>NC_057355.1:90627433-90935633 GCF_016509475.1 Prionailurus bengalensis | reverse complement strand
CAATGTAACATGGATTGATACAGAACTCGATGCCAGTGTAGGCTTTTCTCTTTCCTTCTTTAAAAAAAAGAAAATACTTGTAGGCCAGAAGAAAAAAAAAATTTTGGCTTTAAAAGAGGATGAACCATGGTCTGATAGAGCCAGTTCCACCAGCATCAGAGACTTCTGCTTCGGCTCCTGTGAACAATTTCTTCTAGGACACCAGTTCAACAATTGGCCTTTGTGAATTGAAACATGTTTAAATTTTATCCAGTAAAAATATCAGTGGCAACTTTTTTCAGGAGAGAAAGAAGTAGTGCTCTTCAGATTAACTCCAGCCTCTAAAATAAAAAGAAAGAAAGAAGAAAGAAAGAAAGAAAGAAAGAAAGAAAGAAAAAGAGAAAGAAAAAGAAACAAAGAGAAAATACACAGGTAATAAGATCATTGTGCTGGCAATTTAGAAGTTACTGAACTATAAGTACCTAGGCAGGACTTTTTTGCCATAAAATACAAGATACACCCCTAAAAACTATCTAGACACGCACATCAGCTCTTAAAATGTTATTTGGTAATTTCAAATTGGTGAATATATAAAAGAGTCTCATTTTAAAACGAAATCTAAATGTATTAAGCCTAAATAGTTATGCAAGTCAAAGGCAAATTGTGGGAAGTCATTTTCCCTTACTATGTTCTTCACATTTATATTCTCAATTAAGAAAAAATAATAATTGTATTCATTAGTGCATACCACTTAAATTTTAATAAATAATCATACTGGTTTTAAAACTATAAGCATATTAGATCACATTTGTTCATCACACATAAAACCTAAGTGATCTCTACTTTTTAAGTATAGTCTGTTGAGAGTTTTGTATCATATTGAAATTTTATAAAATTTAATTATACATGAAATGTCAGTGAAGACTATTATTCCTCTTCATAAATTAGTTCCTCACCCACAGAACAAATAAATATCTAAAATGACAATAATGCACAAGAAAGACAATCCATAGTTAATATAATTTTGAGTAAAACAATATAAAAAATATTTAAATATCAAACAGTAAAATTTTGTCCTCTAATGTGGGTTCTCAGTATCATAGATTTAAGACATGCCTATAAATTCTATCTTTGATGGAGATGAAAAAGAATTTTTGAGAAATATATAATTTCATAAATATGAAATAGATGTAATTTTTTCCTCGCCATTCAAAAACAACTACATGTTTACAAGTTGTGGGTTATAAAATGCATGGGACAAATGAATCATGAAATATAGAAGCATATTGTATATCAAAATGCTGATGTAGAACATATTTAGAGTAGAACACACTTGATGTGATAAAGGTAGGAAAATACTGTAGAGATGTTTTATTTAAGAAAATATTTCATCTGGGGGTGCCTAGCTGGCAGAGTTGGTACAGTGTATGACTCTTAATCTCGAGGTTGTGTGTTCAAGCCCCACATTAGGTATAGAGATTACTTAAAAATAAAACATTTTTTAAAAAAAGGAAAAATATTTCATCTACAGAGTTGAAGTTATTTTTGGTATAAACAATAATTTTTGAAAATTATTTAACAAAAGATTTACACAACGTTTGAACACTGCTAGTAGGTAATAGATGTAAAACCTATTTATAAAAAATAATTACCTTGGAAACTACTGAAATATAGATATCATTGTTTATCTGGAATGTTCTAAGAAAAACATTCCAAAATCACTTTAAATTACAATGGGTTTATATCTAAATTCATATCCATTGGGTTCACAGTATAGCTTGCTTATTTTGGTGAAATTGGATTATGAGAATTTATTTCTGTTTGTATTTCCAATCATATGTCCCTTTTGAGAGTAAAAAGATGTAGTTGTACCGTACCAAAGTTCGCAGAAGTAGTAATATAAAAACCACACAATACACTTAGAAGAAAAATAGTGGGCAGTATAACTAGTTTGATTTTAGAAATAATAAACCCTTCCAGAATAAAGAATCTATTTTAATATCAAGTTAATGATTGTATAAGCTTACATATTTTAAAGAGTTTTTGATTCACTTCCAAATTACATAAAACATTACTAACAAACTACGAAATTATGGCTTTTATAAAAGCTGTTCATTTCAAATATTAGACAATTAGCAGTTTTGGAAATTATGGTCTGAATTTGCTTACCCTGAAGTTACTACCATTATTGAAATGATGACATAATATGAAACTGAATAAAAACTTATATATGTAGGATATTAAAAATAACACTTTTTACTTATCAATAGGCAAACTCTTACAATGATTCCATAAAGATCTAAATATGAGCACCAAATTACAAGAGCATCACAAAGAGAAAAAAAGCAAAATAGACTATAATAATTATGTTAAAATTTTACAAGAACTAACAACAATGAATTTGAGATAGGCTCAGGATGTTTTGGTAGTGGTCGTTATTTAACAGTGAAATGATATCATGCAAAATATTATGGACAGATAGTCTTATTAACAGTACTACAAAGAAAAGAGGAAATTAAAGCTACCCCAATATTAGGAGAAGAAAAAAAATGTCCTGATTTGAATGTATTGTGGGAAAATGCTGTTACTACCCTTATTCAGAATGCAATTAAGAACTATGAATGATTTTTATCTTGTATAGTTAGGATATCTAACCAAGAAGGAAATTATTTCTAGAAGTCATTATTGACATTAGGGTTCTATTTTTTCTTATATACTGTAACATTCAAATTAATGTCAAAAGTATGCTTTAATTATTATAAAAATAGTTAAATGGTTTCTACATATGTGCATATGTGCCTGTTCTATCATTCTTATTTTTAAAAATTTCATTTGAAGGGAATATCATAGGAAAGAAAAGTTACAGAACCAAATATTTTACATTGGTCATTTTTACTGGGAAATAACATTGGAAAGATATCTGGATCATAAATATACATTTGCTTTGCTGTTTTGCTCTTATTTCATATTTTTTTCCTAACCCTGTATTAAAATGTCACTGTTTCTTGACAATCAGCATCACTAACTTTTATTCATTTATATCTTAATACTTTCCGTAAAAGAACTGAACTCTTATCATGGTTATTGCATCTGTAGCAGGAATTTTATGATAAAGTGTAAATCGGTTAAATACCTTAATTGATACTAAGCAGAATAATCAGAAGTCAAATTAATTAGAATCAGGAAGCTATTACCTTAAAGGCTGGTGCAAGCAGTTGCAGAATTAGGGGAATTTCTTGTGCATACTTACACACACAGATACACACACACAATGGACATATTTTGTTGGTCTGAATTTGCCAAATACTTTTAAAGAAAAGTTTACTTAAGGCATTTTCATTATAAATGCAACTAGTCAATTGTTCCTATTTTAACTTCTAAACATGGCATATCAATTGTTTTACTCTATTTATCTGAAGTATAACAATCTTTTCAAACACAAGATTACTTTATATGTGAGTGCCAGTTTACATGTAATTATCACCAGTTTTATCAATGACTCCTCTTCCCTTTGCTGTCAATTTGTCTTAGTGTGATTAGAATCCTAAAATTTTATTATAGAAGGATCATACGTCATATACTAGATATTTTCCAAGTTCACTCTATTTCTATACATATGCAGTAAAGGTCTTAAGGGGAAAATTTGGCATAGGGTGTATTCTTGCTAATGGAAATGAAATACATGTATTAACTCTTCATCCTTGGGGAAAAATTATCTTAGCAGATATGTCAGTATGAGGAACCCCTAAACCACTGACTAGATGAAACTTTTCTGTCATCCATGTACCTTACTATTAGAGTTTGATGTTCTATGAGGGACTGTGGTATAGTTAATTTAATATGGTTGCCATGGTTAACATTTTTGTTATATTAAAAACAAAAAATGTGTTCTAGGGTGTTTTTTGTTTGTTTCTTGCTTACTTTTACTGTATATATACATACGTAGCATTTTAATTTAAATTTTGCCTTTGGGTAGTAAACAGCATTTGTTACCATCCTGCAGGAAATATAAACTTAAAATAAAACTTTATATCCCTTCATCTCTCTTCCTCCCCAACCCCCACCACCCCAAAAAAGAGCTGGGAAGCTGTGAGCACCAGACATCTCTGCCAGCTCTACCTCACTCCACACACCCAGGGTGAGCTATTGCTGAAAGCCAAGAAAGACCATGAGCAGACTAAGCTCACAGGTCAGTCTCCTTGAAGGAGCTTCACTGGATGTGTTGACAGTTATAGAAATGATAGGCTGGCTATGGCAGAAATCATTTACCATGTAAGTACCAAGACTAGTTACACTGCAGTCTCACAGTGATTTCAATCTGATAACAGAAATGTAGCAAGGAGTTTTCTTTTCTTTTCTCTTTTTTTTTTATGAGTGAATAATGTATTGCCAGTAAATTCTGTTAAAATTATTCTTTGCCTGTGGATTTGTTTTTCTTGGTAACGCTTATAGGAAAAAAAAAAAAATAGCCAAAGCGGAAAAAAAGTTTCTAGGACAGTTTGTTTCATAAAGGGAACTAAAGAAAGACTCAGAATATTTTTTTTTAAAGAGTGACATATTCCACATATACACATTCATTATATAAATCTAATACATGCCACACATATGTACACATGAATTCAGTTCACGTAGAAATGACAAAGCACTGAAAGATTATATACTAGATAATGGTATGGTAGGTTTAACAGATATGTATTTACTTTTACATTTTTTCTAGATTTTTTAATGTTTTTATAATTCATACTAACTACTTTAGGACAAAGAAAGTCATTATTGGAAATTTTACCTACTTATCTCATTGGCAAAACCTGTACTATCTAGAGAAATATGCAAACTCCCGAGGAAATTACTTTCATCCAAATTTGACTTCTAATAACATAGTGAAATAAATAAACACAATACTATGTAATATGTCCTGTGAAATGTAAACATTTGGGAAATTAATTCATAATTGAAAAATGACTCTTCCAATCCTTATATAACATTCAGCACCCTTCTGGATTGTGCTTCTGATAGATTAACCATCTACTTTCCAATTCCTTTCTAAAGATATTCTCTTTCAAAACAGCTAGATGTCCAAAGTTACATGATAAATGAAGTTTTGGAAGCCAGAGGCAGGGGTAGAGGAGGAGAGGGGTGGTGAGGAAAGGAGGCAGAAAGAGAGGGAGAGAGTTTCAGAATGAGAAAGCAAACTGCAGGGTGCTGATGATACAACGCACCTTAACGCAGGTCAGCTGAGGACACAACATAGAACTCAGAGTATGTGCCACACACTCTGCTATTGATCGTTTCCAGTGTCATCTGTTTATTTTTTGCAACCTGGGAATGGGATCCTGAACTCACTAAAGGGATGATGCAGGAAAAAGTGTTTGATTTGGGAGTTGAATTCATTAGGGGAAACCCTGAATGATTGCCCAAGTTATTCTTTTTTAAATGCAAAATGTTAAAAAACAAAAACAAAAACAAGGCCCTATTTTTACTACTAGAAAATAAATCAGTGGCCTTTTTTTAGAACTTTTAAAAGCAGAATATTTTTTCTGTGCCAAAACTTAAGCAAATGGCTGATGCTTCCAGCTGTGTGAACAGATTGTTAAAGTGCTATTCCACTCTGGAAGCACACATTCTGATCCAATTAAAATGCAGGAATCAAATACTCATTTGAAACTTCCAAAAAGGAAAAAAAAAAACAAAACAAAAAACCAAACACACAAACAAATGGAAAAAAAAACAGAAGAGTAATCAGTTGCTGACAACAGAAATACCATGAATATTTCATATGTAGCCTTTTGCTCCATTTTATAGTGGCTTCATTCATTTTAGATAACCCTGAAACAGTTGTGTTCATCCACTGTCAGTAAGGTATAATGTATCATTTCAGCTCCAATTAGGATATGGGGGTCAAAGATAGGAGTTAATACATTCTTAATAAGTTACTATCTTCACACTGGGAAATATTTGTAAAAATGCACATTATATCATGGATAACTAACTACAAGAGTGACTCCAAAGTCACATTAGTATTCCCTTTATTCTTACAGTATGAATCAGAAATGTTCAGTTAACCAGAAATATGTCGAAGTTTAATAACTGGAAATCTATTTAACCAAACTGAATTTTACTTTGTATCATTGAGCATTGAGTAAGTTCTAATGGAAAATTTCAAGGAGTTACATAAACTTGCAAAAAACATTTAAAATTTTATTTATAACAGAATATACCCACTTAAGTGCTGAATTATGAGACAGGTAACAAAAATCTCACCTGTGTTTCCTGGACAAGCTGGTCAACATTAGTCAGCAAAGCATCTGGGAATAAAATTTTCAGTGTCATAAACAAATACACAAATTCAAGTTTTAAGAAACAGACCCTAAAACTCTTCTTACTGAAATCTTGGTAAGATTTCTCTTAATAAAGATTTATCTAATTTTTTTTAACTTACCAGTTCTTGGACTAATTGCAATTGACTTTATAATTGTCTATGACTACTTCCTGATATATACGTAGAAATTTAAAAATATTGTCCTAGTTGCTAAAGTGAGAAATTATGTAATGCAACTTTCCAGAAAGAGTTCAAGAAGAGAATCAGGCTTCTACTCAATTTTCCCTACTCAAAGTTAACATTTCAGCTAGAGTTGCATATGATTAATAATAAAAGATACACCAAGGAAGAGAATCCAAAATAGGAAACATAGCTTCACCATGTTCAACATGCAGACTATTAAAGAATCATTTATGATAATCATTATTCAATAGCTCCCAAAATACTATCATGTTTTATGAAGTACCCATTTATCGTCATGTAAAACACTAATGGTCTATATGTAAACATTCTGTCTTTACATGTCCACATGTATGTTCCAATTGGCTGTAAGTGTTTAATACCATTACATAGCCCTGCATAACAAACATTCTATTTCTTTCCAAATGTTCTCTTTTTAAACAAATACTCCTAGTCATTAAGAAGTGACACAATGATAAGAAAAAAATCAGGAAAAAGTTATTTTCAGGGTTCAGAGGTGAGTGTGAAGAGAACAGTACAAAATATTTTTTATAGAACCTCAAACACAAATATTCATAGAAATTTATAATGGCCTCTGGAGATTAGGTTTTACATTAAAACAATAATAAGACATGTTCACATTATACAGGAAAAAAATGTTTAGTAAATTACATTATGGTAGAGCCAACACAATCTATTTCATAAGCCCTCATGTTAGTTGAATAATTTATTGGACATACTCTGGAGCTGAATCACAATATCTACCTAGTTCATGTTTCAGGCAAGATCAAACGTATATCCACTTTCCAAACACAAAATGAAAGGGACTTTATGACCTTCTCTGAATATATTTGAAAAAAAAATTTGCTAATTTTTAAAATTCATGAACAGTAACCTTCTTGAAAAGAGTGGAGGAAATTAGACAAGTTGTAGAGATCATTAGGAAGTTCAGAAAAATAAATTTCTACTAGAGAGCTTATATTCCATTGTAATCTTATAAATAAGAAGTATAGTTTGTGCAGTTGTTCTGGGATAAGTACTCTGGTAGCCAGCCCATTTAAATATAATTTTGCTACATTAATTACAATCCATGTTGCAGGACACAAAATTCTGATTTCAATGGATTAATGTGATAAGCATACATATTAGTATATCTATATATTAGATACATAAGTATATACTGTGTATGTGTTTTATCAAGGTTAAATTTAGATCCTAAATTTGACTTTGAAATAGCTGACAAAATCAGAAGACAATAGTACACTACTTGCTACATGGACTATTTGTAATATTTGATAAAATTGCAAATACATTAACACCATAATTTAATAAGCTAATTTCATACTTAAACAGACTCCCAGTTATGTATGTCTCACTTCAGACAATACCACATTTTTAGGATGACTCCATCACAGTAATACTTATACCATTCTTCCTCTATTAAGTGATCTTCTGTACTGCGACAAGGATTGTTTTTGTTGCAAAAAGCAAGCAAACAAACAACCCAAAACTTGACAAAACTCAATGTATTTGTAGTTCCAACACGCACTTTTCTAGTATGGGAGGAAAAGGACTGAGTAATCTGAAAAGACAGAGCTCTGAAACTATCACAAAATTCCTGTCATACATTTTGGGTATTTTCCTTTTCTGTATGAAATTTTAAAAACAAGCTATTTCTTATCCATAAATTTAACTCAACAGACACTTAACTCACAAACATTATAAGGTCAATAATAGTAATGATAATAATAATGATTATATAATGATGATGGTTATCATCATCAACTAAGGAGGATAAGAAAAAAATCCTTTTCCCATCCAGCCTATCTCTGTGCCGAAGTCCTTTCCCCAAAATGCCACCAACACTCACAGGCAGAAGCATCCACATTCATTGTTAAAGAAGAAAGACTGGACGCTTCCTGAAACACAAGGGAAGACTGAGCAAGGGAAAGCGTAAGTAGTCTTCATTCTGTTTAATATGGCAAATACTGCTTTCTTAGCATCATAAAATAGAAGTAGGATTTTGTCACACCAAGAACAAAATGGGTTCAGATCTTCAATCCTTGAAAAAAATGTCCCATTTACCTTCTCAATTCTATGCACAGTAAGATACTTTATGTTTTTGACATTTTTTTAGACTATTGGCATTTAAATGATTATTATTAAGCTTAGTATTGTGAATAACACGGGGGAAATAGTAAAATTCAGAAACTAAGAGGCAATTGTTGTGGATTTTGTGATAACTGCTCTAGGTTTTTACTTTTAAAAATGAAATATTTAGTTTCCCCTTAGTAATAATACAAGCAAATAAAACAGTTAAAATTTAGTTTGGAAGTAAGTACCTCCAGAGTGCTTTAAATTGAAGCAGGAAACACTTCTCAAGAAAAGCTAAAAAGAGATTCCTATAGATAAGTGGAATACATTTAATTTTTTCTTTTAATTTCTCAATTCTTATGGAGAAAGCATGTATCATTCAGGTAATAGATTTATGATGTTTATAAATAGCTTATAATAATTCTCAACATATATTCTGAAACATTTTTAGTAAAATATATCTACAGAGCTCCTAAAATCAACTGTCTGAAAGCATAAAATACTTGCTATAACCTCAACCTAAGTAACTGCATTTAATAGTTTAAAAAATAATTCAGGAAATAAATTAGCCACCGTGAAGGTATTACTGTATCTAATTTAAATTATTTATTTAATGCACCTCTGTTCTAATCTTTTTGTAGTGTAAAAATAAATGATATTCATCAAACCAAACTTTGTTTCCGCTTAGGATTTTGAGGAAGCTTTGGATGCCTCATTATCCTTTTGTGATGTTCAGAAATTACATATATTAAATCAAAAGACCTACTTTAATAATAGTTGGGGGCATTTTTGAATTGGGGGACAATTATCCAAAAGAAACAAAAAACAACACAGGAAGACGTATAATTAAAGAGAAATGTTTAGAGCAAATATCTGCAAATACATTTTTTGTTAGTTTTCATATTGAACAACCTGAAATCACAGTGTAGAATGGCTAAAAATAAAAAAAAAAGTAATTGAGAACAAAGAAGCAAAATCAATGTATACAACCTATACATAATCAACAACAGCAAATCATATGCTTTGGATTGCATATGTATAGCTGGTTAAATGGGAAATGCAAGAAATAACAGAAAGAAAAATAGTAAGAGATAGAATTTCTTGCTTATAGTAATAAAATAGCCAGATCACAAATCTCCATTGTGCATATAATCAAAATTCTTATTACTGCACCTTCGTCTCTGGCCCCATTCATTCATTTATTTATCTATCTATTCATTCATTCACTCGAGTAACTACTGTGTTTCAGACATTATACCAGGTACCTTCAGTAACCTCCAACCATCCCAACGATTTATTTTTCAGTCACTTCACACTGAAATTGCCCTGGTGGAAAAGTTTTTCATATAGTTGTAAACAAAAACATTTGACCCTCTTGATAGGCCAATCTTTCATTGTTCTCTCAAAATATAAACTTTTTGAAAAGGCAGAAACATAAGGCCTTCTCAACGCTTCTAAAAACAAGTGTTCAAGCATTTGGTTAATACACTCTGAAAATAGTCTTGTAAAGCTAATAAAAATTAAATGGTTTCAATGGCTTTAGTCAAACAGAATAAATTTCACATGATTAGATGTTATAGAGTTCTAAATGTTTATAAGAAATAAGAGATATTTAATTAAAGTTTCATTTGAAACATAAGCAGGGAACTGATTTTAAAAAATACAGGCAAATGAAAAATATAAAATAAGTTGATCAGTAGCTTAGAGTAGATATGTTACACTGTGGCCTTTATGCATGATTTCAGAGTCCCCTTGACCGTAACCTTCATAATACCAGAGATTTCTTTTTGGGGATTAATTTTTTTAAGTCTGAAAGCCTTTATATATTCTGGACTTTTTAATACCATGTAGGTAAAAACTAAGAAAAGAAAAAGTGATATGCTTTTGTCATTCAGCACCTTTTGAAGAATTATTTGAAGTTAATTAGAAATGTTAAATTGGGATCAGAGCATGATTACAGAAATTGTGTGGGAGATACACTTTGCTCTGAGTAATGCTTTTGATTTTACAAAATATGACTACACATGTAATCTCATTTATTCCTGAAAGAACTATACAAGTGACCCATGAAAGCTGATTAGACTTTAGAAATGTGAAAGGCAAACATTAGAAAGGGAACTGGGGCAAAGAAGGCATTTATGAAACATCTAAGTTGGTACTAGCACATTAGATAATTTCTTTCAAGACTGGCATGGAGAATAATCTCGAACTGCTTTAATTTTACCTGCTTTTGAATGTAATCATGACAAATCATGTATAAGGTATGCCTCTGTCAAGTTAAAATTAACTGACATTTTTATATATGCCTCTAGTAGAAGGAAATTAAACTAATGACTACCATTCCTTATCTGTGTGTTAATGTTTAAAATGATTTGTAAGAGGTAATAAACTTTGTGTTTAACTTACTCTCATGGAGTACGTTATATAAATAAAATGCATATCTTATTATATTATGGCTAATTTTTTTGTTGTGCAAGGTTCTCACATGAGCCTCATTCTCAACCTCCCACTCCAAACATCAAGAAACCTCTTAATATTAACCTCCATTTACCAATCTTTAAAAAACTACCATCAAGTTGCCATATAATGTAAGACTTTCAATGAGTAAATAGGAACATTTATCTATAGACCTTGATTTCAGTGAATGTCCAGGAATGCCATTTATCAAAAAGCAACATTATTGTCTGACTAAATTAAAAATTTTTAAATGTTTATTTCTGACAGTGACAGAGCAAAGTGGGGAGGGGCAGAGAAAGAAGGAGAGAGAGAATTCCAAGCAGGCTCTGCACTGTCAGCACAGACCCCAACATGGGGCTCAATCCCACAAACATTGAGACCATGACCCAGGCCAAAACCAAGAGTTGGACACTTAATTGACTGAGTCACCTGGGTGCCCTTAAATTTAAACATTTTTAATGATAAATTAAGCTGCATGATTTAATGATGCACTAAGCTGCATGATATCTAATTAAATTTCATCACAGGTTTAGGTTAAAATGAATACATTTACTCTAAGAGAGAAACATTCCAATTGAGAATTATAGGCAGAAGGGAAAAATGAAATCACCATTTGGTTAATGAGCAATGCCTTTATATTGCTTATAAATGTAATAAGAATTCCATTAAAAGGATTTTTTATTTTACTTAGTGATAAACATAAACTTTCCTTTGATAAGGCAGTCTTATTTTTTTGTCTCTCTTTTTAACTTACATTAAGAAAAACATAAAATTCACTCATTCTGCAAATGTGTACCGAATGAACAAAAACACCTTCACATGCCCAGGTAGCAGCATATAAAATTGTGGCATGTGACATAAAACTGAACTAGATTTTTTTTGATAAATGCAAAATCAATTGCATTTTCTTTTGCTTCCCACTATGGCTATGGCATAAAGCTATGGCATGGGTGAGAAATACCATAAGACCATTAAGGCACCTGAACCAAGAATGTTGTTTAGAAGCATACTTATGTTAACACTGTCTGGATATACTTATTGAGTATTTTAAGTACCATAACAACACAGAGTTGTTCTTTATAATATCTGCCTGAAAAGAAACACCATTGTCCTTGAAAAGAATATACAATCTACTCATTGAAAAATATTTATCAGCCATGAGTGAGTCTTTGTAAGAGTGGAGAAAATATCATTATTTATATAGGCAAGACATTTTTTGTCTGATGATAACCTTTATTTAGTGTTCTGCTATTGTAGAACCTGGAAGCCAGCCCTAGAATAGAAGGCACTGCTGCTCTGTCACGTTTTATCCCTAACTACTTCATATATGTTACCTTCATGTATTAAACTATACCTGGAAGGTTTATACATCTTGGCTCTAGTAGCCATGTATCAGAAAAACAAAACTGGAATTTCAAATTCCAATTTCCTATGTGAGATTTCAAATCACTTTTTCATTAAAAAGAAATACTAGGTTACACAGTGCTTTCCGATATCCACTCAGAATTTGAAAGAGTTGTTTTTCCACTATGCCCATCAGAACTGTGGGACTGAATTAACATGGCATTCATAGACATGCTTCTTTGAGAACACAGTCCACGTGTGTTCAGTGAGTTAATATAACAATAGTATTCCTTTACTCCTCCATTCAGGGAGTACCTGTGCCTTGCTCTGGATCCCTCAGCAGGCAAAGTGAGAAACTTACTTGGCTTTGAATGTGCTCTTTTAGATGTGGGCCCCTCTGTGACAGAATCAGGAGGTCGACTAGCTAACTGCAATGCAGTTGAGTTGTTCCTGTTAGTGTTTTGGGACTCAACATTTGTGACAGCTTCATTCTGTGGTTCGGTACTTGGCTTTGTGCCAGTCTTTCTTTTCTGCTTCTGGGACACAGAAGTGCTTGAAGTCCAGGTAGGAGGCAAAGCAGAGGTAGTGGTAGAGGAGTCCTGACTTGAACAAGTTTCCGAAGATTGTATCACATTGTCATTGGCAACTTTACAACACTGGGCATTCTCTTCATGTCCTACAGCTTGTTTGGACATGGACTGGGGCAGCGTTACACTACAGCCTTGGATTTGAGCCCCATTAGTTTGAGAGTAGACATTGCTGACCTTGGTGACCTTGTGTTGCCCGTTATTGTTGCAAACCTTATACCGGATCATTAGGATGATGATGAAAACCAGCACAGATGCTACAATTATTCCACCAATAATAATAATCATGGTGCCTCCCAAAAACTGGGACTGCATGAAGTGGCATCGCACATAATCTTGTTCCGTAGTAAACTGGATGCAACCCACGACTCTCGTGGCAGTGAGCGAAGTGATGCCATCATCATATATTGCCAAGACACACAGGTCATACATAGTTCCAGCAGCCAGGTTATTGACAAGAAAAGTTTTGCTCGTGGGAGGTATCATTCTGAGGGACAATGGAATTTGCGTTAATATAAGAAACAAAACATATAAACACACAGGCGTTATGACTTCAGTTCTGTTTCATTTCAGGATTCATTAAGATAAGCATACTTATAACAGATATGAAATATGGGGAAATGATCTAATCTTACATTTACCTAGTTAAAATGGTTAAGACTCATTGTTGGATTCTGCATTATATTAATGGTGCCTGTGCCATGCCTTGACAAGCTTACTAATTACATTGCTTGGCAAAGCAGAACTCCTAATAAAAGCCACTGCTAAAAAATCATTTATGACAAATTGCTTTTGAAAGGTGTGACTGTGACATTATCTGACTACTAAACAAATCCATTTAGCACTTACAACACCTCTGTGACTAAAAGCCAATTTGAAGGAAGGGAAAACACTGACAATCACATTAGAAACCAGAATGGAAATGCATTTCAGAGTATTTATTTTCCAAATCAGTTATAAGCTGCTATGGAATGGTATCCAGTAAATCTATCTTTAATAACTAAGATAATTACTAAGATTAAAATACTTCATTTACACATTTCAGCCCTCTTCTTTTGTCTTCAACACTTGGTTCCCAGTATGTTTTTATCTATAAATGAGGTTGATGAAAATGCATGAGTAATATTATCCTAAAAACATGAACAGGGCAATGCTGTTGACCAGAGTATAAATCCTTTGTTCTGCCCATTGTGGGCTGATGAAATTACCTTCAGAACACAGTTTCTAAAGTTTGATAAACATTACAGACATCTCTAAATTCATTATATCACAAACTCTTCTGTGGATCCTTTTATTTCCCACATTTTTTAGTAGCAACCAGATATGACCTAAACTGAGATTTCATTTAGAAAAAAAAAATGCTTGAAACTATGTATTTTCTCCGAAAAAATTTTTTAGAAAATTTTAAAACTTGGCAATAGTAATCTGTTATACAACCTAGACAATGTGTTCTAATGAACCAGGCAACTTTTAGGCCAGAGTATTTATTTCTGATTAAAATCACTATTATTTAGTAAGTGCATGATAAATACCAGGCATTACTAAGCACATTATTTATACCATAATTTTATTCTTTTTATTCTTTTTTTTCTGGAACACCATAATTTTATTCTTACAATGATTGTATGAGGTAGGCATCATTACTATTTTATTCATGACAAGCTCCGCAGTCATGAAATTCAAGCAACTTTCTGAAGGTCACATAGAATTTACTTGTCATGGTAGGATTAAAATATTAGAATTTGGAAACTAGAAACTGACATATTGCATATATCTATATATATGCAATAGATAGATACATAGATATATAGAGATAGATAGATAGATAGATGATAGATAGAGGCAAGTTAATATATATATTAGCTACAGGAAGGTGAGGGACAGAGATGTACACTCTTCTTTGACAAAGGGATACATAATGGATAGCCTAGGTAAAGAGCTGAGTATAAGAAGGACAAACTATTTTATGCATGCATCATAGTCTACATGACCATACATTTAGTGATGAGAAGGATTTTAGAAACCATTTACTTTAATCTCTTGCTTTTAAAGATGGGGAAATTAAAACTCAGCCATGTAGAACTTTGCCTAGAATTGATCATATGGCTAGCTGGGCCAGTGTTGTTTTTTTCTACCAGTCCATGTTCATTTAAAAAAAAAAAGTTCTCTCATTTCCATACATGAATGAAAATCAAATTATCTTCAAGAGTTCATCTGAGTATGCAAGAATTGAGCTGATCTCATTTCAGAAAAGCTTGAAGATATATACATATATGTAGAAGATACATATATATGTATATTTCAAAACCATGATTTTGCATTGTGTCCTAGGAGTAATAATAGTCTATCATGAGTGAAATTTATGAAGAGGTAAAAATGTATATTTCCAACTGAAAACTGGACAAGATGTGACTATAAATCAATGAGGCTGAACTTTAGAAAAACATACCAGAAAGCCTATAGTCAGATGCAAATTCTCTATCAAAGTTGTTATGAGGAGATTACATATTTAACTCTAGTGACACTTTCACTGCTCAAAATATTGATAAACTCTCTTTGGAACTGTCTTAAGAACCAGTGTACATGAAACAATACACATGCACATTATTCAATCACCCAAAAAAATCAGTCTCATTATTTTATAGTTACATCCTATTTTTGACCAAAAATGGCAATACCCATCTTGATCACCCACCTTATTCATAAGACTTGGCTCCAAATGGCTTTTGCTTGTTTCCAAAATTCAAATTCACCCTCAAAAGACGAAGATTTGCCACCACTGAGGATATTCAAAATAGTATGACGAAGGTTCTAAAGATAATTCCAAAAGTGCTTTGAGCAATGCCAGCATCATTGGGGTAATGGTATAGCCTCCCAACGTGACTTCCTTGAAGGAAAGAACACTCATGTGGATGTGTAAGTTCTGGTATGTTTTTGAATTTGTAAAATAAATCAGTCTTGTTCTCTCTCTGATAGTCACATCTCTTAGATGAGGGGAAAGAAAGTAAGTAAGCATCATATTAAATATAAATTTGAACTCTAAAAATAACACCATTCAAAATATTGCCCCACAGGTGATCACCTTTCACAAACCTTATATTACACACTTTGAACAACGGAGTGCTGTAATCACAACACAGGGTAGCACTGCCAATTAAAAAAACAAATCAGTAGCACATTAACAAGCCCTACATTGAGTGCATGGTAAGTACAAAAATCTGGTTAATTTTTCTTACCTGTAAACAAGGGTGTCATCATAAGTACCATTATACTGGATTTGGAACATACGTATTCCAGGAATATTTCTTTGAAAATTAAATTTAAGTAGTGCCGTGGATGATGTCGCTTCTGCTACTACAATTTTATCTTGACTCATTTTAGGATCACCATTACTACTGCTTGCATTAGAACCTGACTTCGTAGAAGTTGAGATATCTGAAGAACCAGGATCAGGCTCGTGGATATGGTTTGTACTGTTGAGTAAGTGAGGGAGCTTAATTATATGAAGATCCACTGTTTGTGTTGCTTCCCCAGCAGGATTGGAAGCAATGCAGGTAAAAGCACCTGTATCCTTCACAGTCGTGATAAGAATATCAAGTGTTCCGTTATCATACACCAGAGATCTTGTTGCATTTGAAATAAGCTTCCCTTCAGGAGAAATCCAGTGAATTGCAGGTTCAGGGTCCCCCCTGGCTTTGCACCTCAGGGTTGCCCTTTGACCTTCCAGCACTCTCATCTCATGCGTATGACGAGTAATGAGAGGAGGTTCACATAAAAACTCTTCCTCAGGAATTGACCAAAAATAGCGGCCAGTTAAAAGTGCTGGAGAAGCACAAGTCTCTAGGTCATCTTCTCTGGACAGACGTCTCAACCACAACAATTCACAATTGCAATGCAAAGGGTTTCCACCGAAACTTAATGCAAAAGTTGATGGGCTGATTATTCCTGAGGTTGCTAGTACCTGAGCTCGCTGAAAGAGAGGATCAGGTGGTAGCTTCTGCAATTTGTTTGATGTTACATCAAGCCGAGTCATCTTGTGCAAGTGGGAGAAAGTCCCTTTGGGAATATTATCAATCATATTATGATCCAAACTAAGGGTGTGCAAGCTAACCATCTTTTCAACTGCATCCCAAGGAATCGTTTCTAAATTATTGTAGGACAGGTCCAGCTCCTCAAGGGCAAAGACATCATCAAATGCTGTAGAAGAGATTAAAGTCAGCTGATTGTTGTTCAGTATCAAATGATGGAGATTGGAAAGCCCACTGAACATATCGTTTGTAATTTTAGTCAATCTGTTGCTATTCAAATGCAATGCCCTCAAATTTCGCAAGTCAGCAAAAGCATGAGGTGTGATAAAACTTATTGTATTCCTGGATAGAGTCAGGTCCACCAAGCTGGTCATATTGGCAAAATCTTTCCTTTTAATATTTGTAACAAAATTGTCTGCCAACCGCAGCTCCACAGTTCTTCTGTCGATGTTTGGTGGAACAAATAAAAGCCCTTTCTTGGCACAAAGGGTTGCGAGATTAGGAGACAAAATCTGACAGACACAACGCTTTGGACAGATCTGAGCTCTCACTGCTATGCCAATGAAAAACAGATAAAAAAGAAATTTTTCCATTGTAGATCAGATTTAAGAGCCTGTAAGAAAAGATACAAAATGTAGTGTTAGCATCCAATCATTTCACTAATGTCCACATTCCCACTGGAATAATCCTTTGATGCAAATTGCAGTACAGAAGCAATTTACTCATTTGTTTACTTAACAAACAAGTATAAAATATCTACTCTGTATTGCAGGCTACAATTGACACCAGGATAAAAAAATATACCATTCATGGCCTTGTGGGATTTAAAATCAAAAGGGAAAACAAAGAAACCAACAGATTATTACAATTCTGTAAATTATGTGCTATTTTTGAAATATGTCCAGGGTGCTCCATGGACGCATAAAAAAAGTGACATTCAGCCCAGACTGGAGGGTAGGAGCCATGAAAGTTCCCCATAACCCTGAAAGAAATCTTGTCAGTTCAAGGATTAAAGATATACTTAACGATTTGAAAGCATTTCAATTTGTCAACATTTGTTATTGCTAACTTTGTGGTGTATTTGAAAGTAATTAATCATTAATAAAATTGTATTCATCTTTACAAACTATCTTGAACATACTACAATTTAACTGCAAATAAAAGCTCTTACTCTCAAAAACAAAAACGCTAAAAATGCACCACAAATGCTCTGAGCTCCTTAAAAATTAGAATATTTTATAATATAAAATTGGATTTTTGTAATTTTTTTAATGTTTATTATTTTTTATAATTTTTTTTCAACGTTTATTTATTTTTGGGACAGAGAGAGACAGAGCATGAACGGGGGAGGGGCAGAAAGAGAGGGATACACAGAATCGGAAACAGGCTCCAGGCTCTGAGCTATCAGAGCCCTATCACCTGAGCCTGACGCAGGGCTCGAACTCACAGACCGCGAGATCGTGACCTGGCTGAAGTCGGACGCTTAACTGACTGAGTCACCCAGGTGCCCCAAATGTTTATTATTTTTGAGAGAGAGAGAGACAGAGAGCAAACAAGGAAGGGGCAGAGAGCGAGAGACACAGACTCGGAAGCAGGCTCCAGGCTCTGAGCAGTCAGCACAGAGCCCCATGTGGGGCTCAAACTCACAGACCATGAGATCATGACCTGAGGTGTAGTTGGCTGCCCAACTGACTGAGCCACCCAGGCACCCCTAAAATTGGATTTTTACAGATAATTTTTGAAAAGCAGTCATCAAAATTCTTGACAGTGAGTCCCAAAAGGTACTATAATTATAATTCCATTGCTTCTTTTCTTAAAATCTTAATGCATTTATATTTATCCAAATATAATTTAAAAAATCTTGGCATTTTGACTTTCCAATTTGATCTTAAGTATTTGTTCTTGAAACTAATCATCAAAAATTTAAATACTGGGGCTCTGGGTGGTTCAATCAGCTGAAGGTCCTACTCTTGATTTTGGCTCAGGTCATAATCTCAGGGTCATGAAATTGAGCCCCACATTGGGCTGGGCATGGGGCATGGAGCCTGCTTAAGATTCTCTCTCTCTCTCTCTCTCTCTCTCTCTCTCTCTCTCTTTCTCTCTCCCTCTGCCCCTCCCCACCTCATGCTCTCTCTCTTAAAAAAAATTAAAATACTAATACATAAGCAATTAAAAGTTCTTATAAATTATGGGTGCCTGGTTGGCTCAGTTGGTTAAGTCTCCAACTTCAGCTCAGGTCATTATCTCACAGTTAATGAGTTTAAGCTCCGTATCCAACTCTCCGCTCTCAGACACACAGCCTGCTTTGGATCCTCTGGCTCCCTTTCTTGCTGTCCCTCCCCCGTACTCGCTCTCTCTCAAAAATAAACATTAAACAAATAATAAATAAATAAATAAAATTCTCATAAATTACATGTAGTTTCAAATGTCAATGAAAATGGCTGGAGAAAACCAGTCACAATTTCTAATTAATGAAAATATAAAATACGGACTTCTTCCGGAAAGAATAGACCTAGTTTCCTAAACAAAATATATTCTTATAGATTTGATTTCTTTTACACCTAGTTTATCTCCTATTTAATGTGGTTGTTATGAACAAGCACTGTCAGTCTCAACAAATGAAATGGTCTTACTCTTCTGTTTGTGACAGAATAACTAGTACTAAACTAGCCTTTCCACAAGAGGCAGCAAAAAAAAAAGTACAAAAATATATATAACCATAGTTTTCGCACATTGGAAAAAAAAGCAGCACAGTATTGTGATCCTTGGGAAACGTGAACAAAAAATAAATGAACCCGACTGCTGCTCCAGAGATACTTTGTAAAGCATAGCACAGGGAGAGAAAACCAGATGACACATGAACTGAAGAGTATGGACTGGAGTGCAGAGTCTCTGGTGGCTTGAATTTATGAGGCGAAATACCAGAAGAGAGATATCCAAAGAAAGAACTTCAGCTATCCTATAGGTAGAAACAGGGCAACAGATACTAACCATACTGAAACTCTGGCGGAGAGAGGGGAAAATGGGGGAAAAAAGTGAACAAAAACGCAGTGACCTGTGGAAAAATACTTAGAAGCCAAAAATATTAAGAAGCTTATAATCGGAGTATCGGCATAAGCCTATAAAGTAGATATAAAGGCAAAATTTTTTCACATTTGTGATAAAAGAAACAACAACACATAAATCCAAGCTCAAAACAAGGAAAACTATACCAGGACACATCATAAGCAAATTGCAGGTAACCAAAGGAAAAAAAAATCTTAAAAGGAGTCACAGAAATAAGATACATTACAAGAAGATAAACTGAACAAAATGAAAATAATAGCTGACTCCTCACTGATTTCATTTTGGAAATAAAGCAAGATAGGAGACAATGGAAAATATATTTTAAATGTTGCAAGATGGGGCGCCTGGGTGGCTCAGTCGGTTGAGCGTCCGACTTCGGCTCAGGTCACGATCTCGCGGTCCGTGAGTTCGAGCCCCGCGTCGGGCTCTGGGCTGATGGCTCAGAGCCTGAAGCCTGCTTCCGAGTCTGTGTCTCCCTCTCTCTCTGCCCCTCCCCCGTTCATGCTCTGTCTCAAAAATAAATAAATGTTAAAAAATTAAAAAAAAATAAATGTTGCAAGAAAAAAAGAAAGTCCATCAATATGGGTGGGATGTATATCCATGAAAGATGAAAGTAAAATAAAAACATTTTGAGAGAAACAAACTGTAAGTTTCATTACCAGAGGAACTGTGCTGTAAGAAAATATAAAGGATGTTCTCTTCAGGTTGATGGAAAATTGTATCAGATGGAATCTTGAATCTTTATAAATGGATGGAAAACAACAGAAATTGTATATCTGTAGATAGATATAAAATATTTTTGTTGTGTTTTAACCTGTTTCTAAATAGTACTTCTGGTATGAATATTAAAAGTTACAAAATAAATGAACATACAAAAAAAAACCCACATCGTTTGCACCCCAGTAATCAAATAAGCTGGATAAGCTGGACATCATTTTCTTTAATAACATCATAATGCTGAGGATATAAACCTACAGTAACTATATTCCAGAAGGTGATATATTCTTGGATGAAAGGGAAGAATTCCATAGATGTCCCCTGACTTCCCCCTCTCAAACAGGAAAGTAAGTAAGAGGAACTATCTAGCATAAATTAGTGTAGGGAGAGGCCAGCTTACTTTTTTTTTTTAATGTTCATTTTTGAGAGAAAGAGACAGAGCATGACCGGGGCAGGGGCAAAGAGAAAGGGAGACAGAAGATCTGAAGCAGGCTCCACACTGCCAGTGCAAGGCCCGAGGTGGGGCTTGGACCCATGAACTATGAGATCATGACCTGAGCTGAAGCTGGATGCTCAACCCACAGGTACTCTGCCTGCCTGCTTTTTAAAAGTTTAACACGCTTCTTTTTAATGCTTTATTTTTCAAAACAGTTTTAGGTTTACAGCAAAAATGAGAGGGAAGTACAGAGATTTCCTGTGAACCAATTGCTCCTACATATGTACAGCCTCCACCATTGTCAACATCCCCCACCTGAGTGACCATTTGCTACAATCGATGCATCTACTTCTGGCACATCATAATCACCTCTAGAGTTTATGTTAGGGTCCACTCTTGGTGTTGTACATTCTACAGGTTTAGACAAATGACAAATATCCACTATTATGGTATATACAGAGTATTTTCACTGTCCTAAAAGTCCTCTGTGCTCTGCCTATTCATCTGTCCCTGGCTCATCCCTGCAACTACTGGTGTGTGTGTGTGTGTGTGTGTGTGTGTGTGTGTGTATATCTCCTTTTCTCGAAAGTCATATAGTTGGAATTATATAGTATGTAGCTTTTTCATATTTACTTCTTTCACTTAATAATATGCCTTAATAATATGTTCCTCCATGTCTTTTCATGGCTTAATAGTTCATTTCCTTTTAGCATTGAATAATAATCTCATTGTCTGCATGTCCCAACATTCACATATCCATTCAACTACTAAAGGACATTTGGTTGCTTCCAAGTGTTGGCAATTCTGAATAAAGCTGCTCTCCACATGGGTGTGGACACAAGTTTTTAACTCTTTCGTGTAAATACTGAGGAGTGTGGTTGCTGGACTGTATGGTGAGAACATGTTTAGTTTTGTAAGAAAGTGCTAGACTGTCTTTCAAAGTGGCTTTGCCATAATTCCCAACAGCAATATGAGACTTTCTGTTGCACCATATTCTTGCCAGCATGTCTTGTTGTCAGTGATCCAGATTTTGGTCTGTATTTAGGTGTGTATTTGCATCTCATTGTTTTCATTTGCATCTCACCTGTATTTAGGTGTGTATTTGCATCTCATTGTTTTCATTTGCATTTCCTTGATGATATATGATGTAGGGTATCTCCACATGTTTTGTTTGCCCTCTGTAGATCTTTATTGACGTGTCTGTCAAGGTCTTTGGCTCATTTTTAAATTATGTTTTGTTTATTATTATTGAGTTTTAAGAATTCTTTGTATATTTTGGGTAACAGTCTTTTCTTAGATGTGTCTTTTGCCAATATTTTTCCCTGTTCCTGGTTTGGCTTTGCATTCTCCTGACATTGTCTTTTCTGGAGCCAAAGTTTTTAATGTTAATAAAATCCAGCTCATCAATTATTTCTTTCATGGCTCATGCCTTCGGTGTTGTATATAAAAAAGCATCACCATACCCAAGGTCATTTAGGTTTTGTCCTATGTTATCTTTTAGGAGTTTTATAGTAGTGCATTATATGCTCTGAAGTTATTTCAGTCTGTCTCTGTTGTAGTATTATCATAATTCAGTTCACAACAGCTTCACCTTTTTGGAGAGTGTGGCTGAGAATTTTCCTATTCAGGAAGGCAGGGGATCTTGGTTTTGGAGACCCGACTGTTTTACAGATGAATTATCTGATTTCCAAACATATGGAGACCTCAGTCAACTTTACATCTCTGCTTCCAGTTTTGTTTTTTGGGTTTTTTTTTTTTGGTGGCCAATGAGATCTCTTCTATCTTTCACCTCATCCCCAGTTCTTTGCTTGTGGCTGCAATTGAGCTACCCTAGATTCTATGGAGGTAGAGGTTTCCTCTAAAAAGTGTTCTGTATCTCTCCAATGCCGCCTCAGACATTCTGTTGAAAATCTACATACTGTATGGGAAGAAAAGAACTGAGCTCTCCATCCCCTCTTAGTGGTTTTATAGCTGAAAGTCCTGAGTGACTAGTTATTCTTTGTGCTCTTCAATGTCTCAGCCATCATTCCTCCAAAGTTGAAAATCTGGGTTGCCTGGAAGATTCATTTCAATTTTCTTTCCCTCCCCCAGTCCTCCCCATTTTTTTCTTATCTGAAAATATAGAGTACCTAGGGAAATTGTCCCAAAGAAACAGAAAGCAGAATGGTAGTTACCAGGGGCGTGGGGTTAGGGAATTGGGGAATGTTATGTAAGGGTACAAACTTGCAACTAATAGATAAATGAGTCCTGGAAACTAGTGCACAGTGTAGTAATTGCAGACAATATTGCATTATAAACATCAAAATTGCTAAGAGACTAGATCTTAAGTGTTCCCACCACAAAAACTGAAATAAGCATGTGACATGATAGGGATGTTAGTTAAGGCTACAATAGCAATCTTACTGCAATAAGATTATATCAAATAAACATGTTTTAAACCTCAAATGTATACAATGTTATATGACAATTACACACCAATTAAAAAACAAAGCTATTGGGACGCCTGGGTGGCTCAGTCAGTTAAGCGTCCAGCTTCGGCTCAGGTCATGATCTCACAGTCCGTGAGTTCAAGCCCCGTGTCAGGCTCTGTGCTGACAGCTCAGAGCCTGGAGCCTCCTTCAGATTCTGTGTCTTCCTCTCTCTCTGCCCCTCCCCTACTCATGCTCTGTCTCTCTCTGTCTCAAAAATAAGTAAAAACATTTTAAAAAAAGCTATTGAAGTCTTAAATCTCCATCCCTGAATGTGAGTTTAATTGGAAATTGGGTCTTTGCAGATTATCAAGTTAAGTTGAGGTGATAAGTATAAACCTTAATCCAATATGGTCCTTATTAACAGGAGAAATCCGGACACAAAGATAGATATACACAAAGAGAAGACAGTGTGAAACACAATGAGAACAGTATCTATAAGCTAAGAAATGACTAAGGGCACCAGAATCTATGAGAGAGGAATAGAACAGATTCCCTTTCACAGCTTTCAAAAGAAACCAAATATGCCAGACTCCTTGATTTTGGACTTCTGGTTTCCATAAATGTGGGACAATAAATTTCTGTTTAAGCCACCCAGTTTGTGGCACTTTGTTATGACAGTCCTATCAAACTAATTCAAGTCTCAAAAAAACATTTTCTGGAACAGAAGAGTTTCAGAAGTAAGATGATATTTATTGGAAACTTTCAAGTGTATGTGCATTTAGAATAGGTAAAACTAACCTACAGTGATAGAAATCAAATCAGTAGTTGTCTAGTTGGAGGATGGTTGGGAAAGAACACAAAGAAATTTTGGGGAGTCATGGAAGTATTCTGTATCTTATTTGAAATAGTGATATATAGGTGTATATATTCAGCACAATTCATTGACTATACATTTAATATCCATTAATTAAAAAAAAATAATGTTTATATATTTTTGAGTGAGTGGGGGAGAGACAGAGGGAGAGAGGAGGACAGAGGATCCAAAGCAGGTTCTGTGCTGACAGCAGAGAACCCAATGTTGGGCTCGAACCCATGAACTGTGAGATCATGACCTGAGCCAAAGTCAGATGCTTAATGGACTGAGCCACACAGGCACCCCTAATATCAGTGTTTTTTATGTCCAGTATACTTCATTATAGTTGATTCAGTTTAAAAAAAAGGGAATTTGGGTTTTTTGTTATGTTTTCAAATATTGGTTCCAGAGGAAGAAGAATTTATAAAGTGACACATTATTGGTAGCTAATCAGAGCTTAGTCATATTTTAGAAACGTACTTTCTTAGCTCTGCCATATATCTTCAAAGATGGGATACCATTCCAAGTCAAATTATGCATCCTGTTTCATAATCTGATTTACTTCCTCAACATATATACGGCCTGATCTGATACAATTTTGCTACCCGTACGGTGATTCAGAAAGTAACACTGAGTTTAGAATAAAATGTGGACCACTTTCTTATTTGATGTTTATTTTTTTGTTTAAATAAGACCTGTAAGTAAAGAGTCATATGAATTGTCATTAATGAGCTTTCCCACGTTATCTTAGAACAGAGTGGAGATTTCAAAATCTGTAAAAGATGGAAGATGTGGGATCGTGTAAGGAAACAGTTTTCATTTCCGACAAGTTCATGTGCCAAGCCTTGATGTACTTATTAAAATTATGTAGTACTACTTGAAGGAATGGAGTGTGAATGGAAGAGCAGAGCAGCTGTCATGCTTTGTTGGAATTCCTGATTTAAAAATGTATGAAGATCATCCAACACACTAACTAACCTCAATCTTATCTGGTTAAGTTAAACTCTTTTAGAACATCTGTCTATTGCTTTCTCTAACTGGTTAAACGCAAACCACACAGAACCAGTTTTGATAATAATATTTGAGTGGGGATGTAACTCAGCAAATAGTTATACAGCTGCAGCTCTCTAGATAATATGTACACATCTCTACATTATATGTTTTTTTTTCAAGTTAATTCTTTTCAGACACAAAGTGACACATTTATAAACAAAGAAGAGTCTATCACACAAAACTGGAAAATGATTTTCTAGTACTGCATCCTTCTTTCAGCCCATGGCTGTTACATCACATATGCTCAAGAGAATCAGTATTTATTTGGCAACTAAAATAGGATATACAAGCAAATTTAGGTTTTACAACCAACTGAGAGCATAATCTATTCTCTGCAGAAACCAATATGGTACCAATTTATATGTTGAGTTAAAGGAAAGCTATTGGGCCCCTCGGGAGCTGCCTTGCCATCATTCAACAGAGCTCTACCAATTCAATTAGTGCCTCTTTGTCCAGGCTAATGCTGGAGATCAGATGCTGATGCCTGTTGATGCTGATGAGTTGCTTTAGGATGTGTCAAAATGGTCACAGTGTTGCAAAGGAGATTTTATAACACAGTTTATATGAAACACAGTAGATATTCATTTCTAATATTTAAGGTTTTTTGCTTATTTTTTCCAAGGATTATATATGACATCATAAGTCTATTCTCTCCTAAAATATATACTGAGGATATCGTTATTGAACCTGTTGAATTCAAGACTCAAACCAAGACAACTATAACCTTGAACAATTATCCTCGATCTTCGATTACAAAAGTCACTAGTAAAATTCCTAAATACACTGAAAATTAAACTTTAAAAAAATTCACTCATGCATCTCTTCCCTCATTCTTTTATTAATTTCTTCAGGAAGATTTATTTAGCACCTGCACCACATGCAAGGCACTTTGCTAGAATCTACAAAGTTTACAAGGCTGGGATCTGATCAGGACAAGCACGTTCACAATTATAATAGAAGGCAGATGGTGAAAAGTTTTAACTCAACATACATTTTGATATTTAAATTACAGAAATAAGATGGGTCTTTGAGTTATAGAGCATCCTTAATTTTTGTTATCAATGTGTGTATTGATACATGTATTTTTTATTCAACATGGGTCATGTGTCCAGCAACCCATAGTATTTACATTAATGGACTACAGATATGAGCCCAGTTACTAAAATAAACTTAATTATATAAAAAAACCTAATAGTTACCATTCACTGAACACAGGTAAACATGAAAGAAGTAGTGGTCTCTTTTATAGATGAGGAATGAGATTGAGATACTGATAATTAAACCAGTTTACTAAATGGAATATTTAGCATGCTCTAAGCAGTAGATATGTAAATATTTCAGTACCTCTTTGTTTTATTTTGTTTTTTAAAAATGAAGGTAAAAGCTACATAGAGAGATGTTTTATTTCTTTTATTATGTTTTTAATATTAATTTTGTTGGCTTATATTAGGAAGCTGATTTTTGTGCAATGTATATATCATATCATGTCCTATTTAATCTTTGCACAACTTCATAAAAGTGGTTATTTTTTCTCATTTTGTATGATGAAATAAAACTTAAGAAATCTTAAGGAATCCCCTCAAGGCTATACAAAAAGAAAACAAAAAAGGTAGGTTTAAGATCGAGATCTATTTCCAAAAATTATGCCTTTCCCAGGATAAGAAGATGCTTTATATATATTATTTACGTGTGTTTTTCTGACTATTAGGTGATTTTCAGACATAAAGTTTGCTGATTCTGACAACAATGACTCTTAAATTCATAAAGTGATTTACTCATTTATGATCCTGATCTCTGTTCATAATCAAATTACACTTGGCAGGTTACTATCATGGAGATTTAAGGGCACCTTCACAGAGACTTCATGACAACCCAAATGACATACTTAACCACCATCATTCATTTCTGTTTTGGCATGTCAAGGCATGACTGAAGCTATCCAAACACTTAAATCGATAATACTAATTATTCTCTTAAGAACAGAAATTCTACCTAATAGAAAGGAGAATGATTTCTGTGTATAAAGAGGTCTCAGTATTTTCCCACTGATACGGACTGACCTATCCCTTTTCTTGCCCACTGCAGATACTCCATAATGTCCTTGAAGGTCCATGGATTAGGAGAGTAAATACTACTGGTAACTCTGAAGGAGAATGCATTCTCTCTTGCAGAAAATAGCTTGGGGGGAGGAAGCAGCCTAAAATGGCCCAGCGCGGAGAGGCTGTGAAGATTCCCAATGGTGAGAACAGCAGCAGTTGGAAGTCGGGTCAGTGGCAAGCGGTTTGCTAAAATGAACTTCTGTTGATTGTAAGCACTCCTTACGGATGTTCAGATACAAGTGAGAAATATGTGGGAAGTGGGAGGGGTGATGCGTGTATAAAGTGTAAGATAATTTATATTTAGAACTCCAACTAATTAAGACAGTAGTGCCTCTAAGGAATAGGTATATTTATCGGGGGAGTAGATGGTTATCTCCTTAGCAAAATAATTTGATGATACATTTTGTATGTGAATGGTGGGTGGCCCGAGGCATGGATTTTATAGGGGCAATGAAACAAGCTAGCTAAACTCCAGTCTGATAAATTAAATAAAAGTTCACTATGTGGAGGAGAGAGGAGGGAGCACTGACGGCAGTACACAAAGGGAGAAGATTCTGTGTAAAACAGTATACGCCTGATCCTTCACAAAGACAGTCACAGATAAGGAAACTCTGAGATACAGAGTATCATGTTTCCCAAGATATTACACTGTTGCTTCCCATCAGCTTCAAACCTGAAGTGCGTACCCCTCACCCCTTCCCACCCCATATCAAGCCTTGTGCAAAACATCAGGGTAAAAAGAGCTTGCATTCCATGTCTGGGTTGGTATTGAATGATGAGGAAACTGAATCTTAGTGAAAGTCTGAAGGCATTATTAGTCATCTAAGACTCCAACCTGGATTTCATACACCGGTTTCTCTTTCTATTGCGTCTCATTGCAGGATAATCAGGTTTCAATGGATGCAGGAGGAAAAGGAAGGTCCGGGATATGGAACATTACCACAAATGTGAAATGCAATGAAATCAGTATCCTGCCATGGCAGAATAGCAGATAACCCCTGTTTTCTTCCAATTTCCAAGAATACAGCAGCTCCCACCTCAGAATTCACCGTGATTTTATGACAACTTGAAAGGACATAAAAGGGGTTATAACACAAATTTAAATGCCATTAATCAGGGTTTCAAATCTAGTAAACGATTTACCCTTTATCTTCGGAATTCTGAGAGGTGAATCTCTGAGCCTTTGAGATGTCATGCTATCCATTATGTTTCTGTCTCCTAATGGTGTTTAACATTTCATGTAATGAGCCTCTGTGGTTATATTGGTTCTACTGTGCTGTTGCCATAGCAATTAAAGAGGCCCTGTTGTGGAGCAATGCAGACGGGATGCTCAGCACAGAGATGTTCAGGCATCCAGAAATCTGGATAATTCCTCAGAAAAAAAAAATGTGGTTTACATTTTCCTTATTATTATTTTGGGTCTTGAGGCAGCCAAGTTGTCACCAATGGAAACTCTAATTGAAAATCTAAAAAAAAAAAATAATTAGAGCATAAAGAAACACATACACAACATACACAGAGGAAGTAGTGAATTTATTGAGGGTTTAAATACTAAATATGTGTGCGGGTGGAAAGTTCCGGCAGTACTCCTACAGAAATGTTTTGACAAACTAACACCATATGGACACTTTTATATCACTGAAAGCAATGTGGTGTTCTTTCTCTCTCTCTGTGTCTCCTCTCCCTCTGTCTCTCCCCCTCCCTTTCTTTTTCCCTCTTCCTTTCTCCTTCCTTTCCATTTCCCTACCATTTCCCTCCCGTCTCTCTCAAACACACCCACTCAGTCTTATTAGATTCTCCTATTTTTTGTATTAACATTGTTTTGCTTTTTACAACATAATGATCATTTCAATTTGACATTATGCATATTTCAAAAAGTAAAATAATATTACTACATAAAAAGCTCATACTCAATTATATAAAAAATTATAAATTTAAGAGACAGCTGAATGAAGGATATAGACAGATGATTCTTTGAAGCCTGAACCACTCTCTTTCTGTACTGAACTGCCAACATATCCACTCCATTTTGATTTCTTCTTTTTCCATTTTTATTTCTAATACTCTCAAAATTAACATGTCTACAACTGAACTCCTAACTTTCTCTCTCAAATATGCCTTACTCCTTCTATAGTACTTCTATGTAATTATTTAAAACCTGGTTCTTTTCAAAGCCCAGACTCAGCCATTGGAATTATTCATTACTTCTCTCTTTTTGTTCTATAGCATTCCAGTTCATTAATGACCCTGTACACTATACAGGAAGAATATACATGATGGGATCATATCTACTGCTATGACTTTTCATTGTCTTTCACTTGGAATTTAACAACAGTCTCCGCATCAGCCATTATTATCCCCCTTTATTCTATTTTCCACAAATGAGTCAGAGTGATCTTGTTAAAACTTAAACCATATCAAAAACTTTCTACTGGTATTTCATCTCACTTGAAGAAATGTCCAGGTCCTTACAATTGGCCATAAATTTCTGCTTCTCTGATTTCAGTACTACTGTGGCCCTGATTTGCTTCACTCTTGTCACATTGGTCACTTTGCTATTTCTCAAACACATGGGGCAAACTGTTACTAAAGACTTTGTATCCCCCCCCTTCTTTTCGTTTTTGGGTCTCCACCCATCTGTATGCATATGTCTAATTTAACCCCTCAATTCTTTCCAGTCTTTAGTTAAATGTCACTTCAGTGGGGTCTGCCCACTTGCATTTAAATTGTAATCTTCACTTTCCAATCCCCATTTTATTTTTCTCCATAACCATTGCTATCATCTCACCTTCTATATATTTTGTTTATCTTTGCTTATTTTCTGACCCCATCAAGTAAAATAAAGGTCCATGAGGATAGAGATTTCTCTCTTTTGTCCATCACTGTATCCTGACCGCCCAGAGGAAGGAAAGGCACATGGTAGTCTCTAAGTAAGTATTAGAAAAAGGAGTGAAGATGGAAATCCAACTACTTAGCAAGGGTCTGAGTCTCCAAGGTTTTTAGTAATTAAAATGTGAATAAAAATACCATCTTTGTAAATAGTTTTAGTTTTAATTTTTATAAATAGTTTTCATTAGTTTAATTTAATTAGAGTTTTAAAATTATAATATCAGTGCTGGTAACAATACAATGAAATGATATTCTTACACATTGTTAAAGGCAGGAGACATTGAATTTTATGCTCTCTAACATTAAAGAAGGTCATGGAGGCTGGCGAAAAGGATAAAGTATAGAATGAGGGAATGAAAGAAAAAAAAGGCAAGGGAAGCAAACCATAAGAGACTCTTAACTATAGAGAACAAACTGAGGGTTGATGGAGATAGGTGGGCAAGGGATGGGCTAAATGGGTGATGGGTGTTAAGGAAGGAGGGCACATGTTATGATTAGCACCGGGTGATGTACAGAAGTACTGAATCACTAAATTCTACTCCTGAAACCAATATTAGCCTATGTGTTAAGTAACTAGAATTTAAATAAAAACTTGAAACAAACAAAACAAAATGAAAAAGAGAAAGTCCCTATATTGGCAGGCTCTTGACAAGGGAGAGGACTGATAAGACTGATTAACTTAGTTGCCTTGTGTTGTAAAAGAAGTGACAGATTAGGAGAATTATAGGATATTTTGTTGTATCTTGGGCACTGCAATTTCCTCTTATACCCTTTAAGAAAATCTTAAGTAAAATTTGCATGATCTGTAAATGCCTCTGGATTTGGGGTTTGTGTTAACTTTAAATGCAGCACTGTGCTAGCCTGCATCTGAAGGTAGGTGTAAAACAAAATGACCAACTCATGATAACTACTCCATGAGTGGAAGCAGCAGCAAAGCAGGTATTTAGTGAAAAACAAAACAAAACGAAACAGAATAACAATCATATATATGTATTCATGTACCTCCCAGACTATATGCATATCTGTATGCATGCACACGTTGTGTGTGTGTGTGTGTGTGTGTGTGTGTGTAAGTACTAGTTGCCTTTTCAATACCCATTCTTCTCTTCCTTAGGAACAGAAACTCAGTTTTTCCCTGCTGTATTGCTTCCCAGAAGGAAGAGTTTATTTTCTAGCTTCATTTGCAGGGAGATATAATCAATCATGTGAGTCATTTTCTTCCAATGAGGTGTAAGTGAAAATGATGACAAGAAGTTCAGGGACAGGTGCTTAAAGGGAGATGACCAAGATGGGAATTATTCTGCCTCTCCTTATGTCCATCTACCTTCTTCTCAACTATAATTTGGAGAAGATGTCTGTAACTCTAGCAGCCAACTTGAACACTGAGGTGACCTTGAAGATGGGTGTCATGAGTCAAGATGACGGAGGAGGCATTCCTGATTATAACGGAGTTGCTCTATCAGCCCTGGATTACCTGCCAATATATTTAAACTATTGTTCTGAAAAGTCTCTGCTACTCATGGCCAAACTAAAATCAACTGGTTCCAGTATGATTTTAAAAGTATTAAAGCACCAAATGTGAATGCAATAAAAAGGACTAGAATGAAACTTATCATGCATTCAACTGTATGTCTACAGACATTTCAATATTTTTAAAACATCATATATAGTGAGCATGTATTTTCTGTAAAAAAAACATTAAAACTAACTTGGATTCTTTTAATGCTGATTCATATGTATTAGCAATGAGTCATATGACTATAAAAATTGTCTATTAATTGCAAGATTTTTGACAGATTTTTGCTCTATGCTATAACAAAGTCCACAAAATTGCTAAAAACAAGTATTTTATGATGACCAAAGTGAGTGAACACATTTTACATATATCTGTCATATCAGTAGTCAATCCCTGGGGCATTTTTTCTCCTTTTTTTAATGCTTATTTATTTTGAGAGAGAGTGTGTGTGTGTGCGTGTAAGCAGGGGAGAGGCACTAAGGGAGAGAGAGAAAAGCCCAAGCAGGCTCTGTGCTATCAGCATGAAGCCCAATGCAGGCTCCATCCCACAAACCAGTGAGATCATTACTTGAGTCAAAATCAAGAGTTGAACGCTCAACTGACTGAGCCACCCAGCCACCTCAAGGGCATTTCTTGATAGTAAGTTAGAAAAGTTAATTGATTTTTTCAAGCTAACCAATGAAAATTTTATAAAATCAGGCATTAGGTCAACTATAAATATTCTCTGATTATGTGAATGAAATGTAAAAATATTTCTGACTTGGTTATTGATTAAATGTGTAGGTAAGTGCAAGTGTTGGCTTGATTCCTCAACTTTGGCTTGGGTGGGTCAGGTTACACTGATTATAATATGGAGTGTCTACAGGAAAGAAAATCAGTTTGGAGTATATATAGGGAAGAAAAGAAGCTTGAATGTGATGAAATATAATGACTTTGGTTTGACATAACCTATTTTTTGAAGATATGCGTCCATTTAAGTCCAGGTTGGATAAACTTTGAAGTAAAGAAGATACTGGTATTAAAATCTGGGATGCCTAGATGGCTCAGTCAGTTAAGCACCTATTTGACTCTTCATTTCAGTTGAGGTCATGAACTCATAGTTTGTGAGTTCGAACCCTGTGTGGGACTCTGTGCTGACAGTACAGAGCCTACCTGGAATTCTCTCTCCCCTCTTCTCTCTGTTCCTCCCCCAGTGGTGTTCATTCTCTCTCTCAAAATAAATTAAAAAAAAATTAAAATCTATAAGCATGCAATCCCTGAAGGACGTGATGGATATTGCTAGTTTGCAGACAATAGAAATGCATTGTTTAAAATTTCTTGATAGCACTCTATTGTCTAAATTTAAGGACATTTTTCATTGTTATTTATTTACAAAATAATAATTAAAAAAAATTTAACATTTATTTATTTTTGAGACAGAGAGAGGCAGAGCATGAACAGGGGAGGGTAAAAGAGAGGAGACACAGAATCCAAAACAGGCTCCAGGCTCTGAGCTGTCAGCACAGAGCCTGACGTGGGGCTCGAACTCACAGAGTGTGAGATCATGACCTGAGCCGAAGTCGGATGCTCAACCTACTGAGCCACCCAGACTCCCCAATAATAATAATTTTTTTATATATGGTTATTTTTTTAAGTGTCACCCTTCAAAGCTCATGACAAACATTTTTAAATAAGGTGAATCTAATATCTAGTACTTGCCTTTAGGATTTTGAAAACAGAGCTAGCTAGGCATCAAGTAGTATTTTTATAATGCAGCTCCTCCTCATTTTTTCTAGTTTTAAGAACCACTGATCTATAGCTGAGAATTCAGGCCAAAATATTTTTCAGATATGATTTGAGCTTTCCAAACCTTAAAAACTAGGCATAATAGAGACACATAGATAACCAACAGACACATGAAAAGATGCTCAATATCACTCATCATCAGGGAAATGAAAATCAAAACCACAGTAAGATATCATCTCATACCTGTCAGAATGGCAAGAATTAGTATGGCAAGAAATAACAATTGTTGTTGAGGATATGGAGAAAAAAGAATCCTCATAAACTTTGGTAGGGATGTAAATTGGTGCAGCCACTATGGAAAACAGTATGGAGCTCCTTCAAAAAATTAAAAATAGAATTGCGATATGATCCAGTAATTTCAGTATTGTGTATTTACCCAAAGAAAATGAAAACACTAATTAAAAAAAAATATATATATATATGTATATACACACCTATGCTTATTGCAGCATTATTTATGATAGCCAAGATATGGAAGCAACTTGAATGTCCCTTTGTAGATGAATGAATAAAGAAGATGTGGTATACAGAGAGAATGAAATATTATTCAGTCACAAAAAAAGTCAAGATGGTGCCATCTGTGACAGCATGGATGGACTTGGAGGGTATTATGCTAAGTGAAATAAATTAGATAGAGAAAGAGAAATACCATACAATTTCACTTACATGTAGAATGTGAAAAAAAATGAACACAAACAAACATAAAGCAGAATCAGATCTATAAATACTGAGAATAAACTGATGGTTGCCAGAGGGGAGGAGAGTGGGGGATGGGCAAATGGGTGAAGGGGAATGGGAGATACAGGCTTCCAGTCATGAAATGAATAAGGCACAGGAATTAAGGTACAGTAGGAAATGTCATCAATGGTATTGTAATAACATTGCATGGTGAGAGATGGTAGCTACACTTGTGTTGAGCATGGCATAAGGTATAAACTTGTTGAATCACTATCTTGTGCACCTGAAACTGATATAACATTGTGTGTCAATGATACTCAAATTTTAAAAAGAAATCTAGGCATAATATTTGTTATATCCATTAAAGCATAAATATATCCTGATAATCTAGTGTTCAAGTAAATTGTAATATGCTTCATGTTTGAATGCAATACAGTCATGAAAAATCTTTATGATGGTTAAAAATAACACAAAAATACATACTACAATGTATGGTTGGCAACATTCTAAGATGTTCTCATTATTCCCATTTCCTGGTGTAAACATACTCCCTTTGAGTGCAGCAAAAACTTGCAACTTGTTTTTAACCCATGGAATATGGCGAAAGTAAAGAAATGTTGCACATGTAATTAAGATGCATAATTATTTGACTTTTGAGTTAATAAACTGGGGCATGACCTATCAGGTGAGTACTTTTTAAAAAAGATCCAAGGGCACCTAGGTGGCTTAGTCAGTTAAGCCTCCAACTCTTTTTTTTTTTTTTTTAATTTTTTTTTCAACGTTTTTTATTTATTTTTGGGACAGAGAGAGACAGAGCATGAACGGGGGAGGGGCAGAGAGAGAGGGAGACACAGAATCAGAAACAGGCTCCAGGCTCCGAGCCATCAGCCCAGAGCCTGACGCGGGGCTCGAACTCACGGACCGCGAGATCGTGACCTGGCTGAAGTCGGACGCTTAACCGACTGCGCCACCCAGGCGCCCCAAGCCTCCAACTCTTGATTTCAGCTCAGGTCATGATCCCACAGTTCGTGAGTTCTAGCCCTGTATTGGGCTCTGGGCTGGTGGCATGAGGCCTGCTTGGAATTCTCTTTCTGTCTCTCTCTCTGCCCCTCCCCTGCTCGTGTCCTCTCCATCTCTGTCTCTGTCTCTGTCTCTCCTCTCAAAATAAATACATAAACTTAAAATTAATTAATTAATAAATTAATTAATTAATAATCAATCCAAGCTTTCCTCTAAGTTAGATACTCAAAGCAGCAGACTTTCTCTCTTCATTGCTGGCTCGGAAAAGTAAACTTTCAGGATTCTACAGCAGTGAGGAAATGTACTTTTTTGTTTTAATGGTTTTCAATGTTTATTTTTGAGAGACAGAGAGAGACAGAGTGCGAGCAGAAGAAGGGCAAAGAGAAAGGGAGACACAGAATCCAAGGCAGGCTCCAGGCTCTCAGCTGTCAGCACAGAGCCCGACGCGGGACTCAATCCCACCAACCGCAATATCGTGGCACAAGCCGAAATCGGTTGTTTAACTGACTGAGCCTCCCAGGCGCCCCAGTGAGGAAATGTATTCTACCAACACCTTGAGGAAGTTGGGAAATGGTTCTTCTCTAGTTCAATCTCCCGATGAAAATTCAACATAGCCAACAATTTTATTGTACCTTTATGAGACCTTGAGAAGAAGAATCAGCTAAGATATGTCCAGACTAATCCATGAAACTGTCAGGTCATAAATGTTATTGTTTTAAGCGTGACATTTATTATAATACCACAGCAATAGAAAATTAATCCAAAATATCTACAACAAAAAGTGAGATGTAAAATTGGATGTGCACAATGATCACAAAAACTAAGCTAAAACAAAATGCTTGATAGAATTCTTATTCCTATAATGTGAGGCTAAGTAATAGGGTTCCTTTCATTAAGTATAACTAAAAAAGCTGACTGAAATGCTAATGAAATACTTTTTTAAAAACCCCATAATGTTAACAAGGCAGTGAAGCATACTAGATTAAATTTTAGTAAACATAAAATCCCATAGAAATAAACCTACAACTCAAAAACAAGTCTGTCCAACCAAGAGATACAGGAGTGGTGATGCATTTGTACCCCAATGTTTATAGCAGCACTTTCAACAATAGCCAAATTATGGAAAGAGCCCAAATGTCCATCAACTGATGAATGGCTAAAGAAGATGTGGTTTATATATACAATGGAATACTACTTGGCAATGAGAAAGAATGAAATATGTCTTTTTGTAGCAACGTGGATGGAACTGGAAAGTGTTATGCTAAGTGAAATAAGTCATACAGAGAAAGACAGATACCATATGTGTTCACTCTTATGTGGATCCACTCTTATGTGGATCCTTAGAAACTTAACAGAAGACCATGTAGGAGGGGAAGGGGGAAAAAAAAGTTACAGAGAGGGAAGGAGGCAAACCATAAGAGACTCTTAAAAACTGAGAATAAACTGGGGGGTGGGAGGCCAGGGAGGGTGGGTGACGGGCATTGAGGAGGGCACCTGTTGGGATGAGCACTGGGTATTGTATGGAAACCAATTTGATAATAAATTTCATATTAAAAAAAATAAAGATGGTTGGAAAGAGTTTTGAAAATAGAAAGAAAAAACAATTCTGTCCTGAGAGCTTTTTCTGATCATGAAAATAGAGACTTCCCAATAGAATATGCTCAGAATATATGCAGAAAAATGTTTTCACTCATGTTATTTGTAATAACCCCAAATTGGAAACAACTCATTTGGCCATCCATAGTAAAGCAGAAATATAATTTGGAGCATATTTAAACAAAGGAATACTACAAAGCAATGACAATGAATAATTACTGCTACAAGTAGCAACATATTATTTACAAACATGATGTTGACAAAAAAAGAAAGACGTGATAAATACAATGGACTCTTTATATAAATTTGAAAAGCCAGGGACATATTCAAAAAGTGATACAACCACAAAGAAAGGCAAGTAAGTGATTAATATAAAAGTCTGGATTATGTTTATTTGTGAGGCATGGAGGGGATAAGGTATCCATGTGACATATAAGGTATCTGGGGGTACTGGCATGATCAATTTCTTCACTGAGAAGCAGTCCCTATGGGCATTCATTTTACAATTACTCCTGTACTGTACAAGTATGTTTTATGCACTCCTCAGTATGAATGATATATTTCACACACACAAAAAAATGTTTACAAATGCTTAGGGTACTAAAATGTAGTCAAAGTGTCCTGTGATTAGTAATAGTCTTTATTGAAGTAATTCTTCTCTTTTAGGCCAAGAGGAGTGGGGTGGGATGTGTTCCAAAGGCACCATTCGTGCATGGTGTATTTCATTCATGTCATGCTTCATTAGTTAGTGAGCTCCTGGAGAGCAAGACCTCATTTTCTGTGACCTTTGGAGAAGTCAGAGGGTTAAGAATTTATTCAGGTTCTGTTACATGAGTGAATGACTATTACCATTATTATCACTGCTAAAATTAGAACTATCAATGCTGCAGCTACCATTTGCTGCTTGATTTCTTTATGCCAGGAAATGTGCCATGTTTGAAGGATCATGAAAGTTTAAAATACTAGCCAACGAGGTATTTGTTTTTTGTGTTGTTGTTGTCGTCGTTGCTGTTGTTTTGTCGTGCAATGGCTTAATCCCTTTGTACATTCTGTTGTTCATTCTTTCCCTGGTTACTTATTTGGAACCTTGTCATTCACTAATCAAGGGGTAGACGGAACATAAAGAAAATGCAAAGAGAAATAAAGAAAAGTTAAATCTTACCTTAGGAGTTTTCAAAACCTATGTCTTGACAAAAATAATATTTTTTAATGTTACCTAGCATATACTTATTTGTTGTTGCTTTTTGTTTTGCTATTTCTTCTCCTCAGTCATAGTGCAGGATGATGAAAATATTCTGGCCTATATAAAGAGTACAAATGCAAATGTGTACAGGGACACATTTTTTTTTAAATGTGTATTTAAAATGTGTATTTAAAATGTGTATTTTTTTAAAAATACACAGGAAGCTACTAGAACAACTGGGACCAAATATTTGAAAATTTACATGACATGGACAAATTTTTATAAAAATATAATTACCCAGTCTTACATGAGAAAAATCATAAAATTTAAACATTCCTATAATTATTAACCAAGTAAGATCCATAATTAAACCCTCCTACACAGAAACCTTCAGACACAGATGGTGTCAGTGATTGATACTTCAAAACAAGAAGAAATAATAGCAATTTTACACACTCTTTCAGAGAATAAAAACAAATAAAACACTCTCAATTTATATTATGAAGTCATAACATTAATGGTAAATACTGAAGAGGATGTTGTTAGAAGAAAATCATGAACTGATTTCATGAGGGAACATAGGCGCAAACGTTCTTAACACATAATTATTAATGTAAGTACAGTCATATATAAAATGAAAATATGTAATGTGTGTTTGGATTGATTTCAGGAACTATTTTTAACATTTCAAGATCAGTCAGTTGAGGGGCGCCTGGGTGGCTCAGTTGGTTAAGCATCAGACTCTTGGTTTCAGCTCAGGTCATAATCACACAGTTGGTGAGATGCATCCCTGAGTTGGGCTCTGCACCGACAGCGTGGAAGCTGCTTGGGATTCCCTCTCTCACTGTCTCTCTGTCCCTCCCCTGCTGTGGGTTCTCTCTCTGTCTCTCTCTCTCAATCATAAAATAAATAAATGAATAAATAAAACTTAAAAAGAAAATCAGTCAGTCAGGGGATGCCTGGGTAGCTTAGTAGGTTGAGTGTCAGACTTTGGCTGTGCTGATGGCTCAGAGCCTGGAGCCTGGAGCCTGCTTCAGATTCTGTTTCTCCCTCTCTCTCTGGCCCTCTCTCGCTTGCACTCTGTATCTCTCTCTCTCAAAAATAAAGAAACATTAAAAAAATTTTTTAAAGAAAATCAGTCTAATTCTTTAGTGCAGTAAAAGAAAAACATGATCATTTCAATAGATAACATGAAAGATTTTAGAATCTTTTTTGAATTTTAAAATTCAACATCCCATTAATTTAAAAAGAAACCTTTCTAGACTAGGAATACATGGAAAGTACTTAACCTGATAAATAACATCCTAGGAATATTATTCTTCATGATGAAATATTGAATGACTTCTGTTTGAGGAAGGAACAAGATGAGGGTGTGTCCACTATTACTGCTGTTATTTAACAATGTACTCGATGTTCTCGATGGTGAGACAAATAAGAGCACAGATAAAAGGTATAAGTAATGGAAAGAAAGAAATAAAACTTATTATTTGAAAATTGATAATGTACAAAGAAGAGCTAAAGCTGCACATAAGAATATACCATTTGTAATAGCAGGAAAAAAGTCAAATACTTAGGATAACACTTAGAGAAAATGATGTAATGAAAACACAAACAGAAGTAAATAAAATAAAATATTGAATTAAAAATAAGTTAATAAAAACACTAGAAGATTTAATATTTGAAAATGTGCCACTGATTAATACTTTAACCACAATCGCAAAATGTGTGGATATATCCTATTACATAGCACGACTTATTATAAAGCTGTGATAATTTAAACAGTATGGCATTGGGCCGCATGAGAACAATGTCGAAGCAAGCAACTGTCTAGAAGATATTTGTAATACATATAATAATAAAGAATTCATATCCAAATTATGTAAATACTCTCTATAAATCTCAGTAAGAAACACAAAAAGCAAAAAAAAAAATGGCTTGAATAAGCACTTTACTGAAAGTAGCTCATTAAAGGTCAATATACCTATGAAGAGATATTTTACCTTATTAGGTATCAAGGAAATGCAGAATAAATTTCAAAGGATCATGACTAAATATCTTCATATCCACCACCATCAACACAAAAGTAATGTTAATTCTAAGCATGGTGAGAATACAGAGCAACAGGTACTCTTGTACCCTGTTATCAAACTGCATAATCATGGCCTGGCATTTTCTACTTACTGTGGAACATGTATATATACACATGCTATAACCAGCCTTAACACACATAACATATATCTAACACCAACACATGCTCATAAACAATCAGAGACATGTATTAGAATACTCTTATCAGTGTAATAAACAAGAGAGAAAAAACAGAAGGAATTCGAATGTTCATAAATCATGGTTATTCATATAGTTCAACAACATACAAGAAGTAGAATGAATTGGACCACTTTTAACATTCAAAGATGTGGATGAATACCACAATTATAATATTAGTCAAAAAAAAGTCACATATAAGAAGTGCTAGATGATTCTTCCATATAGAATACAAAACCAGGCAAAAATAATTCCTGGTGTAGAAGTCAAGATACCGGTTACTTTTCAGAAGGAAGGATGGCTTACTTACTGGGCAGGGCATGAGGTAAATTTCTAGAGTGTTTGGTAACAGTCTTTTTCTTGACAAAGCAGTGCTTTCACAGATGTTCACTGTGTAATAATTAATTGAGCTGTGCATTTACTTTTTGCACTCCTCTTGTTGTACTCCAGTAAACATTTAAAATAAAAGTAATTCACTGAGAGCTGTTGCAGCCCTTTGTCCATCCAACAACTATTTGTTGACCCTACTAAAATCCAAGTTTTCTGTCAGATGTTGGAAGAACAGAGGTTAATAAAACAAGGTTTCTCTCCTCAGAGAGCTACAGTAAAGATAAAAAAAATAAATATATTCATTAAAAATGAAGTGCAGTATTTGCTAATTGGCTAGAAACTTGTTGCTCAAAACTTGTTTGGACATAAAACTGTATGACAGTTTCAACATCACAGGTACGATGTTTGAACATCAAAATACATGATAGCAGTGGATTATAATCAGTTGAATAAAATTGGAATCAAAGGGTCGATACTGATAATACTAATAGAAATGAATAAAGTTATAAACAAGGGGCGGGAGAAAGAAATGTTTTTTTTTTATATAGTAGTTGAATGCCAATTGGTAAATGTAGAAAAAAACAATAGATCTAGAAAAGTCACCATTAGACAAGCATCATGGTAATAATTGATTCAGGCACAATCATTTACAGATGTTAAAATAGTCAATAAAAGTTTGACGAAAAATAGGATATTTCCACAGTCTGAAAATATCTCCTCACAAAAACTTATTAATTTAAAAGAGATATTTAGTAACTTTATAGCAAGGAAACCTGTCAGACAACTTACTAAAAATGTATACAAATCAATGTATAAAATATATAAAAACTCAATGCAGTGTTAGATTGGACCCTGGACTAGAATTATTTTTTTTCCTACAAAGGACAATATTGGGATACTTGGCTTCAAAACCCTCTTTAAAAGTGCATTATTTGCCTTTGAATGTATTTCCATATATATTAGCAGAGATTTCACTTTGTAATAGACAAAGTTGCTTTTGTTTGCCAAGCATTCTTTCCTCCATATCTACTAAAGATCTCCTCTGTCTCCTGGACGACACCTCTCACATGCCAGGTGGTCCTGGGAAGTGACCAGTCACATACTGCCTGCCTGCCCTAGACACAGTGTGGGGGGTGCCATGTGAACCAAAAGAAGCAAATCTGGGTCACTGCTTTAGTTATCCAAACTTGGACGGAAATGGAAAGGAAACTTTCCCTTTCCTCATTTAATTCTTAAATAGCAGTTCCTGCAAGGTGGTTAAATATAACATGGAAAAAGTATCTGTGAATGGTTACAGAAAAAAATACTGTAAATCTTGGTGCATATTATGGAAAAATGTCCATAATAAAATTTTAATGAAAAATGATTAGCTTCAGAATAATCTCTTTTGCTGAATCCATTTACATTAAAAATGTTCTCTTTGTGGGTATTTTTATTTGTATTTATATGGAAACAGATCTAAAAATGTATAAGTTTGGGGCACCTGGGTGGCTCAGTCGGTTAAGCGTCCGACTTCGGCTCAGGTCATGATCTCCCGGTCCGTGAGTTTGAGCCCCGCGTCGCGCTCTGTGCTGACAGCTCAGAGCCTGGAGCCTGTTTCACATTCTGTGTGTCTCTCTCTCTCTGCCCCTCCCCTATTCACGCTCTGTCTCTCTCTGTCTCAAAAATAAATAAATGTTAAAAAAATAAAATAAAAAAATAAAAATGTATAAGTTTAAAACAAAACTGCTAAGTTGGGAACAAAAGGAAAAGAGAATCATACTTTTCTTTCTAAACCCCTTGTAGAGTTTGAAATATGTATAATTATTTTGTAAATAAGGCAAATGCAATAAAAGCAAGTTTTTGTTGGTGTTCATTACTGTATAAAGTATACAAGAATTTTTTTAATGATAGGTGTATTATTTTGCCTTTGTATTTCCTGTTTTGTTTTCTGGGCCATGGTAGACTTCTAGGTTTTATTCTTCTTTTTAAGCAGCTGCCATTGCGCTAAGATAATGTTGGCAGTAAGAAGTATCTAGACCCAGATTCCTAGAGTCAACTCTGGAACACTTGGTCAAGATTCAAGCAGAAGAATGTATGGTGATTCCACCATGCCCATGTACAATCCATGTATCTTTCTGTGTCTGTGAAGTACAGGAGCTGGCTCCAACACCCAGTGTAGATGGTACAACAAGGTGACAGATGTGAAATCTGTCTAGTTATAATGTAATCTAGTTATAATGTAAGAGACTAGCATAAATAAGAGGGAAAGAACTACTTCTAATATGATGAAAACAGAGAAGCAGCATTAAAGTAAAACAGCAATAAAAATAAAATGGTATAGTATTTATTAAAATATTATTGGAGATAAATTCAGACAGAAATGTTAAAACTGCTACTTTTCTCTTAAGTAATTCCTGCCAGAATGGCCTTGAATTTCTATCCAATCTCTTAATCCAACTGTGTGCTAGGGATGGCCTTCACTGATTTGTGGGAGACATTTGTTAAATTTTCAGGAATTTCATGTGCTAATTCACCTCACAATGGTAGCTTGAAATTGGCCCTGGTAGGAATAATTACATTATAGAAATTCACAAATGCTACAAATCAGGCTTTCTCAGACCCCAACTGCTGGCCGGCTATATACATTTGCCAAAACACTATTATCTAATAGCCCGTCGGATAAATAGTCTTTGTCATAATTTATATCATCATCAAGACCACCTGGACCATGATACTGTGACAGAATCTGTACAGGAAACTTAGAGGTAGAACAAAAAGTAGGAAGAAAAATGTCAGGAGAGAGTAGCAGAAAGCCCTAAATGACTGAGATGCATCCACTGAAGTTTACAGCTAACAGTTCACTAATTTTTGTGTACTGGTGGGAAGAGAAAAAGTTTGCAGTAAACTGGGGAGAGCATGGCAGGACAGGAAGTGTAAAAGTAAGTTTCTTTGTGAAAAGTCTGGCTTTGAAGAGGACGCTGAAAGAACAAGGCTTAGGGAAGCATGTAGATCAAAAGGATTTTTACTTTGTTGTTTTGTTTCATTTTGTTTTTAGCATAGTTCAAGCCCATAGTAGGCTGAGGAAATGAGCCAAAAGAGACAGGACAAACCTATGAGAGAAAAAGTACTTGTTAGAGAGAGGCTGCTGTGAAGCCAAGAGGTGATTAAGTTGAGAACAAAATCTAATCAGGAGATGGGAAATAAAGAATGAGCTATAGGTAGAATCAGATAATAAAGTTTGTTTAGAAGCAGGAAGTTGATAGAGTGGGTATGTAATGGCTCTTTTCTCCAGGAAGAAGAGGTGACAATCTTCTGACCTTGTCCAAACGTGGTATGGACCGGGTGATGCTTGGAGAGAGTGGAAAAGGTTTGGGATAAACCCTGAGGTTGATGAGCAAGGACACTGATGGGGAACAGCTGACGTAATGAGAAGACAGTGCTCCTGCTCTTGTGTTTACCTTTGGTTACTTTCTCCTCCAGTTTATCCTTCAGCTGGCTCAATGGGGTGATGTTTGAAATAGAAAACTCATAATCATGTGCATATATCTGCAAGATAAACTTTCTTCAATTGTGGCTCTAACCTGTTTTGCTGCTCTCATTCCCCACCCCCGGCCCCACTCTGCCACTCCTTGCTCTCATCACCTTGGCCAGTTTGTTCTTAGACCAATCATCCAGGCTCTTTCATTTCATTTCCAATGGAAATACCCCTTTCCCTTTCTCTCTAGTGTAATTAATTCTAAACCTTCAAGTTTCAGCTTAAATCCTCATCTCTATAAGATCTTCACTGACACTCCTGCTGAGCATAAATTGCTATCTCTTGTATCTTCTATAATGTTTATTTATTTTTTGAGAGAGAGAGAGCATGAGCATGGGAGGGGCAGAGAGAGAGAGAGAGACACAGAATCCAAAGCAGGCTCCAGGCTCTGAGCTGTCAGCACAGAGCCTGATGTGGAGCTCAAACCCAGGAACCACGAGATCATGATCTGAAATGAAGTCAGCCCTCAAACGACTGAGCCACCCAGGCACCCCATCTCTTTTATCTTCTAATAACACTTTAATGAGACTTCTTATAGAGAACTTATAAGACTGCATAATGATTTGTTTCCATATTTGTTTTCATTTCCAATTGTGAGCAGAACTGGTATGTGCAGGAGATGTTTTTTATGCCTCTCTTTATCATAGTACTTGTATAGGATCTACAATGGTGTTACCAAGTGGGATGTACAAAATAAATACATTTAATAAATTTAAGGATGAATGAATGAATGAAAATATTTCTTGCACTCAGTACTAGAAGAATAAGAATTAGAAATAGCAGTGCCACCAATTAGAACAACATGTTATCTGACAGTGGAAATAATGGATAGCATATATACTACAAAAACAGAGTCTACAGAAAGATAGTTTCTGGGAGTTGTAGAATACCATCTACCTATTTCCTAAGTATTTTAATGCATAGATAACAGAATTAATGACCTGTCTCTTCTGTTCCAGGGAAATAGTGCAATTAAATTAGTTGAAATTGTGTGCTAAATTTATTGGGCTCTATCAAAACATGGTTCTGTAACTGAATACCTTATGGGACTTTGAGCATGTCACTAAAACCTTTAGTGTCTTGGGTTTTATTTATAAAATGAGGATAATAATGATGCACACTTTGTGAAAATAAAATACACAGATGAATCACTTAGATTGTGGGCTTTTTCATAAGTGTTCATTAAATGTAAACTATTGTTATTAGCCATTAATAATTAGAAAAATGATTCAAGAACACCTAGAAGACTCATTAACGGGCCTGAACAATTCAGTGCCACCCCCAACACATGTATGTGTGTGTATGATCAAAATGTGTTTAACAAATAGTTCAGAAAACAAAAGTTTGAAACGCTAGAATGCAAGGGGAGCAGATTTTCCAAGATTCTTTCTCCTATTATTGTCCCCACTGGGGCATTAGCTCCTTGAGGAAAAGTGTTAAGTATTATCCAATTCTATTTCTAGTACCTAATACAATCTCTAATGGATAATATATAATCAAGCACTACCTGTTAAATGTACTGATTGGTAGGTTAAAATCACGTATTCACTATACAAATTGTGGTCATGTGTTTATAGAAAACAATTTTCCCTTTTTATTGACTGGACTCCTGACTATGGTCAGTAGTTTCATGAAGTCAGCCTTTTTGCTCTCCTTGGTACAAGAAAAAGAAGCTAACAGAGTGCATTAATGAACACACGCCTCATTCCTTTCCTGAAGAAGACTACTGAGAATTGACTTTTCATTGGTGATAAACAAAAAATTTCAGTTTCGGTGTTAATATAATAATCTCAAATACATTCATGGAGGGCAACTTCTCTTATAGCACAAAATTAACTGTGTGCAAATGCCTGGATGTCAGGATAGTGAAGGGAGCGACAAAAGGTGCTTTTGACTTCAGAAGTACTTCTGAAAGAAAATGACTATTGAGGGTTCTTTAACTTGTATATGAGGTTTCTAAATATGAAGAAATGAAACTACATTGATGAATAATTTCATAAAATAAATTTTATTTGATTTTATCCTAAGAGGTCAAACACTTCTTTTGGTGAAAATATCTGTTTTACTGAACTCTTTGTTTGGGTTATTATACGTAAATCAAAAATTTATTTTAGTCAGTAGGTCTAATTGAACATTTATAGAAATGTGTATTTAGCTTGCTAACAGTAATCATCAGAGCTTTCTTAGTGTACAAGAATCCCTTTGGAATTACATTTTTCAAAATGAAAATCTGCTTAGGATGCTAAGTGGTTAAAATATTAGCTATATTTTAACAGACAAAAAAAAAAAACACCTATATCTAGGACATCCTTGACAACTGTACAAAAGAGCATTGTCCTCAAGTGTTGCCCTAGGCTCAGAATAGAAAGGATAATAAATATAAGGAAAATTACACCAACATTAAATGTAGCTAGATAAGTTCAGTGGTATTAAAATATCATACATTCCAAATTACCAAACAGCAAAGCTCATTATCTACTTTCAGATATATTATCTAATCACTCTACTGTTCAAAACCTCCCAAGTCTCTCGGTTTATTACAAAATAAATCCATACTCAATGTGATATTCAAGGCCCATACTCAGCGTGATATTCAAGGCCCTTCACAATCTGTCCTTAATATTGTATGTGAATTATACCCTACTATATAACCTTATTAATCCTACTTTTAATCCAGATCAGCTTTATAACTTCTGGTCATGACTTTCCTCACCCTCCCATCTCCATCTGGAAAACCTTTTTCTCAAAATTTAACCCATCAAAATCTCATTCATTCTAAAAGTGTCAGCTGAAATGTATTTTTTTTCTCCATGAACCTTTCAAGATCATTGGGTATAAATGCACACTTTGAGCTTTGATAGAATTTTATCTTTCACCTGGATCATTTAATTAATTCATGTCTAGAGTCAAGGGTCCTTGGAGACAGAAATTCCTGCCACAGATACTTGATGAGTATATGCTATTTGTGACACATTGTTCTATTGAATGGAGGGCATTCAGGGCCCTGGATGCAAAACCTACATGATGATCAGGCTTGCCTTCACAAACCTGTCCTCTTTATTTCCATTAAAACAACAACAACAACAACAACAAAAAAAAAAAAAAAACAGAGGCAATTAAAATGGAACTATGTTCCTATATAAAAACTCTATATCCACAATATACTCATACAGCACATTTATTCATTGTTTTTTCCCAACAATTACACGGAGTTCTTGACAAGTCAACCTTTTGTCTTAATTCTGGACTCTGGATTTTCTTCCTTTCTACCTGTGCAAGGACATGATTTTAATAGTTAATCTTTTTCTTACATTAGCAATTTATCTGTCTACTAGATCAGAACACAGGGTCTCCTTATTAAAAAATGAACAGAGTATCTTACTTCATCCCGGAAAAGTCACTTTACCCCTTTGTGCCTTAGCTTCCCCTTGAATAAAATGAAGATGATAATAGTGCACATTCCATTTGGTTACCATGAGGATTAAATAGGTGCTCTAAAATAGTGTAAAATGCTTAGGATACAGATCTGCTTAGAATAAGGACACAATATGTCATAGTTGCTGCTGTTACTCTTGTCACTACTACCTCAGCAATTCTGTCTCCTATTGATCTGACACCTAAACATTAATGTTCTGCCAGGATTCGGGGGTTTCTCCGAGCTTCTATTCTTCTTTATCTACATCATTTACTTAAAGTAGTTTCATCATTCCTAATGATTTTAAATAATTTCTGTAAGGTTGTTATCCAACCCCCCCCCCCAATATATCTCTAGTCCTGGCTTCTGTTCTGAGCTCCAGACAGTTATGTCTACCTTCTTCTTGACATCTACATTTAGATATTGAAGAAGTATTTCAAATATAATTACATCTGAAATGAAAGCCTGATTTAATCCAACAAACCTACTCCCCACAATATAATTTTCCCCATCTCAGGTACTAAAAACTTCACTTAAGAGTTACTGTGTTAGTACCTTTCTCATGTCCCAACATCCAATTCATTGGTAAATCCTAGCAATATATAGTCAAATATATCCTGAATCCATATGCTTAACTTTATTGCAACTTTCCTAGAATAAGATGCCATTATTTTTTCTTAAAATGTGGAAATTTCCTACTAACTAGACTTTTTGCTATCTAAATTGGTAATTCACTTATTGTATCTAGATAGATCTGAGCACAATTGCCTCTAAAGTAGTAGTTGTTATATGAATCAATGAATAAAAGCATGCTTTCCTCCCTTACACATAGAAGGTAATTTAATTGAAAACTTTAAATCGATTCTAATTTTAAAAACTATTTACTTAAAATCCTCTCCGTTCTCAAATTGGGAGAGACTGAATTCAAGAATCCTATGACACTGACTATAAAAATGTGTCATGTTAATTCCAAAACCTTTTTCTAAGATTAATGCTAAGTGTGCATTAAAGTACTTGCTATGGAAACATATTAACATTCCTTAATTATCCCATAAGGGGTAGCCTGGCAAAAATAAAATGCAGTAATGATTTCAGTAGCAAAACACAAAAAGAAACATACAATGCCTTATTGAAGCATCATGCTAGAAGATGACCAGAGTATAACAACAGGCAGAGGCAGCACCTGGGTGGCTCAGTTGATTGAGCATCTGACTTGGCTCAGGTCATGATCTCACCGTTCGAGGGTTCGAGCCCATGTCAGGCTCTGTGCTGACATCTCAGAGCCTGGAGCCCACTTCAGATTCTGTCTCCCTCTCTCTCTGCCCCTCCCCTGCTAGAGCTCTCTCGCTCGCTCTCTCTCTCTCTCTCTCTCTCTCTCTCTCTCTGTTTCAAAAAAACAAAAACAAAAAACAGGCAGAGGAGTCAGTCAGGGCACTTATCCCAATATGACAATTTACTGGTAACAGTAAATACATGCAGATAGTTTCATGATGTCATCATCTAGTAATCCAGTACTGTCAAAGAATTTATAATCTCTGAAATAATGTTAGCATAGAGGGGTTTTGAAACCTGTGAGCTTAGGAGAACAACATTTTGGCAAGGGACTTAGAACTTAATAGAGAAAGTCAGTGCTAGTCCTAAAGCAAAATCTGGTTTTCAAAAAGAACAAAATAACCATTCAACTCAGGCAAAAGTATGTTAAAAGGAAGAGAGGTAGGGGAAATGGGACAAACAAATTTTTACTTCACTATGTAAGTATCTGAAAGCCTGGATGCCTTTCAACATTTCACTGCACATATTTTTAAGTTGTTGGGCTTAAGGTGAGGAAATAAATTTAATTGTGAACTGCCTAGGAACTAATGAAAAGAAATCAATATAATAAAGAAAAATGTATATGACATGCTAAAAATTCATTTGTCAGAGATTATTAATAATTTTGCATTAATTTCTTATGGCAGTGATGGATTAGAATGCTGTCTTCCTTTAAATATGCATCCTTGATTCCAAATGTAAAAACATAGGAAGAATAGATCCATTTGATTATGTTATCATTTGTCAGCTTCTGGGAGTGAATTAACATAATTTCATCTTGCTCATAGATAGGGGTGCTTTCAAATAGGATTGTTAACAATAATAAGTGAGAAGAAGGTTGAAAATTGTGTATTGATCATTATGATTCATAGTAAATGGCAGCTTAGGGAGTTTAGATGTAGCTACAATTAACAGTAGAAAAGAGAATGTAATGTGAACAAAGCAGAAAAGAAATGATGTTATGGTTTTCAGAGGTGCTCTTCCTTTCTCTGCATTAAGTTATAGCAATGCTGACAAAAATTACTGCTGCCAGAGAATGGACATCAAGTTAGGCATTGGTTTTTATATTAGAACTGAATCCTTAATAAAACATCCCAATTTCTAGTTTTTCTCAAGTGCAACAGACCCATCAATTTTGGTTTATTAAGTATGTGGAAAGGACGGAAACTGTCAAATGCTTGGACTTAAATTTGCAATTCTAATAAACTGCCCATGTAATGTAAATTGATGTTTTTTAATCAGCTTTGCTATGGCATTTGGTACTTAAAGGCACCCAATCTGTTTAGGAAAATTAAACTAAAAATTACATTTACAGTATTTTTATTCAATAACCCTGGTTGCGAACAGCTTCAGAAAATGAAACAACTGCCGTAAGTTTCCATGTTAAACAGATGTACCTGTTTAATTTAAATTCATTTATGTAAAAAAGTACCTTTATACATATTTTTAATTTTTCACAAAATTATGTTTCCATATTGAGGAATCTTTGCATAAGTGTTTTATGCAAAAATCTAAACACCATATGTAACAAAATCAAAAGCCCAGCTTTTTACTCTTTGGCTCTTATGTTTAACAAGAGATTTGGCTTTAGAATCAGGATATTTATGATATATCTGTAATCATATTTAAAATTCTTTCCATATAAACTCAAGAATGAATTTTCCAGAATGTAACTCAGATGTTAGGATTCTAAACCTGCCTTGAAAAGTCTCTGATAAAAATTGTTCTGTTTTGTTGTTTTATACAATTTATATAGCATGTGTATTCATGTGAAATTTTCACAGTTTATAAGCAGTGGATGCACCCTTTAACTCTTCTGAATACATTTTTTAGTCCTAACAATTTTTAGTGGAGTCATTAGGGTTTTCTAAATAAAGTCATGTCATCTGCAATAGTAACAGTTTTAATTCTTCCTTTCCAATCTGTATGCCTTCAATTTCTTTTTCTTACCTAATTGCTCTAGCTATGATTTCCAATACAATGTTGAATAAAAGTGGGGAGAGTGCGAATCCTTGTCTTTTTCCTGATCCTGGAGGAAAGCTTTCCACCACTGAGAATGATGTTAGCTGTGGACTAGTCATACGTGGCTTTTATTATGTTGAGGTATGTTCCACTCTATACCCACTTTGTTGAGGACTTTTTTAAAAATTATAAATAGATATTGAATTTTGTTAAAAACAATTTCTGCGTCTTTTGAGATAATCATATGATTTTTAGCTTTCCTTTTGTGTTAACATGGTGTACCGTGTTGATTGATTTGTGAATATGGAACCATCCTTGGATCCCTGAAGCAAATCCTACTTGATCATGGTGTATGACTTTTTTAATGTACTGTTGAATTTAGCTTGCTAGTTTTTGTTGAGGATTTTACATCTATGTTCATCAGGATATTGGTCTGTAATTTTCTTTTTGTGTGGTGTCCTTGTCTGGTTATGGTATACAAGTAATGCTGACTTCATAAAATGACTTTGGAAGCTTTCCCTTCTTTCTGGTTTTTTTTTTTTTTTTGGAAGCATTTGAGAAAGACAGGTATTAAGTCTTTGAACATTTGGTATAATTCACCAGTGAAGCCACCTTGTCCTGGACTTCTGTCTGTTGGAATGTTTTTAATTACTTTTTCAATCTCCTTACTAGTAATTGTTCTATAAAGATTTTCTATGTCTTCATGGTTCAGTCATAGCAGATTGTAAATTTTTAGGAATTTATTCATTTCCCTAAGTTGTTCAAATTGTTGGTATATGATTGTTTACAGTCGTCTCTTTTGATCCTTTGTTTTTCTGTGGTATCAGTTGTAACTTCTCTTTCATTTCTGATTTTATTTCTTTGAACCCTCTCTCATTATTTCTTGGTGAACCTAGAAATTTCTTGGTGATTGATAAGAATTGATAAGGATTGTCAATTTTATTTTTTACCAGTGCCAGCTCTTAATTTCATTGGTTCTTTTTTATTGTCTTTTTAGTCTCTATTATATTTATTTCTGCTCTGATTTTTATTTCCTTCTTTCTAGTAACTTTGGGCTTCATTTGTTCTTTTTCTAGTTTCTTTAGGTGTGAAGATAAATTGTTTGAGATTTCATTTGTTTCTTGTAGGCTTGTATCACTATGAATTTCCCTGAGCACACTTTTGCTGCATCACATACATTTTAGTGTGTTATATTTCTATTCATTTGTTTCTAGTTGTTTTTTGACTTCTCCTTTGATACCTTCTATGACTGATACTTGTTCAATAATATGTTGCTTTATTTCCATGTTTTTTGTTTTTTTGTTTTTTCAGATTTATTTTTATAACTGATTTATAGTTTCATACCATTCTGTTCAGAAAAGATGCTTAATATGATTTCAGTATTCTTGAATTTATTAAGACTTGTTTTGTGGACTAACATGTGACTTATCCTGGAGAATGTTCCATGTGCACTTGAGAAGAATATATATTCTGCTGCTTTTAGATGGAATAGTCTGCATATATCTCTTAAGTCCGTCTGTTCTAAAGTGTCAGTTAGGCCCATGCTTTCTTATTGATTTTCTGCCGGGATGATAGATCCATTGATGTCAGTAGGGTATTAAAGTCCACTACTATTATTGTATTGCTGTCAATTTCTCTCTTTAGGTTTGTTAATATTTGCTTTATATATTTTGGTGCCCTATATTGGGTACATATATATTTACAAATGTTATATCTTCTTGCAAGATTGACTCTTCTGTAATTATGTAGTGCCCCTCTTTCTTTGTCTTTTATAACAGTTTTGTTTTAAAGTCTACTTTGTCTGATATCAGAGTATAGATACTCTAGCTTTTCTTGTTTCCATTTATATGAAACATCTTTTTCCATCCCTTAACTTTCAGTCCATGTGTGTCTTTACTTCTGAAATGAGTTTATAGAGTATAGATGTATCTTGTGTTTTTATCTAGTCAGTCAGATAAAATAAAAAATGTATTTTACATTTTTTTATTTTATCTCTTCCTTTAACTAATATAGAGTTAGTTGATTTTACTACTTTTGTCTTTTAACCTTTTTAGTAGTTTTATAAGTGATTAATCCACTTTATCATATATTTACCTTTTCCAGTACATTTCTACTTTTTTATGTTTTCTTGTCATTAATTAGTCCTATTTCTTTTCAGCTTACAGAAGTCCCTTTAATATTTCTGGTAAGGCTGAATTAGTAGTGATGAATTCCTTTAACTTTTGCTTCTCTGGAAAACTCGTTATCTTTTCTTCAAATCTAAATGGTCACCTTGCTAGGTAGATTATTCTTGGTGGGAAGCTTTCTTACTTTCAGTACTTTGAATATGTTGTGGCACTCCTGTCTGGCTTGCAAAGTTTCTGTTGAGGAATCTGCTGATAACGTTATGGGGTTTCCCTTCCATGTAACAAGTTCTCTCTCAGGACTTTAAGATTCTCTCTTTATCTTTAACTTTTGACATTTGAATTATAATGTGTCTTAGTGTGCCTCTCTTTGGGTTCATTTTACTTAAAAATCTCTTGGCTTCCTAGACTCGGATGTCTGTTTCTTTTCCTATATTAGGGAAGTTTTTAGCTCTGAGTTCTTCAAATAAATTTTCTACCTCTTTCTCTCTTCTCCATCTGGAACCCCTATAATGAAAATGTTATTCTATTTGATGTTGTCTCAGAGGTCCCTTATATTCTAAAATTTTCTAAAGTTCTTCATTTTCTAAAGTTCTTTTTTGTTCTTTTTGCTGTTCGGTCTGGGTAAGTTCCAATGCTTTTTTTTTTCTTCCCCCAGCTTGTTAATTCACACTTCTACTTCATCAAATTTTCTGTTGAACCCTTCTAGCACATTTTTCTGTTCAGTTACTATATTCTTCAGCCTTGCCACTTGTTTAATATTTTGTTTTCTCTTTGTCGGAGTTCTCACTATGTTCATCCATTCACCTCCCAAGTTTGATTGAGAATCTTTGTGATCATTGCTTTGAATTCTTTACCAGGTAAACTATTTATCTCTTTATAATTAAGGTCTTTTCTGAGGTTTTTGTCTTGCTCTTTCATTTGGAACATATTTATATTTTCCCTTATTTTGCTTGACTCTGTTTCTATGTATTAGGCAAAACAGCTAGCCCTCTATATCGAGTGAGTGCCCTTGAATGGTTACTGATCCTTTTTTTACAACCTTGCCCTTGCTCTTGGTTGTCTTTCAAACCTTTGTGAATGTCTAAACCACCTGATTATTTTTGATATGGCCTTGTTGTTGAGGGTATTCCAAGACGTGTCAGTGAGCCAAGGAGAAGAATTTCATTTAGTACCTGGTTTCAGATTTGAAGTCAGAACCCCAGACATCAGTTTTAAAGGTTGAAAATAAGTATAGTCCTGTGGGTTTGCAATGGTAATACCTGCTGACCTCAAAACCAGGAGATCTGGAGGTACCTTCTGTGCAACATGTGCCACAATTGGGGCTCCAAATGAATGTATAAGCTCCTTTATGGAAAGTCTTGTTGAACTGTAGTAAAGCTTTGGGGATGCACAAGGATCATGTCTCCCTGCTTAGATTTCCTGGGAGCACCTCCTTAGCTTCTAGATGTGTGGGAAACCTGAAGCCTGTCCTTAGACTGAATCCCCAGGCTAAGTAAATAAGCCTTTTGCACAGGAAGACAGGGGTTGTGTTTTAGTCTATGGTCTGTGCCATGCTCTGGAGGTGGTGGGATGCCAAGGACTGTCATTTTCATTGTTAAAGTCCTATGGTACTATGGAACACCAGCCCTCTTGGCCACCAGGACCAGGCAATAAAGGGAGTCCCCTGAGTGGGTTGCACACATCCACTAGCTTAAGCAAGGCAACTGGAAATTGTAGTGGGTGGGGTATGCTTGCCGGCTTCGGCAATGCAGAAAGAGTGTGACTTGTCTATGCATGAGTGCAGGGTTTAGGCTGGGAGTGGGAGAAGGTCCTGTCTGCTCACACTTTCAGGCCTTAGCTAGGCAGTAGGAGAGTTCCATGACCATTCACATTCTTGCACCCCAGCCAGGGAGCAGAGGAATGCTGCAACCACCTGTGCTCTCCAGGCTCAGCAAGAGCTGCCACCACTTGCTCCAATTTGTCCTGGCAAGGCAGTGCTTGTGTGCCACATCTGAGCTCACATGCCTGTGCTAGGAGGCTGTGTGGATAGTGGAAAAATGGTGTCCACCAGGACCTACATCCCTGGGAACTGTCTCAACTGTCCCCTATCCATCCAGCTGATGTCCCCAGATCAGCAAATGAATCTCCATACATATAATCTAGGTACTTTTCAAACTTTTTCAAAGTTTTTGCTGGATTTCAGGTGAACAAGATCATACATATGCCCTCCAAGAGAGGAATCTCAGTTTCTTAGAGCACTTTGGAACTCCATACATCAGCTCCACTGGTTTTCTGTGTCAGATGTTCTAGGGGCTCATACTTCTGGTACAGATCCTAGGGGCCATCGTGCCCCATGTGGGGTACCAACCTCTTGCTTCTCCAGAAATGCCTGTTTTGTGAGATTCCTCCCTATTGTGTGTTGGTAAGGTAGGTAGGGTTTTTTTGTGAGGCAGTCTCTACCTTTTCTATACATCTGGATACACTTTTATTTTATCCTTTGTTGTGGAGAACAGTTCATCTAGTTTTCAGATCTGTTTCAGAGGGGAATGATCCATATGTAGCTGTAATTTGGTGTGTAGATGTTCAGGATTTTGCTCTGCCACTATATTGGATCCCCGCCCCCCACAATGAGCACATATTATTTATGAGTCATACACAGTACATGAAAGATCAAGAGCTGAAGATCAAAAGATAAGTCAGCCATTGTTTCTGCCCTTAACCTTGAGAAGCTCACCATCTAATTTGGAGAAGTGGTGGAGGCATCAGTTATATTAAAAATAACTGCAAATTCACTATGAGAAATGAAGTATCATTTTAAATAAAGTTTTCTTTTAACAAAGTTGACTCCACCAAAAAAGGGAAAATATCTCCAATCTCTTAATTAAGTAACTGACTATGGTGTTCACTTATCAATGGTGAATAAATAAAGTCATTTAGGGAAAAAGACATGAATAGACACTCCTCCAAAGAAGACATCCAGATGGCCAACCGACACATGAAAGAATGCTCAACATCACTCATCATCAGGGAAATACAAATCAAAAACACAATGAGATACCACCTTACACCTGTCAGAATGGCTAACAGTAACAACTCAGGCAACAACAGATGTTGGTGAGGATGCAGAGAAAGAGGATCTCTTTTGCATTGTTGGTGGGAATGCAAGCTGGTTCAGCCAGACTGGAAAACAGTATGGAGGTTCCTCAAAAAATTAAAAATAGAACTACCTTAAAAAAAAAAAAAGAACTACCTTATGACTCGGCAATTGCACTACTGGATATTTACCCAAGGGATACAGGTATGCTGTTATGAAGGGACACATGCACCCCAATGTTTATAGCAGCACTATCAACAATAGCCAAACTATGGAAAGAGCCCAAATGTCCATCAACAGATGAATGGATAAAGAAGATGTGGTATATATATTTACAATGGAATATTACTCAGCAATCAAAAAAAATATGAAATCTTGCCATTTGCAACTACGTGGATGGAACTAGAGGGTATTATGCTAAGCGAAATTAATCAGAGAAAGACAAATATCATATGACTTCACTCATATGAGGACTTTAAGACACAGAAAAGATGAACACAAGGGAAGGGAAACAAAAATAATATAAAAACAAGGAGGGGGACAAAAACATAAGAGACTGTTAAATATGGAGAACAGAGGGTTACTGGTGCAGTTGTGGGAGGGGGGATGGACTAAATGGGTAAGTGGCATTAAGGAATCTACTCCTGAAATCATTGTTGCACTATATGCTAACTAACTTGGATGTAAATAAAAAATTAAATAAATAAATAAATAAATAAATAAATAAAAATAAAAACGAGGGCACCTGGGTGGCTCAGTTGGTTGGGCGTCTGACTTCGGCTCAGGTCATGATCTCACAGTTTGTGGGTTCTAGACTCGCTTCAGGCTCTGTGCTGACAGCTCAGAGCGTGAAGCCTGCTTCAGATTCTGTGTCTCCCACTCTCTCTCTCTGCCACTCCGCTTCTCACACACTCTCTGTCTCTTTCTCTAAAATATAATTAAACATTAAAAAATGTTAAAAAAATAAATAAAAATAAAAAGGATGCAGCCTAAATAAATAAATAAAGTCATTTAAAAGTTAGGAAGGGAGGATGGATGCAGAACTGGTTTATAATTTATTAGAGGATATATACTATACTTCTTTGAGTTAGCACACAGAGAAACAAAATAAACTCACATCAGCAAACACACACCAAACAATAGCACAGATGAGTGCACATAATTGTATCTAGAGAGAGAGAGACAACTCCACAGACATGGTGATATTTGAGGTGGGTCTGTAAAAATGAATAGGAGTTTATCACTTGGAATAGAGAGAGTGAAAGAATATGGAGGAAAGACAGGGAGGTATGAAGTAGAAAATGAGCAGAACAATGTTCACAAGGAGAAATACTGGTCGTCATAGTACAGCATCTGGAGAGGTTTGCAAAGTGTTTTCTTTACCACACTAAGCACATCTGACATTAGCTTATAGGTAAAAAGGACTTGTTGGAAATGTTTTAAGCAAAAAAAAATCAAATCAGAATTTTAGAAGGAAACTTTCATCATAAAACAGAAGATGGTTTGGGGAAAGGTAAAAAAACGGAGGCCAAGAGATGTGTTAAGATCCTCTGCCACTAGCTTTGGGGATTTGGGACATTACTTCACTCTGGTTTTCTCATCTGTGAAAGAGGGATAATAATTCTGAAGAAATGGAACATATAAAACAATTAAAATAGAGTAAAAGCACAATCAATATTTTTAATAAAGCAAGAGAAAGTAAGACAATAATAGTGGTGATATAGTGAATAAAGAGTCAAGTTTAATGTCAAGATCAAGGAAAATCATTTCTTATGAGTGATGTTAAGAGCTTTCACAGGGTACTCTTCTTGTTAAGATTCATGTTCAAGTATATTCAACTAAGAAAATTTCTTTACTGCAGAATATCTCAGAACCTTTCTATATTAATGCATATTATGACTCCCCATGAGGGAGGATAGCAGCCAGTGTTTCCCAAGCTTAATTAAACATTTTTTAAAGAAATACTAGGTTCACTTTGAACAAACTCTGGTATGATCTCATGTAGCTTATGAATCTCAGGGCAAATGGTATAGGTCCCAAGGAAGACTCTGGCTCTAAAGAAAGATAATTATTCTTGAATTATTCTCATCAGGATATGGTTTTTAAAATACTTTAGTGAAAGGTTTTAACTTAAAACTTAATGGCAAACAATGATATCTAAGCCCCAGCTAGGTACCTGGACCCCAGGAGTGTGTTACTTCACATGGCAAAAACACTTGGCAGATAGAAGTAAAGTTACAGACCTTAAAATGGATGGATTATCCTTAATTATCTGGGGAGTTCAGTATAATTGCCTGGGCCCTTAAAAGCAGAAGAGAAAGGCAGAGATTGGAGACAGATGTAACTATGTGAGAAAAGGGAGGAAGGATTTGGTATGAGAGGGACTTGACCCACTGTTGCTGGCTTTGTAAGATGGAAGAAAGGGGCCACAAACCATGGAATGTGGATGACCTCTAGTAGCTAAGAATGACCCTCAATGACAGCCAGCAAGGAAATGGGTACCGTGGTCCTACAATGTCAAGAAACTGAATTCTGCCAACAATCCAAATAGACAGGGAAATGAGTTCTCCCCTAATCCTCTAGAAAGGAGCACAGCATTGTTGACACCTTGATTTTACCCCCATCAGCCTTCTGACCTACTGAAATATACATATAGAAAAGTACAGAAAACCTAAGTGTGCCACTTAATAAACTTGCAAGTAATAAACATTTATGTAACCAGAATCCAGATCAAGAAACAGACCACTCCCTCCAGTTATAGCACTGTCCTGACTTCTAACATAACATTCTTGTCTGTTTTAAATTTTATGTATATGGAATGACACAGTCTGTATTCTTTTGTGGTAACCTCTTTCCTTCAATATTATGTTCGAGATTCTTCCATGTTGTTTCATTTCACTCTCATTGCTATACAGTATCCATTATATGGATATAGTGCACTATAGTTACCTATTCTATTGCTGCTGGGCTCTTTTTCTAGATTTCCATGATTTCAAATATTGCTATTATGGATATTCTTATACTTCTCTTTTTTGACTATGCAAACATTTGTTGAGTTTATAACGGGGAGTAAAACTACTGAATCATAAAGTTTATATGTGTGTATATACACAGACGTTTAGTAAACAATGACAAATAATCCCCTCTGCCAAAAAAAATAATAAAAAGAAAATAGAAACAATAAAAAGAACACATGAAGAATGTTCTTGTTTACAACATATAAAGTACATAAATATATATCTATGCGTATAGTGGAGAGACAATATATATTGTATATACTGTATGTGTATATGTATGTATGTATATACACACACACGCACACACACACATATATATAGTAAAATCTGTGATAAATGCATATAATAAGTAAAACACATAAAAGCTTTCTAGTAAAAGACTAAAAACTATTCTATAACTTTTTTTTCACTCTGTGTGCTGCAATAATTCTGTCATGTCCTTAAATAATATCTTTAAATATAATGTATAATGGATGCTATTAATCAATAATACAATTGAAATATAATATTTATTACTATGTATACAGAGTTTCTCCAAGGAGTTGTTTAAAAAATGCAATACTTCAATGAATCTAATAGTAGATAAAACTTCTGCACATCCACTTTCATTTTCTTAGAATAACTTCTTACAAATAGAATTTCTGTGTTAAAAGATGAATTTAGACTTGATGTTTATTTCTAACTTGGCCTCCATTAGTTCAAAGTCTTTTAATTTCACATATTAAATGTGAAAAATAAACCATATTCACACCCACTTCTTCTCAAGTATAATTAATTTTATTTAAAAGAAGGATGTTAATTTTATCTTTTATGTAACAATTCACTGCTATTTAAAAATAAAAGAAAAAAGTTACATGCAGTGGAATACTTATGCTGGCTTGTATTAGTTTGTAAGAGACAACTGTGAAATTCTGTGAAGGGACTGTTAATCTATTAGATTCTTAAAACCAGACACAGTAAGAATGCCTACATCAAAAATATTGGCATATGTTACAAATCAGAGGTTTACTTTTTCTGGAGCTAAATTACAAGCATTCCATGATTACGTGTAACTACTGGCAGGGTAGTTTAAGCAATAAAGAATGTGATATTAGTATTCCTAAATTGTCATTAAATTGTTGGTAATGATTTTAATTTAATCAGGAACTTAAAACAATGCCCTCTTACCAAAATCAAAACCATTGTAAATCAAGTCTGAGGATCTAATGTGTAACATGGTCACTACAACTGCCAACACTATATTGTATAATTGAAATTTGTTAGAGTAAAACTTAAATGTTCTCACACACACACACACACACACACACACACACACACAAAGGTACATATTTGAGCTGCTAATTGTATTAATTAACTTTTTTGGGGGGGGATGTGAGCCCTTACACAATGTATACATACGTCAAATCATCACGTTGTACACTCTAAATATCTCATAATTTATTTTTAAATTATACCTCAATAAAGCTAAAAGAATAATGTATGTAAACACTTAGCACCATTCTGTAATAAATTGTAATCATCATCAACACAACTTCACATCATCATCATCAACATAAAATTCTCTACATGTCAAATTGAGCACTACAGAATTACTCTCTAAATTAATAAATCTGTATGAATTCCATTGTACCATCAGTGGAAAGATGAAACATTATGAATTATATATTGTAAAAATATTCATTAATTTGAGAGTTGAATTAATTATTAATTATTTGCATAGCCAAAACTTTTCATGAATTTGTCATCTATTTTTCCTCTGTTATGAGTGAGTTATCTGTTCATCTCCTTTGCTCTTTTAGCTAACAGCCCCTTCATGTTTTTTGTTACTTTGCATAAACTATTTGTGCAATAAAATTTTTAAGAATTCATCTTCTACAAAGCTTCTGCAAAGTGGAGGAAACAATCGACAAAACTAAAAGGCAGCCTACAGAATTGGAGAAGATATTTATAATTGACATATCTGATAAAGGGTTAATATCCAAAATCTATAAAGAATTTATCAAACTCAACACCCAAAAAACAAATAACCCGGTTAAGAAATGGGCAGAAGATGGGAAGGAATAGACACTTTTCCAAAGAAGGCATCCAGATGGCACACAGATACATGAAAAGATGCTCAACAGATCTCATCACCAGGGAAATACAAATCCAAACCATGATGAAATACCATTCTCACACCTGTAAGAATAGCTAAAATTAACAATACAAGAAACAACAGGTGTTAGTGAAGATGAAGAGAAAGAGGAACCCACTCTTGGTGGAAATGTAAACTGGTGCAGCCAGTCTGGAGAAAAATATGGAGGTTCCTCAAAAAGTTAAAAATGGAACCATCCTGTGATCTAGCAATTGCAGTACTAGGTATTTACCCAAAGGATACAAAAATACAGATTTGAAAGGGTACATGCACTCCAATGTTTATAGCAGCATGTAGCAACTATGGAGAGAACCTAAATATCCATCGACTGATGAATGGATAAATGAAAGGTGGTATATATACACAATGGATGACTACTCAGCCATCAAAAAGAATGAAATATTGCCATTTACAATGATGTGTATGGAGTGTATTATGCTAAGTGAAGTTAAGTCAGTAAGAGAAAGACAAAGAGCAGAGCCCTCACTTTAGAACTGGCTGTCCCCATCCAGTAAAGCTATTTTTTCTCCTTTGTCATAAAATACGCTTCCAGGAATTCCCTTTTCATATTCAGGTTTTCCAAGTAGACAATAAGAGATAACATCCTTATATATTTTCTATACTGACTTGTAAAAAAATATCTAAATATCATAAAGGAGCTATTGATTTATTTTTAGTGCCTTTATTTACTTAGTTAACATATTTATAATTTACTTCTATAGTTACACATTTGCCACAGTGAAGGAAAATGCTTTCATTTTCATATTGCCTCATGTCTATGCTATTATTTTTTTTAACATTTATTCATTTTTTAGAGACAGAGAGAGACAGAGCAGGAGCAGGAAAGGGGCAGAGAGAAAGGAAGACACAGAATCTGAAGCAGGCTCCAGGCTCTGAGCTGTCAGCACAGAGACTGACGTGGGGCTTGAACTCAGGAACTGGGAGGTCATGACCTGAGCGGAAGTCGGACGCTCAACTGACTGAGCCACCCAGGCAACCCTTGTCTATGCTATTATTGACTGGAGTTTCTGGAATATATACAGATCTCCTGAATACTAACATTTTGGAATAAGATTTAAATTCTGCCTACTAATGTAAGTAACCCCACTCATTTATCCTGTGTATTTGTATTACAAAAAAATAAAAACAAAATGTGTATCAACATTGGGTAGATTCTCATTTTGATTCAAAACTAATTATATCTCAGATTTTGTATACTAAATGAATCATATATTATTAAAATATTAGGATCAATAAGAGATAATTATGTAAAATTAAACAACAATGTTGTCCACTTAGAATTGTTTTAGTTGCCTTCCAACCCTTTGAAGGAGATGATGACGTGTTTGGCTCTCTCAGCTAGCCTATAAGACAATACAATGGCAGGGTTACAACTTTCCCTACTTAAGGGATGAAGGGAAAAAAGGGTATTCATTATTGATGCATACAGAAAATACTTATGCCTGAGAGTGCTATACCAGAGTTCTTTAAAGGCTATTTTAAATTGCACTTCAACACCAATAAAAGATTTTACATTCTACCTCTGTAATTCTGATGTTTTGTGCATATAATTATACTAAAATATTTAATACTTATGATTAATTAAATAATAACAGAATTTATTCCATGGCACCATTGTCTGAATGTCTTTCTGGAAAAACTTGTTTGAAAAGAACCACAAGAGAAATTTCACCAGTAGTATTAATTTCTTTTCTAAAAGAACAATGACATTTGGAAATAATCAGTCATTAACCTACACATATGCTCCTTAAATTCCTTAGTGGCATAAATACTTTTACAATGGTAAGAAAAAAATCATACAAATATTCTGTAACTTCTTTAAGGCTATGCACTCTGGCCTACCACATTGATCCATTTTTGTCTGTATATTTCAGGACATCATGGATCATTTAATAGGTTACTGGGTATTTCTCTCTAGCAAGGGTGATCTTTTATAATTAATGCCCATTTCAGAGTTGCCTTCCAAAGTTCATGCACATGCCCAAATTACCCTTCCAAATATTTATGAAATTAAAATTATACATTAGGATTATATGGATGAATGAAAGAGAGAAATAATTAAGAAGAAACAGAATGCCTAGGATAATGTGACTATTTATAGTAAGAATGACATGCATATCTAGATTTGGTGATTCTTTGCCTGTTCCCCTCTGTATCATCAAAGCTCAGAATATGTGCACACAGCATGCTTTAGCAATACCTGCTGGTTAGGAATTAAATTAGCTGAAGCCAGAGGAGTTCAATCGAAAGGCCTCAGCAAGGGTATAGAAATAGGTTCACAGCACATTTAGTCAGGAAGAAAAAAGCTGAATATCGTTAACGTCCCTCCATGGAAATAGCTATGGCAAGTTAAACCATCTTTTCCCCACAAATTTGACAGCTATTGTTATTATAAAGTAAAATATTTGGTTCATATTAGCCTGAACTAGTGTTCTCCCAGGATGCATATGCCTTGAGAGAATGGTTTGACCTTGCTTAAATGGAAAACATGGTATAGCATCACCATAGAAAAAGCAAGATGGTGGCCACCTGGGTTGCAAGGACTACTGGTAAGTATAATGGGTTAAAGTAAAAAGATGGAGAGATTACATAGATAACACAGTCATTCTATTGAAATTATTGCATTACCTTAAGAATTACATATTACTTATACAAAAAAAAATCTTTGAAAAGATTTCACTTTTCATGAAGAAGCTGCTTCTTCAAAAAAAAATCTATTTTGGAGGCAGCTGGGTGGCTCATTGGTTGAGTGTACTCTTTATTTCAGCTCTTATAGGGTCATGAGATCAAGCCCCACATCTAGCTGCGTGCTGGGCATAGAGACTGCTTAAGATTCTCTCTCTCTCTCTCTCTCTCTCTCTCTCTCTCTCTCTTTTCTGCCCCTCTCCCTTGCTTCTGTGTTCTCTCTCAAACAAATAAAAATCTATTCTTAAAGCCAAAAGAAACTGAACTATGACTTCATATCTACTCAAACACTCATTCACTTTTCTTTCTACTCTGAAAATTATTTTATTTATGTAAAAAGAGGGGGGAGAGTTGCTGTTAATAGAAAAGTTTGAGAAAATGGTAATTATGAAAATATGACATTCTGACTAATTTATCTAACTGAAACTCTGTTCTGTAGTATACAGAATAGACTATTTGGAACCACCAAGGACATTCAGAGGAGACCGACATAATTTACTACAGAAACCTGAAGCTATAGAAAATAGATATAAAATTAACAACAACAAATTAAATTCTCTAATAGCCTGGCTTCCCTAAGGGAAAAATAAAAGAAAAGTACTTTGAAAACTGCTTTCCTTTTACTCTCTTTAAAAAAAAAATAAGGAGTGCCTGGGTGGCTCAGTCAAGTATCTGACTTTGGCTCAGGTCATGATCTCACGGTCCCTGAGTTCAAGCCCCACATCAGGCTCTGTGCTGACAGCTCAGAGCCTGGAGCCTGCTTTGGATTCTGTGTCTCCCTCTCTCTCTGCCCTTCCCCTGCTCATGCTCTTCTCTCTCTCTCAAAAATAAATAAACATTTAAAAAATTAATAAAAAAAGTTTTCTGGTCATACATTTAGTGGTAATAAGGCAAAAAAAATAAAAAACCTAGCCTATACATTCACAGTCACCCAATATTTTCATCATTACATTTTAGTAATCAACTTTTCTCACATCAGTCTAACACAGCTAATTTTACTTTCTTTACAAACATATTAAATATTCATTCATTTACAAAGCACTCATTACTTTGTGACTTTTCAAAAATAGTGCCTTATGCCTAGAAATAATTAAGTATAATCTTATTTTCTTATCTTTATTTCTTTCCCTCCTCTACCATACCCACCTTAGTTTCTTTCAAAACTCTAAGACGGGGCGCCTGAGTAACTCAGTAAGTTAACTGACCAACTCTTGGTTTCAGCTCAGGTCATGATCTCAGTTTCGTGAGTTCGAGCCCCTCATTGGGCTTTGTGCTGGCAGCACAGAGCCTGCTTGGGATCCTCTCTCTCTCCCTCTCTCTGCCCCTCCCTTACTCATGCTGTCTCTGTATATCTCTAAATAAATAAATAAACTTAAAAACAAAAACAAAACAAAACACAACCCTCAGGAAGACAACACAGAGAGACACAGCACGTATCTGCCAGGAAGAGCATAAACATTATTGATCCTACTCTTCTTATTGTCGCTCAAGTTATTCTATTTTAAATTCTTTTAAATTTAAATTCTTTTTTTAATGTTTATTTCTTTTGAGAGGGAGACAGCAAGAGAGTGTGAGGAGTCTGAGGAGAAGGGAAGAGAGAGGGAGAGGGACAGAAAGAATCCCAGGCAGGCTCATGCTGTCAGCACAAAGCCTGATGCAGGGTTCAATCTCACCAACTGTGAGACCATGACCTAAGCCGAAATCAAGAGTCAGACGCTTAACTGACTGAATCACCAAGCGTCCCTTAAATTATTTATTTTGGCTTGTTCATAGATCTAAATGCAGAGACTGTGAACAAAATTTGCAAGTAGGTGACGTGGTGCTGGCAGGTATTGTAACAGGGTGCTGGAGGAAAGAACAGAATAAGGGTCTTTCCTCCTGCATTTGTAGCTCTCATACAATATGGTGCCACTCCAGCCCCATCCCAGTCCACTGAGCATCGCTCTTGGGTAGGTGGTAACAGGTATTAGCCAACTCATAATCCATATTTTCCAAAATGAAATGCGTAACATTAAAAAGTCACAACAGGCAATGTATTATGTGAAGAATCATCAAATGAGAAAAAAGGTATGCTAGAGTCAAGTTTTCCTTTGATTTGGTCTCAGTAATATATAACACAAAATATATTGACACAGTTCATATTTGTGTTTTGTGGAATTTTATAAAATGCATTCATACCTTCAAAATGCAGTAATCACAAACATACATCCACCGATTTCCCTGTTTCAACACTTTGTGGGTTTTACGATGTAAACACTTATCCACTGGGTCTTATAATCTTTTCAGATGGTGCATGATTATTTTCAAATACTAAGTACAGTTTTCTGTATGTATCTCCATGACTATACACACAGAATTCCTCCATTTTCACTACTGAGTGTGTTTGTGAAAAATTGGCCCACAAGACAGAATGAAATTAAAACTATACCACCATTTAGTTTTCGGTGGTCTGCATTACAAGCTTCAATGCTGAATATTAATTTGTAAACTCCCAGATAAATTATCTTAGCTAATTTAAAGCAGCAACTCTTTAAATACAGTAATTCATCTGTATGGCAAAAAGGTTGCATATGCAGGAAATAAATATTTAAAACATGTCTCTGGTATAATTACTGTAAAAATGTCCCTATGCTCTTTTTCCAGCCTATTCTTTCCATCTTTATTCAGCAAATATCATTCATTGTTTCTCATTATATCTAAATGTATATTTATCTCTAAAGTCAGCTGTTACTTTGGCCAGATTCTTTAACTTTCAGGTTGCTTTCAGTTAATAAAATTTTGTGCTTCTAGTGCAATAATCCAATCACATTTTTGATTCAGAGCTCTCCTGCCTACCATCTCAGGAAGTCAAGGGGGCTAAAATTCACATGGGAGTAGGTTCTGTCTTTGTCCTTCTGTATTGCCCCCCTCTAAGCATTTCACCAGTGGGCAGGCTAGTAGTCTGGGAAAAAGTTCAGATTTATCTTCACTGCAAGCTGTGGATGCTTCTCTAACACTAACTTAACTGTGGAGGCCACTAAGGCAACCAAGACTCTTTTTTTTCAAATGCTAGCCCTTTCGTGGACTGTGCTTGAGAATCCTTCACAGTCCCTTGAGGGCCTCCCCACTTCCCAGTTCCCTGATTTGGAAAGCCAAGTGGAATTAACCGCTTTCACCTTTCAACTCCCCAGAGCTTCCTGCTTCTTTTTTCCTTTCTTCTGAGCAATCCTCCTGCGTGGGGAACTGGCAAAATCACTGAAGCCTAGCCAGCCTCCCAAGTGAACACTAGTCTCAAAGAAAATTCGCCCATCCTAACCTTGTCAATTTGCAAATCCTACATATTGCTCCTTTGTGATTCCCACTCTGTGCTTTGCTGCCTCTCTCTTCCTCCCTCCTTTAGGAACGCACTGGCTAAACAGGAAAAAAAAAAAAACAACCTTCACTATGCAGATATCCAACAAGCAGGGAAAGGGCTGTTAAGAAGAAGGGAAAGGATATATTAATATACTGACATACATAAATATATCAAATCAGCATGCTGTACACTTTAGATTCACACAATGTTACATGTCAATTATATCTCAATTGAAAAATATTCACTACAAAAAAGAGGGGAAAGGAATATTCTTTTCAGGGACATCCCAATCTACATGAGTGAATCTGTTTAAGGTTCAGTATTTGCCTCATACAGAGGCAAATAACTGCCTCATAGAATGAACATTACAAATCCCTCAAGGTCAAACATTTTGTCTACTAGCAGTCTGAGAAAGGTGTGATCCCAGTTGTTGCCAGATCTCTTTTTCTTCCGTTTTGGGCCCCACTACCCATATGAGAGGCAACTGAAAGGTTCTTTTTAATATCCTGTTTGGGGCGCCTGGGTGGCGCAGTCGGTTAAGCGTCTGACTTCAGCCAGGTCACGATCTCGCGGTCCGTGATTTCGAGCCCCGCGTCAGGCTCTGGGCTGACGGCTCGGAGCCTGGAGCCTGTTTCCCATTCTGTGTCTCCCTCTCTCTCTGCCCCTCCCCCGTTCATGCTCTGTCTCTCTCTGTCCCAAAAATAAAAAAAAATAAAATAAAATAAAAAAATAATATCCTGTAACACGTATTTACATGCATGCATTATAATAAATACACGCATGCATATACATAGACACATAAACATATGCAAATAATATATATATGTGTGCGTATATATATATATATATATATATATATATATCACATACGTAAACAAGTGCATACAAACATACATATGGATACATATGTGCTTCCTTTTACTTTAGGTATTCAAAATGTGTCTGCTTTCTTAGTGGGTATATACAACCTTTACTTGATGAGATTTGCAAAGGGAAAAGGTCTCTGCCAGCAGCATATATTAGAAATTTTTTTTCAGTCAATACTACCCCATTTGTCCAGAGTTATTTATGTCCTAGAAATAATGAAAGCAAAATTCACACTAAGAGTGCAAAGCCCAAGCTAAAGTTTGAGGTCACAGAAATGTATGCCAGTCCCTTTTCCTCTACTCCAAGTAAACAGATTTTATTCATAGGGGCCTTGTACATCTTTTCAGTGATGTTTTTTAAGATGCAAGGTTATATAATTTCTGAGCTCACCTGAGATTTATATCTTTACAGAGTGGTTGGTCACATCAATAGGTTTGTAATACAGTGAATTCAGAGGACAACTAAAAGCGACATTTTTAAAGGTTAAAAAATTTTTTTTAACCAGGATTAAAATCATTTTATGATTACGTGTTTATGGATGAACCATTACTTTCATCTAGAATCATTATTTTAATGTGAACTCCAAAGATTTCCATCTACATTTCTAAAATCCGTTTCTCTCGAGCTCATTTATTCATCCATTAGTTTTTAATATTCTCTTGACTACTTTTACCTCCATTTAAAGTCACGAGGTCTATTTGAGTTCAAAGTACCTGACAGGTATTCTATTTCCAAACATAAGCATCTGCTTACATTATTTAGACCAGAGGTTCATCTGAACGCCTTGTCCCTGCCTGAGCTTGTGTCCTATACAGAAGAGGGAGAACTCTATATTTTAGTTGATAGTCATAGCATTGGTGAAATAGCTCACTGGTGAAATGCAGAACTGGGTATTGTCTTAAACCCACCACCTCTCTAAACTTATAAACATGATGCTCAGCGTGTATAACAACCCTGGCTTCAATTCACTCTTCCTTCTCCACAGGGCATTTACAGACTGAAACTGCCATATATGTTCCCTCTTAGATCTTCATTTTGTCTCAGTTCTTTAAAGCACAAATATTCAAAAAAGGACAATAAGTGATGATGAAATAATTGGCTTCCATGCCCCAAGTTCCTATGGTTTTCTTCTATTTAAGATTTTATTTTATTTAAGATTTTATTAAGATTTTATTTGTTCAATTTAAGATTTTATCTTTTTTTTTTGCAATATGTCAAAGACTTACATTCACATATCAGTCCTTAACAGTATTTAAAATGATTATCAAGAAATTAATTAAAGATACAGATTGTGATTATTAAGTGGTAAGGTGAAATAAAGATGTAAAATCTTGTGTGGTATGGTCAACATGCAGAAGACCTTGCCAGACTCTAAGGGTTGACCACGGTTGGTAGAATTAAATGTCCTACCTTTAGTTAGGTTCAAAAAGCAAAAAAAATATCTCATTCAATATAGTGATTTGAGCTCTTTGGTTTAACTTCTTCAGCTTTGAAATATCCAATGAAATGATGAACAGAAATGCAAATAAATACATAAATAACTTCACAATTAAACTAATAAATATAAGTAAAAGAAAATAAACTTGGAAAAGAACAGAAAACTTTACAAGAGCTATTTAAGATTTTTTTGGCTACCAAACCGAGGCCTAACTACATTAAGGCCCCCTAAAAACAAAATAACTTTTAGGGATAAAGTGGAACATCTCTCCTTGAGAATCCTACTGACATCTTTAGCTCACAGAGTGGATCTGTTAAGTACAGGCCATGCTGAGGTATAAGTACAAATGTCTTCTTAAGTTCCTCTCTGCTTTCCCTAGATATCAGGGCTCTGCTATAGCAAAGTAACATATACACATATAAACACACACAAAACATTCCTTGAATAATATCTAGGGTCTACTTTGTTGAAAAAAAATCTACCTCAGCTTTCAGATTCCCAATAATCATAAATAAGTGACACAACTTCACCTTGCTAAGGCTACTCAGAGTCAAGAGTTCAAAAGAAAGAATCTCACCATTTCTCTCTCCAAAGAGATATATGCCGAGGAAAAGGAGAAACTAGGAGATAGTTACCATATGCAAAAACAACTTGACAAAGTTAAGAAAGTAGCAAAAGTGGATGATAAATTGGATACTGCTCCAGAAGCCAATTAATTGACTACAAAGAAGTGCATCAAATCTTCTTTGCTCCTGATTGAAAATCACAATTACGGACAGCAGCAGCTCTAACACTAAAATACCACTCAAAGTGACCTTGAAGGACAATGGTGAAGGGCCAAGGCACGTTCCCAGTGGGCAAGACTGAGCAGTGTACCTAGCTGCAAGTTTGCCTAGAAAGATAGATGGATAGAGGTATGAATTTTCTCTAATTCATGGCTAGTGTCTAATATTTTTGCTGGGCAATTAAGGTTTCTGTAGAAATGGTTTGTCGATAGACCTCTCTGGGTTCAGGGAACAAAGAAATTTGTGTCCTTTGTTAACGTTCAGCACACAGCACCTCAGCAGGGTATCATAATAATCACATGGATGAGATAACTTTTCCTGCGAATGTCAGCCTCTTTCTCCAGCTCCTTCCATCCTTGCTTTAAAACGTTGTCATAGCAGCTGTAATACTGTAATGTATGAGCTTATCAAAGTGAATGTCTACTTACCAAGGATTATCTAGCTAGAGAAACTACTAAATGATCAAAGCATCAGCAGCTGAGATCAATAATGGGCTCTTCTCCATGCTGGCAGTGTGGAGCCTGCTTGGGATTCTCTCTTTCTCCCTCTCTCTCTGCCCCTCCCCCACTGGCCCATGTACACTTTCTCAAAATAAACTAAAAAAAAAAAAAAAGGGAGGGGGGCTTAATATGACATGATTCCCTGAGATGGGACAGTCAACTACCTGACACATTGGTTATACTGGACCACTTCTAAAACAAAAGAGACAGCATGCTATCCCCACAGGAATAGATAGAGATTTGCCTTCCCTATTGATAACGTCTCTGTTACAACCAATATTTTACTTTATAGGATAGGATGTGTGGTGATGGGCTTACATTCTTGTAGTTCACTGATATAGCCATGTCTCCATCACCCTAAAATAGCTAACGTGGTAGAAAAATGGAATGAAATTTTGAAGTTTGGTTACAGTGCTCCCTGTGTGGTAACACATTGCTGGGCCATGCTCTGAATAAGTGGGACATAGGATATGCTTTGAATAAGTGACCTATATATGGTGCTGATTCTCCCATATCTAGGATTAACAAGTCCAGGAGTCATGTTGTGCAAATGTACATAGCTCCTTTCACTATTGCTGCTAATGATCCTCTAGTGAAGATTTTGCTGCTCATCACTGCAACTCTGAGTTCTGCTAATTTCAGATTCTTAGTTCTGAAGGGAAGGATATTTCTCCCTAGGGTCACAACAATGGTTCCATTGAACTGGAAAATGAAAATGCCACCTGGTCACTTCAGGCTCCTCATGCTAGTGAATCAACATGCACAGAAGAGGCTGATTATCTCAGTAATTAAGGTAAAATTGGATTAGTACTCTACAGTGGAAGTAAAATGGAGCATGTCTGGATGGAGCAAACACTATCAGGGACCTTTTTTAAATGCTTTCATGCCCTGTGATAAGTCAATGGAAAACTGCAACAATCCAATATGGGCAAGACTGTCAATATCACAGTTCATTCAGGAATAAAAGTTTATTCAAGTATAAAAGTCTAGGTCACCCAACTAGGTGAGAATCTATTACTAGCTGATGATTACTTGATGGAGGCAACTATGAACTTAATTATGGCCCTGGTGAAATTCAAATGTTGAAGCCGTCATCCCCAATGCAATGGTATTCGGAGATGGGAACTAGGAGAAAGTACTTAGGGTTAGATGAGGCCATGAGAGTGGGGCCCTTATGATGGATTGTTGTCTTTTAAGAAGAGGAAGACAAAGAGACTGCAATCTCTTTTTCTCCACATTTAAGAAAGCAGTGGTCTGCAAGCCAGGAAGAGGGCCTTACCAGGAGCCAAACTGGCCAGCACTTTGATCTTGAATTTTGCAGCCTCCAGAACTGTGAGAAGAAATGCCTGTTGTTTAAGCCACACTGTCTTCGGTATTTATTATGGCAACCTGAGCTGAATGAGACAAGGGCAAAGGAAAAATAGAATCTGTAGGGTTAGAAGCAAGATGGAAATGCCACCTTGGACCATATGACTAGTTGCAGGAACAATGGATTATGGTAGTTATATTATATAAAATGGGGAAAAAAAACCCACATGTGTGTATATGTGTGTGTGTGTGTGCATGTGTATTCAACTTAAGGTAGAACTACTCTTAAGTACAGTACTTTTTCCTATAACTAGTTGTATGATCCAAGTTGACACATGTGTGTCTACATACATACATACACAAACACAGGTACACATACACATGTATTTGTGTATATACATACGCATATACATTGCATGCATTGTGCATTTATATATTGTATGTTATGTATATGTGTGTATACTACATGGGCAGTATGTGTGTATATGTATGTATACACATATATATTGATCATAAACGTATATGCAATTATTTTCTTTCATTTATTCCCCCATTCATGAAACATGTTAATAGTGGTTAACTTGTTTCTCAGTATTTAAATTACAAGCTATCAAAGAGTGAGTGTGATTCAGCTAGAAAGGAATGCACATTACTCAAAGTTGGATAAAATAATTTATATTCTCTCTGGGGGAGAAGTTTAGTCTGTTCTCAGCTTATGTAGGATAGTTGCATGGTTTTTCTATCACTTTACTCAGAAAGAATAAGATCTAAAAAGTGAAATATAAATGCCACGTTTTGAAAGGTGAACAATGATGGTGTAAGCTGGAGCTACATTTCCCAGAATTCCTGATCCAGATCAACTATGGAGGTTGTTTAAAGAGAAATCTGTGTGAGATGTGGAGAGGAAGTAAAGTAGCAGTTATTTTTCTCTGAAGATTGCTGTGGTGAGATGAGGGGGAAGATAAGGAGAGGTGCTGGCAGGTTGTGTCTTTGCTTTGCCACTCCACATCTAGCTCTTCTTTCCCACTGCTGACCCTGCTGACCAGGGGGCCCACACCAGAAGGAACATCAAGAGCCTTTTCTACCACCCTCCTTTATGGTCCCTCTCTGGCAGATTGGCATGCCCAGCTTCTCAGCTTCCCTGCAGCTCAGATTCACCCACCTGTGCTAGTGCGGCAGGAATGCTAACTGGTGACTCCCAAGTGTCACTTCTAGATTTTACCTCCTATAAGATATTCAATATACAAAGTACTCATAGTAGTTCTGTTTCTCTGACCAAATACGGACTGATATAGAAGGATACATATCCGAGGTACAATAAAGATAAAACTTTTGTAACAATCTGTATATCAAGTAACAGTATTGTGATAAAATATACAGCTGATAAGAAATATAAGAAAAAATATTTTTAAAAATCTTAAGATTCTTTAGTATAGTTTTAAATTTTCAGGAACATGTTTATTCAAACTAAATTAGAATTTAAAGTGTATGAATATCTTATGCATTGATCATAGAATAGGCCTGAAAGAAAAATTTTGTCAAATCAAAACAAAAAATATGTGGGCCACATAACTCCACTGCAATTCAAAGGACACAGATATAAATACCAAAAATATAAACCAAACATTTGGAAGTTAATAATAACAACAACAACAACAATAACAATAACAACTCCCTGATCTAAAATGAAATAAAATCTATGTCTACAAAATATTTACAAGAAAAATATAATAAGGTCATTAATCAAAAGCTAATTTATATAGTCAGAGCCATTAGCAATAAACCCAAAATTTAACAGTTTCACAAATAATAACAAATAAAATACAAATGAAGTAAGCATTGACCCTAATACATTTTTAAATTAGTTACAGAAAAACATTTCTGAAAGAAGGACTTTGTAAATGTTAGAGGAGAGATTTAAGAAATTATTACCAAAAAATTGTAGAATCAGGAAATTCAAGATATACTTCTTTAGGGAAAAAAAAAGAAAACCTCAGAAGCCCTAGTCTAATCAATAAAAACAATAACACACGTACACATACACAAATACACAACAGTTTAAATGACCAAAGGAATATAATCACTTAAAGGGAATTAAAAAAAAATAATGATATATTTGAAATTGCTAATGAAATTTTTTTTCCATAGGAAGACAGTAATTTTCAGACTGATTCAGAAAAAGATAGGAAAAAAAATCAAGGGGCAAATGGTCATCAGTAGAACTGGAAGACTTGTGAACACTTTATCTCTTATTAAGATAACTGACATTTTAAAAATAAGTGACATACTTTAACTTCTAAAAGGTAAAAAATGTAATGCCATTTAAATTGTTCTGTAGAACAGGAAATAAAATACTCCACAAAAACATGGTTGTTATTTACCATGGACAAGTGGACTTAGTCAAGAAAAGATTCCCTGATGAAATGACTTCTAAATATAACTCACGAAGTCAAAGGAACCATATGTGAGAAGTTCTTGTAAGGGGAAAGAGAAATTGGAGGCTAGTGAGGCAGGCAGTATTAACGAAGGATTTGGAATTTAAGCTAAATTAAATGGCAGTTAATCAAAAGGAGTCTGAACAGAGAACATTATAATCACAATTGCCTTTGAAAAACATTACTCCAACTGCAATACAGAAAATGGATTGGAAGAGTTTGGAATAGATGAGAAAAGATCAGTCAGGAAGGAAGTGCCATCATCTATCAGATCAAAATGGCAAGAGATGGAAAAAAATGTACTGGAGAGATAGTTTTTAGGTAAGAATAAGAGGATTTTGTGGTATATTGGATGTTTTGGTGAGGAAGAAAAGTGTTGAGGTTGACCTTCTGATATCTGTTTTGTAAAAATGGATGGGAGATGATGTGATGGACATTTCTGGGATGATAGTGAGAAATAACTCATTGAAACAGAACACAACTGAAGAGGACTTCATTTGGTACCTTGATGATATAAAAAGAATAAGAGCATCATTTGGCAGAGAGGGAAGGATAGTGAAGGCATTCAATATTGAATATCAGTTGGAAATGACTCTGAAATAGTCAAGTGAAAATACAACACAAGCATCTACAAAATGAGACCGAAACTCAGTAAATTCTGAGACAGGAAAATTATTCTTGAAATAACTCTCATATAAATAATAATTAAAATCTTAGAGGTGGAACAGACTACCTAAGGGAAATGCATAGAATGAGTTTCAAAACTAAGACCTTACTCTGAGGAGTTTCAGTATTTACAATCCTATAATCTGAAAAGAAGACAGGAAAGGTGCAATTATGATACATAGCACGGGAACTTGCATCATAAACACCAAGGGGGGAAACTACTTTAAGAAGGAAGGGGTACACAACAATGCCAAATGTTGAAGGGAGGGTGAAAAATAAGAGAACCAAAGTAGGTTTATTACATAATTTCTCACAGGATTGCAGTTTTATTAAAGTGACTGGAACATAAGCCAAATTTATTTTAGTGAGAACTGAAGAAACTAAGACAAGTCTTTCAGGAATCCGAGCTATGAAAGGACAGGATAACTGGTAGGGGGTATAAAATGAAGGGAAACTTTTCTTCTTTCAATTGTTTTTGAGTACAATATTTGGCTAGGAAAGTGCACATCTCACAAGTATATCTTTTTGTCTTAAGTTTTGTTTTAAGTAAACCCTACACCCAAAGTAGGGCTCAATTCATGACTCCGATATCGAGTCACATAAGCCAACCAGATGCCCCTCATAAATGCATATCTTGATGACTATCTATTCATCTAGTGAACTGAGACGCATAACCAGGACAAAAAAAAAGCATTACTGGCATCTTAGAGCCTCCTTCTCAACTTCTCTTAAATTTTAAAAGGATCAATTAGTTTGCTTGTTTTTGTATTCACTGAATAGAAGTGAATACTAGGTATTTCTCTGGTGAATATTGTGAAGAAAACATTCTTTTAAACATGGGAAATGTTTAATAGTTTATAAATTCTTATGTTGAAGAAATTCTTCTGACAAGAAGAAGTTTGATGAACAAGAGACAAAAGGAAAAGTTAGTCCAGTTATGGACAAAAGCACTGGCCACACAAAGGAGGGAGTAGGAAGGAGAAAAATCTATGCACATGTAAACAAATTATTACTCCTAAAAGTGGGAAGTTGAGGGAGTTCTCTTCTAGTGACTTCTAATTTTTTTTTTCTGTGAAGGAGAGAATATCTGCTGAATTGGGGGCAAGTTCAGTCGTGGTTTTACTCTTCCAAAGTTCAGAGAGACTAGAGGAGATTTGAAATGATTGTGGTAAAGAACTAGAGAGAATGTTAATCAGATAAATGTAGACCAGCAGCCAAATTGACAATTTGTCTGAAATTGATAATCCTAAATTTTAAATAAAGAAAACTATAGCATTTTCATGAAATACATTTTAAAAATAAATCAATGGGAAAATATGACCTCTTCATGGAAATAAACATTCATGATCTCAGGAACCCTTTTGGTAATATTGAAATTTAATACAATTCTCTTTAAAAATTTATTTGTGGGTTTTGTTTTTATATTACCTTAGAGGGAATATGAAAAATGAGTCTACATTCACAAAACTAGTCTCTGTCTTCAGAGAGTGGTGCAGAGTATAGTGGAGGTGACAAGTAGTAAACATGTAATTATGAAAATGATTAATATCAAGGAAACTTGCAGAATGTGTTAGGATTATAAAACTCAGAATGACTATATTATCAGAGAAGTAAGAGGAAGCTTCTCTGGGGAAGTGAAATGTAAGCTAAATTTTGGTAAATGAGTAATGGTTAAGTCATAAAACATAGAAGAGAGATAAATGAGGCGAAAGGAAAGAATATTATAATAAAAGAGATCATGTGTAAGGTCCTGTATCAGAAAATACACAGAGCTTTCATGGAACTGAAAAAACAATCTAGTGATTGCTATAGGCAAATTGCATGAAATAAAGTCAGATAGCTATAGAGAGGTATAGATATGGAAAGGCCATAAAATGAAGTCCATTGTAAGTATTTTCAAACTTTAAGAAAAATGCTCCATTAGTAAATTTGGGATTGAAGAAAGGCATAATGTTACAATACTCAAGGTGAGAAATGTTAGTATGCTTGACTATCACAGTGTTGACAGTGAAGCTTGTCATTCACTGGACAGATTTGGGAATGAATTAAGAGGGATAATCAATAGAACTTATTGACTTGTTAGATTTGGCTGGGTAAGGAAATGGAGGGTTGCAATGGATGACTTCTTGGTTTCCAAGTTGAGAAACTGAATGAATATATTGAGAAAAGTGAGGGAAAGAGTATGTTTCAGATAAAAGATCATGAGTTCAATATTGGACATTTGGATGTCCTTGTTGTTAAGGAAATAATTATTAGTTACAGAAATTTTATATAAATATAAATATGATTTATCTATCTATCTATCTATCTATCTATCTATCTATCACCTGGAGCAAAGAGGTTGAATAGATGTTTTTTTTTTTTTCTCACTCTATTACTGATTGTTCAGATAAGTTTTGGTGAATAACATTTATGCCAAGTTCAAAAAGGAAATACCATCATGAAGAAAAAAATTCAACCATATGTCTGAGGTATCATCATCTAGAAAAGAAAAGGCAAAGGGAGGATATGTGGGTTGAGGAACATTTTGCTTTATTTGGCAAAAGATGACCTATGCATCTAGGGCCCTAAAGGTAACATATCTTCATCCACTATCTGGTTGGTTTGCTTTAGGTTAGAGATTGTGGAGAATGAAGATAAATTAAATTCTGTTAGCACTACTGCCCTCTCAAGCTAATTTAATACCTACAGAATAGATGATCCATTCAAATTTCAAGACTTGAGCTATGATAATTATTTCTTTAAGCAAGCACAACTTATTGAATTAATTAATATTACAGAACAGGAAAAAAAAACAAAAGAAGTTTGCATTAGAAAAAATAATTTAAAAAAACATAATTTCTCCTTATCTACAATCTAAAATATATAGTCTGTTCTACTGACTAGAGACAGCTGACCTAAGTATTTCCGTTTGACTTACTTCAGTTTCATAATAAAACAATTCTTATTTTTATTGTGAAGAGATATTGTCCTCTTGTGACATGAACCAACACTCAACATTAAGCATAAAGTTGAGGCAAGTGCAATTTTGAAGGGCAATAATTGAAACTTTTGAGGAAAAAAACATATAATCAATAAAACTAGCAGTGAGCATCATGTCTATTATGTTTTCTTTTACTGCAAAAGTACAGGAAGAGAAACTATAAACTAGAATTAGCTCCTAAACTTAGAAGCTCATAAGCCATAATCTTGTTGATACTTCAGAAAATTATTATACACAGATAAAGCATTGTCAAAACAAAGGGTTCTAAATTTTAGGTTTTAGAATGATATCCATATCTTCATCATAATTAGTGAAGTTCCAATTTGTAAAACAAATTGTTGACCTTTGGATTTATTGTCATAATTTTAGGAAATTTAAAACTTTAAATATATGAAGTAAAATTTAAAATAATATGGCACCTTGATTATCGGAATGGTTAACGAACATGTCATTCGTATTTTCATTTCTATTTCATTTTCCTTCAAAACACTTTGCTCCCATTATTTTCTAATAATTCTGGCTTGATGTTTTCTCTAGGTCGTGCAAATACATGCTTTTCAAATATATATGTTTCCAATTGTAACATAAGCAATAATTTTTGAAGATATGTTTCTGTATTTATTTTTATGCATTTACATTCATTTGATAGTATTGCCTACAATTTACTTCTTCATGAACATTAGAAATAAATGCACAGATCTCTTTTTGTGCAACTGAGAAATCCAATTGCCATCATGAGTTTATGTCTTAAAAGCTCTGCTTTTATTCGCTATGCAAAATGCTAGTACTCTCACATGAAAGAGAAAGCTTTAAAATGACACTAAGCTTCACAAATGTGAGAAGAAACAGATTATGTATAATTCAACACTAATAAACTTGATTTGATCTTAATTAATCTCTGTTAGTAAGTAGGGATAATTTTGCTCTGGTTATGTCTTTTAATTTCAGATTGTGAATTAGGTAAAGCTAATATTTCTGGAACTATTTATGAGACTATAGTAAATTACCTTTGCAAAGTTGAATTTGATCTTTTGAACTCAGTGTTAGTCAGAACTAAATTTTTTTTTAATTTTTTTTTCAACGTTTTTTATTTATTTTTGGGACAGAGAGAGACAGAGCATGAACAGGGGAGGGGCAGAGAGAGAGGGAGACACAGAATCAGAAACAGGCTCCAGGCTCCGAGCCATCAGCCCAGAGCCTGACGCGGGGCTCGAACTCACGGACCGCAAGATCGTGACCAGGCTGAAGTCGGACGCTTAACCGACTGCGCCACGCAGGCGCCCCAGAACTAAATTTTTAAACCAACACTTACGTAGCACTTGCAACATGTCAAACATATGTACCTAATGTGTATTAGCTAATTTCATTCTCCTAAATGCTGCGTTATGTAGTATTATTCTCCTCATTCTATACAGAAAGAAATCAATGCACTTAAACAACATGTCCAAAGGCATAAAGCTAGGCACTAGCACAACCAAGACTTGAACGCAAGCAGTCTGGGTCCCAATTTCATGTTTTTAATCATTATTCCCATACTGCTTTGTAATTTACATAACAAAAAACCTACTGAAATGACATATCCAGTCAATATCAAATGTCTTTCTTATCATTTGGTATGTATTTCACCAGATGACAGACCAGACATCTTCTATATGGTTAGGGCTGAGTGGTGAATCAAATAGATGGGACACTTACTGTGAGAAGTAAACAACAGAAAGAAAATACTTCTTAGATGGAGGAATACTTAAATTTGGTATGGAGGAAGAAAAAGTGCATTCCTGGCTAAAAGAGAGTAGAAGAATATTTCAGACTTAACGAACAGCATGCAAAATCATCCCAAATGGAAAAGGCATGCATGGCATTGAAGAACTAAAGGAAGTCAACCAAGACTGAACTTCAGTGTAAGGGAAGTATGACACAAGACTGTCTTATTTATTTATTTGTTTATTTATTTATTTATTTAGCTTATTTATTTAGCTTATTTATTTATTTATTTTGAGAAAGAGAAAGACAGTGTGAGTAGGGGAGGGGCAGAGAGAGAGGGAGAGAGAGAATCCCAAGCAGGCCCCACACTGTCAGACAGAGCCCCGTGCAGGGTGTCAAAGTCATGAACCATGAGATCATGACCCAAGCCAAAATCAAGACCTGGGCCTTTAACTGACTGAGCCACCTGGGTACCCCAGCTATAAAATTGTTTTAAAAGGTATGAGTGGCCTTTGAGGTATCTGCACAATGTTTACAATGCAATAAGAAACTTAACAGTTATGACCTTTGAGTTGGTGATAGTTGATTTTCAAAACAATTTCTTGTCTGCACACTACCACCTCCAAAAACTGTTCAAAAATGATGGTAAAGGGATGATATAAGAAATTAAGATAGACAAAGATAAGATTGTCTAAAGACAAAGATTAAGAAGACAAAGATAACTGGAGGAGCAATAATAGAAGTCAATATATTTTAACACAGTGGTGACAATTGAAAACAAAAGAAATAGTCACAACAAACTTGAAAAGTCAGAAATAGCTAATTTGCCCACACAAAACCAAGGTCTATTTAAGACTTGATGGTAAATTACATATGAAAAGAAGGGATGGGAGGTTTCATAAAAAATAGAAAGGAAAAGGTTTGGTCAATAGTCTCCATATAAAATAGTGAGATTTCCCAATTCTCTACTCAGAGCCAACACAATGAAGTGATGACACTTCCTCCACCTCCCAAAAAATGACAGCTTTGTTCATTGCTTAAGTTGACTCACAAATCAGAATTTGAAATCTATGTAAAAATAAACTGGACACAAAAACAATTTTATTAGAAATTAAAATTAAGATACATGAAATTAAAAGTTAAAATAAAGAGTTGAATATAAATTTGAGGTCTGCATCCAAAAATTAAAATGAAATGTCATTAAATGTTGAACAGAAAGCGAAAGATAAGAAAGCAAAAGCTAAAACCCAAAGAACCAACATCCAATTAATATAATTTTGTGAAGTAAAGAATAGTGGAAACAGACAGGGAAGAAATAATTATATAAATGACAAAAAATTCCCAGAACTAAAGAAGATAAACCAAGTTATACTATCTAGTTATAGCAAAATGATTTAAGATCAAATGGCATCGATTATCATAACATGATATCATGAAAACTGGAAGCTAGAAAACAATAAAGCACTAAATTCAAATTACTTACGTGAACCAGATTTTATCCTAGAAAAATTTTCCTACCCAGCAAAATTAGTCATCAAAAGTGAAAGAAAAAGAAAACATTTTTAGACATGTAAAACCTCAAAACTTTTGTCTGCCAACCAGGAGGCTAATAGAGAGGTAATAGATGCTGTGTCTCAGAAAAATATGGGTATAAAACCAGAGAATAAAAAAATATGATATCCAGGAGAAATTGGTTGTTGAATTCAACATCGGAAAACTACAAAAGGAAATTCTAGCATGAACACAAATGGAAGCCAAAGTTAGTAATAACGTATTTAGGAGCCAAAGAACTGAAGGCATAGAAAGCAGTATCTCTTCTTCATAACTTGATTAATTATAAATAAAATAAAGAAAGTAACTGCCAGAACAGAGTGAAGTCATTGATAGCTATGTGTATGTGGTAGAGCTGTTAGATCTTCTGGGAAAAAAAAAATCAAGATGGTTTCAAAGAAAACCAGGCAAAAGAAAATACTAAAATTATTACTACATCCAGGAAAAATACAGAATTATAGGAAGTATGGTCTTACTCGTACATCATTCACAAATGTGGAGAAAAATAACAGGTAAAACAGCATTTCTGGTGCAGGACTGTGGCTTGTGGGTGGTAAACTAGGGGAATGTTATATTCCTCTTCTGTTGAACTACCTACCTATATTACTTTAATAAAAATTAAATATTGATATGATTAGTCTGATTTCTATGGGAATAATTAAATAGAGAAAGAAAATAGTTATGATAACATTTATTGGGTGCTTACTACATACAAAACAGGGTTTCGTGTATATTAACTCATGTGATTCTCATAAAATACTGTTAATACTAGAAAGATTAATTAGAAGGTTATTGCAATTATCTATGTGACAGATAAAAAATGTTTGAATTAATTAGTGGAAATGAAGGGGGACATTAATTTTTGACATCTAGATTTATTTTGGAGACATATTTCATAACACTTGGTGATAGATTAAACTTAGTAATAAAAAAGAAGATATACAAAAGATAACTCATAGTTTTAAGGTTTGACCAGCAACTCAAATATCATGCTTCAGCTCTTAAACCTAGTTTTTCAGATTCTCTGCAATCTGCTTGCATAAAAACTTGCAAGTATCACTTGAAAAAATTTAATATTTTCAAATTGATCTCCTACTAAATATAAGCATAAACATCCTGTCTCTTGTCAAGCTCTGAGAAACTGCACTCTGCTCCCAGGAACAACACTTATGAACTCAGACTTAGGTATATTCAGCTACTGAGTTGTGAAGACAGGCCCAGGAGGAAAATAAACTTTCTTTTAACATAATAAGGCATGGACTAATACCCAAGGAACAGGGGACAACAGTACATTAGCAGGATGAATTAACATTTCTCTATTTAAGTACAATTAGACTATGTGGTTTTAAGAAAGAAACTAAGTCTCCATGACAAGAAATTAAGGAGAAAATTGGGTATAACCAATATTTGTAAATAGGGTAGGCTGGAGTCACCTGCCATATTTTTGCCCAACACAGAGGACCAGAGTTCACTATTCCATATGCTGGAACTGAGGAACCACATTAGATGATCTAAGAGTTAAGAGTTAGAATATGGTGATAAGAGGCAAGAAGTATTGCATAATGATTAAGAATTCTGTAACATTTTCTCATTTATAAAATGAGATGATAATAATAAAACTTGCCCTTTTGGGGTTGTTACAAAGACCAAAAGAATAAATCAAGTTCTTGAATAGTGTTTACTTACTTCCCTCAAAGCCCACCTAAGGCAACTGCCTTTGCAAGACACAAGAAGGAACCTAGTGTCAAGTGACCTGTGATCTGTGCACTCAGGAGTGAGATGAATACCAGATGGGGTACACCCTCAACTGGGAGACCTGGAAAGAGCACAGCAAAGGTTAAGGAGATTAAACTCAGGTCTCTCAACTCTGTACTGTCTTGTTATGTCTTTATTAAAAAACTGTTTGATTGGGGCGCCTGGGTGGCGCAGCCGGTTAAGCGTCCGACTTCAGCCAGGTCACCATCTCGCGGTCCGTGAGTTCGAGCCCCGCGTCGGGCTCTGGGCTGATGGCTCAGAGCCTGGAGCCTGTTTCCGATTCTGTGTCTCCCTCTCTCTCTGCCCCTCCCCCGTTCATGCTCTGTCTCTCTCTGTCCCAAAAATAAATAAACGTTGGGAAAAAAAAATTAAAAAAAAAAAAAGAACTGTTTGATCCACCATTAGAATTTAATGTGAGGTGACATTTAGGACTGAAAGTGGTCCAGCTTCTAATCTGGAGATGGAAGGTGAGACTCTTCCCTTCCTCCTGGATTATTTGGAAGACTAAATTACAGGCTAGATTAAACAAACAAACAAACAAACAAAACCTCCCCAAACCTAGGAGACCATAGCACTGATTTCTCTCTTGTCAGACAGAAAGATCTATGATTCAGATATCACCTTCAGGTTGTCTTAATGCCCTTCGTTGCCTTCCCTCTGCTAAAATTTCATTCCTACTGTATATGTGAGATAAAACAAAACAAAACCAAAACAAACAAACAAAGAAACCCATCACCTTCAAATAGTTTTTAAGTTATGAAGAGTTTTAAAACATAGGCAAGGTAGGGCCACTTGGAATTTAGAGTCAAAAAGTCCACATTTTGGTTTTTCTGTTGTATACTATTTGAGTTATATTGACAGAGTTAATGATTTGAGTGTCAATTTCATCATCTAAGAAACAGGAGTAATTAGAATTCTGAGATTGTTGAGGGATTTATTTCGTGATGCAGGCAAACCTGAAGCTCAGTACCTGGTTCATTGTAGAATTGTATTTCCTGGCTACTTGGATCTCTACAGATTAATTTTCCTACCTCTGACTTTCTTTAATGCTTTTCATCTGCACATAAAATGTATCATTTAGATGAGTTCTATAATTATCTGTATATAGGGTCCTTATGTGCATTTGTTATTTTCCCCAACTTCATTTCAAGCTATTTTAGGGCAAGGACTATGTTCTCTACTCTCTTGACCATTCCATTTAACTCAGCTCTTACTATTATTAAATTAATGTTTACTAGTTGCCAGTAGAAAAAGATTATACATATATATGTATATTATACATACATACACACACACACACGCACACACACACACATATGCATATATATGTATAAGTATAAATAAAGGGTAGCCCTTTATGGACCAGACTAATGAGGTCATAATTAGAATGGATTAGAAAATATGCTCTAAGCATTGGCTTTCTGAATCATGTCCACAATCAAAGGGATGAAATTGTTAAAACAGTTACAAATTGTAATAGTTGTTTCTGTTTTGAATTGAAAATACATTTGGGTGAATTATATGACCAGTATAACCTAGTATCCAGAATCTTGCTTGAAATCATGTCTGCATATGTGACCAGCACTGTAAATACAATCATTTCTAAGGCTGAGAAACAACTTTCCTGTCTTATTTCTCATCGCTTTGAACACACACCTCTGTTCAGTTAGCACCCTCCACTTGGGTTTCCTCAGTTCACAGGTATCCATGTATGTCCTTTTTCTAGTCTGCAGGGTGATTCCTCTGTTTCTACAAGTCTTCATACCTTTCTATATTTTGGTCAATACAACTGCCTTTATGAAACTTTGCATCACCACATTAACTTACACATTCTCCTTTGAAAGTACACTGATCTTTATTAAGTGGAATACTGCTAAGAAGGCAATAACTTAAAGATACGATCATTTAAAATACAATAGTACAGAATGTAGAGAGAAGCCTTTCTTAAGAGGGACATGGCTGCCATAACTGTAGTGTAAATGACAATTACAAAATGTGGTAGATGCACTGGATAAAATGCATACACTCACAGTGATCTTGAATAAGAGTAGGTGAGGCAGTCTTATGCCTTCAAAGACAATAAACTGAGAAAACTGAGAAGATAATTCCCAGGAAAGGCAAAGTAAGGCCACCACATCAGACATGATAATGCATGGTTTATTAAGAACCAAAGAATAGGAACCAGTTTTACTATCCTGCTGGTTCCCTCATTAATGAGTTAAATAAATCTTTCATACATGTTCACCTTAAAAAATTATAGTCTGATAGTTCTGGAGGTCTCTCCAAGAGGTTCAAGAAGACTTATCCTCTGGGACCAATTAAACTGTGTTGCTTGAGAAGTCTGCCTCATTGGTTCTTTAAGCCCAGACACGTATATTCCTGGTTCCTGAAGTGAATCCTAATAGCAACAGAAATTTCCTTTTACTGATTCTTTTCTTCCTCTCTCTCTCAACCCCTTTGTTTTGTTTTTTTTTTAAGCTTTATTTCTTGTTCTTAGCCAATTCTGCTGGTCCCATCTGTATCCTGTTTAGCTTTTGAGTTGGGCTATTTTCCATACCACAACCAGGTTCAGGTATTAAGGTGTCCAGTACCTACAAGACCAGTTTACGTATTTACATAGCAGTCTTTGTATACTTTGTGTCCGATTTGCACACATATGAAACATTATTCTGCAATGGTAACAACACTCTCAGGGAATTATGCTCGAACAAGTCCCCTTGGTTATCTCTTTCAAGATGATCACATCTATTCTCTATTGAGTGAGACAGGACAGAGAATGCAGTTTGATATTCTTTTGGTTTGTTTACCTTTTTCAGAGCACAAATCATTAAAAATATACCTCGTACCTACTAGAAAGGAGAACAGATCTTTTTGGATTTTGCCTGGCTAATTTGTGTATGTATTTATGTCTACTTTTGACATGTGGCTGGCGTTATGGAAATAAAGCTGCAAGTTTTCTGCATGCCTGCATACACGTAATAGGGAGCAATCAGTGTATCATTGTTTGAATATAAAATATTTGCCTACTTCTAGAAGTTATTAAGAAATTAGAAGTAAGTATCTTAAAGTACAAGCCTTCTGTACCTATTATCCTTTAGAAACTAATATTCTCACAATTCCCAGGAAATACAGAAACTAAAATTATAATAATTTTAAAGTGCTAGTCTTTCCAGGAAAAAAAAATCCCATAGAAATTCTTAGTTAAAAAGAATTTTTATATAATAATCTGAATTCCTGTAATAAAAGCCCTTCACAGATTACACTGTTTTAATAATTTAGGGTTTTTTTTCATAACTTAGTTTTAAATCAGGTATCTATTATTTTTCTCATACCACTGAGGAATTTAATACAAGTGCACGTATTTTGTGTAAGCAGGAATTTGATTTTTATATCTGTTAAATGACAAATTGGTTTGGAATATTCAGTTAGCTTGTAATAAGATTATCCACTGTGTAATCTGCTCCAGATAGTACATATTCCACAACAGAATAATATTTTGTGCTTTCCTTCTCTCTTTCAGTCGCTCTGTTTCTCTCTCTCTTCCTTTCTTCCTTTTGACTTAACATTTTGAGGCACAGAATTATACAGTTCAAAGATACACACTTTGTCGTAAGATCTTACAGGGAAGGCCACACATTTTCAGTAATAGTTGAATCTCTACTAAAATATAATTTGAAGGAGTACAATGGGTCCATTTCTACATTTTAATCATAGATTGAAATGCACAGGGACCAGGAAATATAGCTTTGTGCCACAACACAGCTTCCACAATGTGATGCTGATATATAGGATCTTTAGAAATTACATATTGCTCTCAAAATTATTTTTACCCTCCTAACTTCTAATTGTCCAAAGTTCTTCACTACAGGAGGCCAATTATAATCTACAAACTTGGTTTGAAACTTCTATCCCACGTAAGTATCCTGAACACTGGATTTTGAGTTGTTGATCTTTACATTCCCACATCCATGCGCCATGGCCAAGTTGGGAATGGGGGAAGCTTGTCTATACTGTTTGTGCTAATTTCCACCTTCATTAAGAGCAAGGCATTCAAATCCTTATTAATCTTTTCCCACTTTGATGGTTTTTCATCACATGCTGCTCCTATGACCACTAATGAATCTAGAAATATACTAAAAGACACTTCATAATCCCCTCAGCTGATATGCTGGTCTGTGCCTCCAAATTTTTTTATACCTACTGCTCAGGATCTTTTTGAAGCAGAATTTAGTTCCTATTTACTTTAGTTTTAGTACCTAGTACATGTTATAGACTCAGCAAATGTTTGTTGAATTGATTTTCATCATATTTTCCACATTCTTAAAATGGCTGATATTCTAGACCTATTTTCTTCCAGTTACAAATAGATATCCATGCTTAAATATGGGTGCTGAATTCTGATAACCTATCATCAGTAGTTATTATTTTGCCCATATAATATTTGACTACATATGTTGGACAAGGTGATTTTTATTATTTAATTTGGCACCTAAGTGATGTATACAAAGCCTCAGTGTTATTTTGAGCCAAAAAATTCTTTAATTGATTGGCAAATCTAATCAGGTCATATTTATTCAATAGGTAGAAGATCAAGTCTATAGACATGTTTTCATTTTTAGAGTCTGCCTAGAAAGAACAGCAAATTATTCTGGATGTGTGTATCACTCATTCCTCTTATATGAGATATCTTATTTCTTTTTTCTCATATTGATCATTTTTTGACCTATTAGATGGTATGAATTTGTTCAGTAGCCACACAATTTGGATGCTGAATCTTTTCTGGGCAGTGTTGGAGGAGCAAGTAGTGAAGGTAGGGGATCAGTTGTCTGTTTAGAGAAGCACACTGGATATCAGGCTTGGACCTCCTGATTTAATCGCTTTAGTGATGGGGCTTCAGGAAAGGTCTAGATTCTCAGGCTTTTGTTGTTGTAACTGCAAAGAGTCAGTCTCTATGAAAGAAGAACTGTTCAGGTTAACAGTCCACCAGGGACAGCTTCATCAATCACTCTCCAGGTCTGTGTACAGCAAACAGGCAAGGGTACTTTTGCTTCATGTGCAGAGGGCATCTGCTTAACTGAGGCAGACCCTGGTGGTCAAAGCTCAGTCTTTAACTAAGGCTTCCCTAGACATTAGATTTCCTAGAGATCAGTTTTGCTAGAAATCAATCCAGAATTCAGCTTCTATTCTAATCCATAGCCAAGTCTCAATCATACTGTGCTCAATTCCATTTCCCACCAAGTATCTGGATTCATTTTACAGTACAAAGGATGTGGCTTTGGCCCTGGTTTATTACTTAAAGATTCCTAGACTACTGGCCATTATCACCACCACAAAAAAGCTTTCAGTTGCTCAAAGTCCATGTTAAGTGCTATACTTTTAGGAATATCTCTGCTTACTTTAGTAGTAATAACACGATAAAATAGTAATTGACTACCTGGTATATTTTGCCATGTCATGTATTTGTGTTTTCCCTAACCAAAAAGCAGTAAAATCTAGCCAGACAGGTGGCACATGTGTGTATATTCACTGAACGCTGAACACAACAAAGGCAGTCAAATCCAGAGGTGTTCAAGTTACCTATGTTGATCTGGGTATATACCTATCTAACTGTGCAATGTTGCTGTAGAAGGTTAACTTACAGCTCAATTAGGGTATCACTATGCTTACCTCTGGGGCTCCTGGAAGTCGTCTTGAACTTTGGCACAGTGAGGCCAACATGAGCTAATTAATACTTTTAATGTGCTTTTTAAAGTTTGATACTCTCAACTTGGTACCCAGGATTAGCTTGTCTATATTGTTCAGGGATATATAGACCAACAATTTTACACCTAGTTTAGCTGGCTACGTAGTCTGGCCGTGCTCCAAGACAAATGGTCTCTCTTAAAGACCCTACTGAACTTTTGCTTGAGCTCCCTGAAACCAAAAGTCCTTGTACATATCTTGATGGTACATAAACTGAAGATGAAGTAATGCTGTGCAACAAATAAAGTGCCCTGAGAAAGTGCACCAGAAAGCAACTCAGCCCCTATATTTGCCTGTATTTTCATCCCAGGTCCACTGTATCCTACAGTTGAAGAAAGCCTTACAGGGGTATGTCCTGAGGAGACTCACGAGAACTTTCCATGATAGAAACCTGTGCAATTGGTGCAGTTTCTCTTCTAGATTTTACTCTGTGCTTATAATATATAAGAATAAAAATATAATCTAATATTCCTGATATGTTTTTCACTTCCATAATTATCAATCTGGCCAACATTTCTTCCCATATAAAAGGCTCAGATGTTTGCTGACATCCAGAGGCTTGCTTCAGGGATAAAGCAGGCACAGAACCGTGCTATAATCTAATTTTTATTTAAATTGAAAATACAGATGCTATTTATTGCCCTTCTTCTGTAGCAAATCTTAGCAATGTTACCCTCCATCTACTCCTTGATTCACACTCTTTCTCCCTTCCGCTGCAGTAAAATCATTACCACCACTAACACCCTAAAGACATTTTAACACAAGTAATAGCTAATATAATGATTATTTCTAGAATTAATGAACTGACATTTAAAAAAAGGAAACGTACACCTCCATCTGAGTGTTTATTACTTTTGGAGCTAATGTCCATTTCTATTCAGAAGATTATAAGGCAATTAAAAATTATAAAAGAAGAGAATAAGTCACTCATTCATTTAACAAATGTGTTCTGGGAACTTGCTATGTTCCAGGCACTGTTCTCCGCATATCACTATATAAATGATATTATAAAACAGAAACATAATTAAAGTATGCATACAAATCCTCTGTTTAATGAGTTGAATTAGCTTTTGTAACCCAAACACATTATATATAAAATGTACCTTTGAAAAATAATATACATAAAACTTAAAAACTGTGTCTTCATTATCTATCAAAAAATCAATGAAAAATACTGAAAGATGTCTGTTCTGGTGGTAATTCATATATGTTTTAATTTACTAGTTAAATAAACTGATTTTTACATACAAAGAACACCATGCTGTTTGGAAACTGCTAATTGCTTTGCAGTACTGTTTATTTGTTTGTTTGTTTGTTTGTTCGGTTCTATTATTGGGGGGGGAGGCGTGTATCACTTAAAAGTGTCACTTTGACTTGATACCACTACTAAGGCACACTTATATTGAGTAGGACATAAAAATACTTTTTTCAAAACATTTAATCTATTTAAGTAGGCTCCATGCCCAACGTGGGGTCAAACTCATGACCTTGAGACCCAGAATCACAGGCTCTGCCATGTGGCCCAGAATCACATGCTCTACCTAACTGAGCCAGTCAGGCATCCTAGAAAATGAAATACTGTTATAAAATTTATTTTCTATACCCAGAACACAAACAAGAAAGGATGATACACCCCCCAAATTAAGTGGTGTTAAAGTTTGTCTGTAATAATATCCAAGTCCCTCTCCTTTTGTCTTCTGTCCCCATCTCAGTGCCAAATAATTCTTGGTCCTTCTCAGATACCATCTTTCCACTGTATACACTTGATTAAGCAATGTAAACACTGATATATCAAAAAAATTATATGTTTCGGAGACTAAAGTTACTTGCAAGGAAGGATAAAAAGAATTGCTCCCTGTGCATATCGTCTTCACTGTGACTTTAGCCTAAAATTTTCTTCCTGGAAGCAAAGATTCTCATTTTGCAATTAGAACTTAAGGACCTGAAAACTCAAGGCTAAGAAAATGTTGTGCTAGACTATTAAATTTTACTATGGTTAAGGCTGACTATTAGCAATCTAATACAGCTGAGGGATGGTTCAAAAGGGGTGGAATGATGCAGAAAATCAGTCCTCAAGTATTTCCATCTTAATGCCACTTCATCTCATCTCATTTCTCCACCACATGACTCCCCCTCTTTCCCTATTCTGGGGATTTAAAGCCCATTCTCATTCTGCTTCTTCACTCTGGGTGAGGTCCCTCCCACTTCCTTGTTTTCACCATAATTTCAGGGCAAAAACTACATGTGGGGATGTCAACAACCTCAGGTAAGACAACCCCCCTCCCTCCCTCTCTCTGGCAAATGCTTTCCTCCCGAAGGTTTTAGAGCGTTCTCTCCTTCTCAGCAGAGCAATTTATGCAGTTACTACTAGTCATTCAAAGTTGGCACGGTGAGATAAAACCTATTTACCATCTCAAACACATTCTGTATGGTGCTTCAGCTGCCCCAACATCCAGGATGATGAGCACACCTTGTGAGTGTTAGGCTCCTCAAGGACCCATCATGTAGAGGAGAAAGTGGGTTTGGGAGAAAACTGGAAAAGTGAGACCATTGATGGAGCACAGAAAACCTGAAATTCAGAAAACTCTGAAGTGACTGTCAATAATAATGGAAAAGAACATTTTGAGTGTAAGAACAAGGGTTCTTGTATTTTAAGATGCATGTAGCTGTAGGTGGGTGTGATGACTGAAGTTCACTATTCTTAATAAATATTGATTTTGGAAGGAAGAATGAAGAAAAAGACATAAATATCTTTGCAGGGTTTTAGCTATCACTAGTTGCATCCCTATCATTAATCAGGTATCTAATTCAGTGCTTTACAAACATACATGTTCTTAATCCTCACAATAACTTTTTAAGGGATTGCTCTTGCATTTTTCATATGCAGATACTGAGTGATTGGAGACTTGTTCAGCATTTACGGAGACCATATTTAATTTGTATTATTCCAAAATCAGGTTTTTTTTCCCTGCTCCATTACCAATCTTCCCACATGTGTATTACTGAATATTGATATCTGATATTGTTAGCTATACAGAGATAATGCCATTAGATATCAATACAAAAGTGCAGTATTAACTTTGCTATAGTTTACTGAAAAGTTTAAACATTGTATTTAAATACCAAATATGTATATTTGACTCAGAAGTCAAGAAGTGCTTGAATTTTCCTCTTTCTCTTTTGGGTCTTTCTATTGAGAATTCACATTTTTTAAAGGAGAAATCTCCTCTTTCTAGAGCACTTTTGGCAGTACCATTGATTTTTCCACAATTTTCTCTGAATTAACACTGCAGTCTTTTCCTTAGGGGACTCTTATGAATTAGGAGGGACACAGCATCTAATTTTTTATTTCATTTATTGTAGATGTTTTCCTCTACAACTTATTTTTATATTTAGACATTTTAAAATATTATTCTCATTGTTAATGAATTATTGACTTTAGTTTGCATCTCATTTTTATATAGAGTACAGTTAAATTCATACTAAATAAGGATGTTGATATTATTTGGAATGCCTATATCTCTAGTTGTCTAATGTATTGGGCATAGAGAAGTTGCTTACACATTTTTGTTTAATTATTAAATATTCTCATTCAATTATTAGTAAATATTTACACTGAGAAGTGATTACCAGAATGTACCATTTCTTTTAAAAAAGTGTAACATTAGATAATGTCTACATAGATGCAAACTCCTCACTTCTACTAGTCTCAGGTTACTTAAACTTGAAGAAGTCCACAACTAGGGGACAAAATACTAAATTATTAACTACTCTTTACCTAAGGACAGTTGCTGAAAATTTTTTGTTGTTCCTAGCTCTAATGAGGATTTCAGGAAACTACAATATTAATCACAAATGAATCCCACCCATTAGGACTTTCCAATTTGGTGGCAGCTGGTTGGGATGAGATGGAAGGATGCAGAAAAAAATAATTATAGAATCTAATATAACTTCATATTTTAAATGGGCCACATGGCACACCATTAATGTGTCAGATTTTGGAATTGTCGTTGAGAATTGTAGCCAGTAACAATAATACATGATCACAGGATTGCTATTAGTTAAATGAAATACTTTGTCCAGGATCTAACAAATAATCGAAAATGAGCAAATGTTTCATTTCTTTCCTTCCCATTCCATGGACTCTAATTCATAGCCAGAGATTGTCATTTCCTTCAATTATGTTTTAAAAAAGATGTATGTGTAGGGCACAAACACCAGCCATCACTTTAAAAATTGTAAAATGACAATGCCAAGAGCAGCAAGAGCCACACTTTCCCAACTTCCAAATCCAGGAAGAGACTAACACTAACCATATGCATTTACTTCCTCAAGTGTCCTATCATAAAATTGATAGTAAATTGATTTTAAAAGAAATGTATTTACAATGAGGAGGAAAACATGTTTAAAGTCTGAAACCATAAGCAGAAAACATGTTTTAACAAATATAGCAGGGAAAAAATGTAGATGAAAGAGATGTAACATCTATGAATCCAGGTGGAAGGGAGGGATTCTAATAAATGAAGACAGAAGCAAGCAGCCCTTCAGAACCACTCCAAAAGAAGTTATACCAGGAAATGCTAGGTGCAATGGACAATGAAATATAGAGTAGAAAACAAAGGCAATAATTGTGAATTCTTCCTTGGTTCAGTAATGTTGTCCTCTTACCCTAGCAAACACACACACACACACACACACACACACACACACACACACACTGCTGTGCCTGAAAGGAATCCACTCTGCAACTCCCCAGGCAAAAAATTATAAGAGTTTTCCTAAAATGAAGATAATTAACTCTATAAGGATTAGAAGAGTTTTTTGGTTATTTGTACTCTACAGAAAAGATGTTCATATTCTAATATTTAGTGGTCTCTTTACCCAGGGCCATAGCCAGCAATCTATCTACTTACCCTCAAGCTAAGTTCACTAGTCAATAAGCTTGGATCATGAGCAATGTTCCCAACTGGAGTTATACTTCATTTTAAAATCTGAACATACAACTAAGTTTTCCAGATCATCCAAGGAAAATCAGAAAGCAAGCTAAAATAAACACCAGACAAAAAAGGAATAGAAGGTAACTATAATGAAAAAGGGCCACATGTCAAAGAAATCCTCAATTAGTAGCCTCCAAAAGATTAAAATAAATGTTACATGTATAAAAATCAGTATGTATGATAGCATTATAAGTGAACAGTAAGAGACAATAACAAATGCATACAATATGTTCAAATGAAAATCAATAGGATTATATGATATAATCAATGAACATACCCAAATGTTTGGACAAAACAAAATGCAGACAATATGGTAATAGGTGCAAAAGTGATAGAAATTTAACAGAGAAGTTTACCCTCTAACAAAAAGTTTCAGGAAAGAGAAACTAGTGAATTTTTAATGATTTAATTCATTAATTTAGGCAAGAGAATGCCTATTGCTTAAGGTTAAAAATTTTCTAATTGAAGGGGCCTGCTAAATGCCAAACACAAGCATGTCAAAAGCTATATCCCTAGCACTGTTCATTAGGAATTTGCTAGTCTTTCTCTCCCAGCTCTAGGGTAAACTATGTGACAACAGGAATTTGTTTAATTTTCTCACTGCCCTATCTTGAGTACACAAAATGGAACATAGCACCTAGTAACTAGTTATTTTCTGAATGAATAAGTTAAGCAGTTCTTAAAGTTTCTAGAGAAGGAAAAATGAAGACATGCCACATCAGTGTTGGCTTCTAATCAGCAACATCGGCGCAAGCAAGAACTGGAACATTGCCTTAGAGCCAACCTACAAATTAAGGAGGAATATTTTCAGACATGGAACTCACCAAGATTTCCTCGCTAAAAACTTTCCCAGGAAGCATTTGAAAATGACTGCAATAAAGTGAGTAAAGCAAGAAAGAGTAAAATCTATGGTCCAAGGAACAAGCTGATCCATTGTTCCAACCAGATGAGCAAGTAAGGGAGGTCCCAGTATAACACTTTGCAGCAGGCTTAGAGGGTAAGCAGAAAGTCTGGGATGAAGCAGGACATAGATAAGAAAATCATTTGTGAAAAATGTCGATTATCAGAAATGAGGATGTGAAAACCTAAACAATGAAAGAAAAATTAAAATACATTTAAGAAGATCAAGAAAAGCAAGAAGTCTTAAAAAACAAAAAATGTAAACATAGTAAATTTTAAAACTGACCAGTGACAGGTGTATGGTATATCAGCTGAAGTATAGATTTCTTATAAGAAATATTTAAACTATAAAATGAAGAAAATTTGAGTGGGACAAATGAATACCTTGGGATGTCAGTTTTCTCAAAGATGATAGATAGATAATTTTTATAATTTACATATAGTCACTTACATTGTAAAATCCAAAACTTTGAATTGGAGGGAAATTTAACAAATTCTAAACAGAGAAGTATAAAGATTCTCATTTAATTTTTTTTTTTTTGAGAGAGAGAGAGCAAGCAGAGGACAGGCAGAGAGAGAAGGAGAGAGAGAATCCCAAGCAGGCACCCTGAGTCCCACTTAGATAAGAAACTATTAAGAAAAGAAAAGGAAAGGAAAGGAAAGGAAAGGGAAGGGAAGGAAAAGAGAAGAGAAGAGAAGAAAGGAAAAGAAAAACGAGAAGAAAAATAATGACAACACTTTTCCAACAGGATATTAAAAAATACTAGCAAGTTGGGGCACCTGGATGGCTCGGTTGGTTAAGCTACCAATTCTTGGTTTTGGCTCAGGTCATGATCTCACAGTTTGTGGGATCGAGCCCTCCTTTGGGTTCTGTGCTGACAGTGTGGAGCCTGCTTTAGATTCTCTCTCCTCTATCTCTGCCCCTCCTCTCTCTCTCTCTCTCTCTCTCTCTCTACCCCTCTCTTTTTATCAAAATAAACTTAAAAAAATACTAGCAGGTTATACAAATTTAAAATTGAACAATGCTATCAAAAGCACCAACCAGTTAATAAATAAAAATATATTGCAATGATGAAACCTGAATATAAAATTTTTAAATCATCACAAAACGGAGAGGTGTTAATATTCACTAATAAATGGCACTGAAAAATCTGTTTAAATCCTGAGAAAATAATCCAGCTGGTTATCATATTTCATGGCACCTGGCCAAATAGATAAATATTTTAAAAACCATAAAAATCTAGGGGCACCTGGGTGTCTCAGTCGGTTAAGCATCAGACTCCTGATTTTGGCTCAGGTCACAGTCCGTGGGTTCAAGCCCCGCGTCAGGCTCTGTGCTGATAATGTAGAACCTGCTTGGGATTCTGTCTCTCTTCCTCTCTCTCTGCTCCTCCCCTGCTCGTGCTATCTCTCTCTCTCAAAATAAGTAATATTAAAAAAATATTTTAAAAACCCATAAAAATCTATAAGGAAACATGGTTTATTAACCTCATGATAAATAAGAAATTTCCATGCATAACGTATCTAAACTTACCAAAAATTTGACACATTTGATTTAATACATATTTAAAATTCAGTACATTAAAAACCACCAGAAAAAAAAAATTGGTAAATAATTAGGAAAATATTTACAACAATTACACAAGGAAAGGCTCTCTTAGTAATGAATTTAAGGAAAATTATTTTTTAAATAAGGAAATAAATGAAACAAAAAATAGTAAGAAATATTAGAATTACACTCAAAATCTTTAATGATTACAGCATAGAAAAATACTAAGAAATTATCTTCTATACCTAATTGAAAAATATTTGGAAGTGTCTGTTTAGTGAACATACTTAAAGCAAGAAATACGACAGTCAGATGCTTATGAGGCTATTAACTAGGGCAATATTCCAGAGAGGGTTATGTGGAACTCTATGATATATAGTATTGTAGAATTAATATATACTGATATAATAACATCTAGTAAAATGATCCTTAATTACTCTCTAATTAAATAGAGATGCAAACAAAATTAGATGTGATATATTAAAATATTCAAAGTATAGCAAAGGTTAAATTTCCTAAGGTATGCACAAAGAAAATATTACTCAGCCTTTTTAAATGTTTTTTTTCAACGTTTATTTATTTTTGGGACCGAGAGAGACAGAGCATGAACGGGGGAGGGGCAGAGAGAGAGGGAGGCACAGAATCGGAAACAGGCTCCAGGCTCCGAGCCATCAGCCCAGAGCCTGATGCGGGGCTCGAACTCACGGACCGCGAGATCGTGACCTGGCTGAAGTCGGACGCCTAACCGACTGCGCCACCCAGGCGCCCCTACTCAGCCTTTTTAAAAGCTTATTTTTGAAGAATATTAAATAATGTAGAGGAAATGCTCATAAGCCAGATTAATTCATGATAAAAATCTGAAACTCTACATAAAATACAATTTCAATAAATTTACTTATATACCTACCATATGTATTCAAATCCATAAACTTATAAAAATATAGAATATTGGACATTCACTAAACATTTTAAAAGTTATAATATCTGAGTAATGTCTATGAATTATTTATATTTTCCTCATATTTTTATGCATTTTTACAGCAATCACACTTAACTATTACAATCAGACAAAATTACATTCTTAGAAAATTACAACATCAGTCTTCTATTGAAATATCATATGATAGGCAGGAATTTTGAAGACCCTAGTATTATCAAACAAAGCAAATACACAAGAAAGAGAAATGGTCAGAGACTGGGGCATGAATGAAGTAGAGTTATTAGTAAACTGCAGCTCCTGGCATACAGAGTTTGAAATTTCCCGAAATCTCTGGGAAGTGATTATATTCTTTTCACATGGGTCATGACTTAAATAGTCATGTTAGGAATAAAACTCTGGTAACACAGTTACAGGGATAGACCACAGACAAGAATACCATTCTGGAGAGGGCCATATTTATAAATATGAGACTTGATAAGACAGAGCCAAAGCAGTGAAAGTGAGAACGATGAGTAAAATCAATAAAGTTGGTAACAGATTAATGATAGAAGTAGGTGACAAAAGAAATCCATAATAACTTTCCTGTATCTGGCTGTGGCAAAGGAATACAAAGGCAGTAGATTTTCAAAGATAAATTCAATTATAGATATCATGTAGTTGAGAAGCATTTGGGACATTCGGGTGGATATTATATAAAAATAAATAAATAAACAATTGATAGCAAAAATCTCTGGTTAGAAAGTAATGAGTCACCAACCTTCTTTGTGCTCGATCCACATTTCTCATTGGCAGGATCATCCTTGGACGCTATGATCATCTAGTTCTAATCTTTACCTTAGGAGTAGGGTGACTGAATATTATGGTTATGTTTGGGTGAGTCCCAGTTGATACCCATTGCCTCAGAATACTGATTGGGTTAACATTTGTCCAGCTAAAAATGCTCCAATTTGGTCAATGGATTTTAATGTCACCCTACATGAAGCCAGGGGTCTTGTGTCGAAACCCATCGGATCTTTTGAATAAATATTCAAGCATTAGAGACAACAAAAAATGCACCATTATGTGGGCAAATAATGTGGTCTTTTCTAGTAAAATCATATTACAAAATTTATAGTATTATAAAATTTTCTCAGAAGAAAGCTATTTCAAAATTAAATATATATTCATTATTAAGCATGGGATTTTTGTATATCCTAGAGCACGGAGGAAAGTCTGACTCCTATCAAACCTGTGTGTTTGATAATGCTTTACATAAATTTTTGAATGCATTTACATATATCATACTTGCTGCAAAAGCATAATTGTTGTTCTACCATATTTGATAACCAAAGTTAAGGAAGTGGCATACTTTTTATGATATCTTAAGTTCTAGACACAGCAGTAATCATTTCTTAATGAGTGATACTCAGAAGCCTTATCTACCATAAATTTTCAGGATAGCCTCACCTTTGAATAAAGAATGGTCAACTCCATCCTCTAATTAAGGATGGATATCTTATCTCTTTCAGCAATATGACCTGAAAATTGGGATGAAATAAACCTCGTAATGGAATGACAGAATTGCCAAAGGCACTTTTATCAGAAATAAACCAAGACAGATATTCAATGACACTGTTGATAGGAAATATTTTTAAAATGAAATGATTGTGGCAAAAAGTACCAATCTAAGTATCAATTAGTCTTAAAATTTTTTATGTCCAATATCAGAATTGAGTAAATATTTGGGAAAAAATTAAGTGAAACAAATGTTGATCTCAAATGACAACACACCATATGCATAGTTTAATCATTATTACCTATTATAACCAGTTGATATCACTTTATTATTGAAGATGACTGGTCACTCCTTACAGGCAAAGAAATCCGTTATGCTCATGAGACAGGTAGATAATCACACGTGATCATCTACATTTCCAGAGAAAATTATCATGACAGATCTGTTATCACTTTATCTCCAAATTATTCTTGAGGTATTTTATAAGCAGTGGTCTACTGAACATCTAAACTATAATCTCAATAAAGTTAAAATGATTTCTAAAAGACATTTTAAAAATAGGTAATCAAAAGATTGCTTTAAGGCAAAAACATAATACAGGTAATAAGTTGGCTCATAAAGTTAAAAATTTTAATTCACCTGGAGGCCAAAACACTTTAAATCTATTTACACCAAAGAGCATAGCCTCAACAGAGGCTCTCATACAGAGAGCAAAACTTTGCCAATTTATGTGGAGAAATAACTAAAAACAAAACAGTGTCTGTGGATTTTAATGTATCTTTGTTGACAGAATATAAAGGAAAACACAAAATGTATATAGATTTGATCATATAGTGAACAGGTGAATCCAATGAATATATGTAATGTACATAATACCCAACAATAATAAAATAGTCATATCATGCATTCATGTATCATTTAAAAATTTGACTATATATTAGTCCACAAGATAAAGTCTCAACACATTTTAATCTAGAATCAGAAAGACTATGGTTCTTGACCAAAATTAATGAAACTTTAAATCAGTTGTAACTGTTACAAAGTAAGAAATGTCCCTAAATAATCCATTTACAAAACAAAATGTAAATAGGAAAATATATTGAACTGAATGTTGGTGAAAATACTATACATCAACAATGTGTTCCAACTAAATTAGTACTTAAAACAAATTAATGAAAGGTTGGCCTTATATTTACATACTACTTAGGAACCAAGGTTGAAAATTAATTAGCAAAAATAAAATAAAATAATCCAACTTCAGTAGTTAGAAAAAATTCCTCAAAACAAATCATGAGGAGTAGCAGGAAGAAAATAATTGTGATGAAAGCTGAAATTAGTTGAATAGAAAGCACGCATACCAGAGAAAATACCAACAAAACCAATAGTTAAACTTTAAAAGACAAAATACACAAACAGTTCACAGTTCACCGGTAAAATTAAAAATGAAAATACAGAAGTGCAAATACCCAAGATCAGGAAGAAAAAAGAAAATAATACTACTGAAGATGCAGACATAAAAATAATAAAAGTATATCACACATACATAAAGAATAAAAATTTTAGTTTAACTTAAATGTATTAGCTCCTAGAAAAAAATATATATTTCAAAACTAATTTAAATGGAAATGAAAAACCTGAATAGTCTTATAATCACTAAAGAAGTGAAATCTGTAATTCCAAATCTTCGCACAATGAGAATTCCAGGCTTAGATATCATAATAATGTTAAATTCTACACAGCTTTTAAAAAAGAAATAACTCTAATCCTATACCAACACTTTCAGAAAATATAAAAGGAAGGAATATTACCCCAAAGCATTTTATGAAATAACATTACATTAAGCATATGATAAAAGATGTTTATAGGAAAATCTCACTCATAACACAGATGTAAATATCTTAAGAAAAATATTAGTAAATCAGATTCAATAAAACATAAAAAGGATTACATACCATGGCCAATAGAGTTTTATCCCAGGAATGTAAAGCTATTTAGACATTATGAAATCATGAAATGATCTTAGTAGATGTTGAAAAAAAATGATGGATGATGTACACTAATTATTAAGGTTAAAAAGATTATTGGCAGATCAAGATTAGAGAAGAACAGCACACATAATATTTACAGTGAAATGTTTAATGTATTTTTTTAAATAAAGAACAATGATGTTTTCTATTACCAATTCTATTCAAAATTTTACTAGATACTTATCTATCAGAGTAAGATAAGAAAAAAAAGAATTAAATAAGAATTGTAGAGGACAAAACAAAGCTGTCATTGTCCATAAATTTTAGTATACTTGGGAGTAGAAAATACATAAAATCTACAGATACATTATTTAAAAAAAATTTTTTTAATGTTTATTCTTGAGAGAGAGAGACAGAGACAGGGAGAGTGTGAGTTGGGAAAGACACAGAGAGAGGGAGACACAGAATCAGAAGTAGGCTCCAGGCTCTGAGCTGTCAGCACAGAGTCTGAAGCTGGGCTCGAACCCACAAGCCGTGAGATCATGACCCAGCCAAAGTCGGACACCCAACCAACTAAGCCACCCAGGCACTCCCAGATATTTATTATTTAAATAAAAAGGAAAGCTCAGTGAATTTTCTAGATGCCATATCAAAATGTAAAACTCTACTGTGAATTCTCATTTTGACAATGACTAGCTTGATATGAACTAACCCTCTAGAGAAAAAGTGGGTGTGTCTATTTACAGTGATCAAGGTAGTGAAAGTTTGTGAAAAGATCCAGATGAAATGCAAAGTTCTTCACTGTGCCCCCAAAGTGAATCAAACAGCTGGGTCACTATAATCCTAAAGGAAATTTCTGATTCTATAGTGAAATAGAAGACTGTGACACAATGCTGAACATAACTTTAGAGAGAGTTCCAGTGCTTGAAGCAAAAAAACAAAACAAAACAAAACAAAAAAAACAAAAACACCAGCTAGGGATTTCCAAGTGGGAATGAATGGCTTTAGTTAAACATCCAAGAATTTTAACTGGAATGAAGAAGAGTTTCATCTACACACAAGGGCAGGGTTTCAACTAAGAACAAGTGCAAGCTACAAACTACAAATACAATGGTCCTCAGAAGGATTAACGCCAAACCTTAATTGGAATGTAGTGAACATCCCTCACTTTACTTGGATTTTCTAGCAAAAGTACATCCTGCATGTGATTTCATCTACTGAGATATCATCTATATACTCAAATCATTTTCAGAATTTTTCATATCCAATAATTAGAGCAAATTAAAAAAAATAAGCAGCCAAATAAGAAGGCAATATTTGCACAGAAAAAAGTAAAAGACACAATTACAAAAGATATAAAACTCATCAGTTGCCAGACACTGAAATTAATTGAATAGAAAAAAAAACATACCAGAAAAAAAAATATTAACAAAACCAATACTCACACCCTTAAAAGAGAAAATACACAAACAGTTCACTGAATAAATTTACTTACTATGAACTAGAAGTTAAGTGAAAAAATTTAGGATCATGCAAGAAAACTAGAACTTACTAAAAACTTCAAACATAAATTCTAGAACCAAAATTTAAAACTCAATAGATGGAGATTAAACATTTTGAAAGAAAAACCAAAAATTTGGAAAACTAGATTGGAAGAAAATATCTGGATTAAATATTAAGAGGAATGATGACTAGGAATCCAGAGAAGAAAAATAAGAGCCAGAGGCACCTGGGTGGCTCAGTCGGTTAAGTGCCTGACTTCGGCTCTGGTCATAATCTTGCGGTTCATGAGTTGAAGCCCCACACCCTCAGTGGACTCTGTGCTTACAGCTCAGAACCTGACGCTTGCTTCAGATTCTGTGTCTCCCTCTCACTCTGTCCCTCCCCCACTCACACGCTATCTCTGTCTCTCTGTCAAAAATAAATAGACATTAAAAAAAGATAAGAGCTATATGGAACATGGTGATCAGATACACCATCATGTAACTGGAGTCCCAGAATAACTGTCTTCCAGACAACAAAGAAGAAACAATATTCAAGGATACAAGAGCAATATTTCTTAAATATGATAAAAAGTATCAAGAGATTCAAGAAAACCTATGAACCCTAGTATCATAAATAAAAAAAAAAAGTATAACTCACTGTCTTAATCTGCTCAGGGTGCCATAACAAGACACCAAAGACTTTGTGACTTAAGCAATGGAAATTTATTTTCTCAGAGTTCTGGAGGCTAGAAGTCTGAGATGAGACTGCCTTCACGGTCTGGTGGAGTATCTCCTGGCTTGCCAGTCTCAGAGTGAGCAAAATTTCTGTGTCTGCTGTCTCTTCACATAAAGTCCTTAATCCCATCCCATTGTGAGAACACTACCCTCATGACCTCATGTAACCCTAATTCCTTTCCAAAGGACTCATCTCCGAATACCATCACACTTGGGGTTAGGTTTCAACATGTAAATTTTGGGGAGAAGACAAACATTCAGTCCATAACCCTCACTTCGTTGCATCATAAAAAAAATACATAAAACAAACACAGGGAGAACATCTAAACACCAGTAAGAGAAAATGTAAGTTTTCTCTTCAAAGAAAAACAAAAAAAATAACAATGAGAAAACAATGAAATGAAACAAAACATCCACAAACTTAAAATACTATGCCTAGTAAGTTTTACATCAAAAATTAAGGTAAAAATAGAGATTTCTACCTCCAGCTATGACGAAGTAAATAGGACTAAAACACCTTTAACCTTTTGAACAACTAGAAAAGGTATAAAAATATGATACAACAGTTTTGTATAAAGGATCGCATTGAATCCAGCAACAACAACATACAGTTTATTGTATCTGGCTTCCATGAAAAAAAAATATCAGGAATGCAAGGAAACAAGAAAATATAACCCTAAACCAGGAACACTCAATCAATAGAAAAAGATGTACAAACAAAAGACATGATGAAAATAGCAAAGCCATTAAAACAGTTACAATAAAGATGTTCCATATGCTCAAAAAGGTAGAGGAAAAAAATGACCATGATGAGAAGAGAAATGGAAGATATACAAAACAGATCGTGGGGAACTTTTAAATATGAAAAATACAGTATCAAAACAAAAACAACAACAGGGGCGCCTGGTGGCTCAGTCGGTTGTCTGACTTCAGCTTAGATCATGATCTCACAGGTTCGTGAGTTCAAGCCCCAGGTCGGGCTCTGTGTTGACAGCTCAGAGCCTGGAGCCTACTTCAGATTTTGTGTCTCCCTCTCTCTCTGCCCCTCCCCTGCTTGTGCTGTCTCTCTCTCTCTCTCAAAAATAAATAATAAAAATATTAAAAGAAAAACAACAGAAGATGATATTTTTGGCAGATTAGACACCGTAGAAGAAATTTGGAGTGTATGTGAAGACACTAGTAATAAAAGCTATACAAAATAGAGCACATGGAAAAAATTCTAACAACAGAAACAATAAGATAAACAAAAACAAAAATGAAAAAAAATCAAGTTCAGATCATCAGTGACCTGTGAGACTACCATGCAGGCTAATACATTTGACGTTGGAATCCTAGGAAAGTTCCTGAGCAAGAAAGAAATTTGACAAAACTATGGCTGAACTATTTCCAAAGATTATTTTAAAAAACAAATGGGGTGCCTGGGTGGCTCAGTCGGTTGAGCATCCAACTTCGGCTCAGGTCGTGGGTTCAAGCCCCACGTTGCACTCTGTGCTGCCAGTTCAGAGCCTGGAGCCTGCTTCAGATTCTGTGTCTCCCTCTCTCTCTGCCCCTCCCCTGCTTGCACTCTCTCTCTTTCAAAAATAAATAAACATGAAAAAAATTTAAAAAAAAGACAACAAATAAACTGACATATAGAAGATGCTCGACCAACACCAAACAGAAGAAATCTAAAAAAACTACACCAAGGCATATAACTTGATCAATTTTCTGCAAAACACTGATAAAAACACAGCTAGAAAAACATGGACATTACATACAGAGGAACACAATTCTAAAAATGAGAGTATACTCCTTCAGAAATCAATATGGAAGGAAAGAGTTCAGAAAGAAAAGAGTGGAGAGATCTTCAAAGTAATAAAAAAATATGTAAAATTAGCACTACAAAAATAACTTTAAAATAATACTTTTAGAACAAATGGAAACTGACAAATTCATCATTTGTGCACTTATATAAAAAATTTTTCTTGAGATAAAAGGAAACTGATACTAGATAGAATGAAGTTATATAAATGGTAAATATGAGGGTAATGTGAAAGTATTTTTCTCATTGTTTATCTCCTTAAAATGAAATTGAATGTTTAAAAATAATAATTGTATATTGTAGGGTTTATTTTACTTTACACATGCAGAGTATATGTCATATTTTACTTCTCCACATAGATAGAGTTCTATCTATGTGGAGAAGTATAATATGACAACAATGACAAAAGACAGAGTAGCAATATGGGCACAAACCACTATATATGTGAGATGGTAGATGGGCAATATGGTATAATTTAAAGGTAAACTCTGATACATTAAAAATGTATATTATAAACCCTAGAACAAACTCTGAAAAAATAAAACAAAGAGATAAAGCTATACAACCTAATAAGTAAAATAAAATGGAATAATAAAAATACTCAATTATTCTAAAAGAAAGCAGGAAAAGAAGAAAAATTTGAACCAAAGATATATGACACAAATAGAAAACAAACAGCAAGGGGCACCTGGGTGTGTCAGCAGGTTAAGCATCCGACTGCAGCTCAGGGCATGATCTCTTGGTTCCTGAGTTTGAGTCCAGCATCAGGCTCTATGCTGACAGCTCAGAGCCTGGAGCCTGCTTCAGATTCTGTCTCCCTCTCTCTCTGCCCCTCCCCTGATCATGCTCTGTTTCTCTCTCAAAAATAAATAAACATTAAAAAAATCTTTTTGAAAGAAAATAAACAGAAAAATGGAAAATTAAAACTCAATCATATTGCTAATCACTTGAAATGTTAATAGTATGAATGCTGCAATTAAAAGACAGACATTATCAAATTGAACATAAAAACAAGAACCAACAATATGTCTTCTAAAAGAAAGCCATTTTAAATCTGAGAATACAAATAGATAACAGCAAAAAGGTGGAAAGGATAGATCATGTAAATACTAATCAAAAGAAAGCTAGAGGCTCTAGCAATATCATTCAAAATAAATTTCAGAACAAATAACAACAGAAATTAAGAGTAATATTTCATAATAAACAAGGTGTCAATTTCTTTCAGATTATAATACTAAAATGGCATTCAAATGTTAGCAGGCCTTTATATATAAAAAACAATGAAGACATTTTCAGGTAAACAAAAACAAGGTATATCAACCCACCCACAATAAAGGAAATGCCAAAGGAAGTCTTTTAGGATATAACAACTGACTCTATTGTGGTAAATATTTCACATTATATATGTGTATCAAATCATCACATTGTACATCTTAAATTAACACAATATGTCAATTATATCTCAGCAAAGCTGGGAAAAAAATAAAAAAAATGAAAAGGTTTCTGCTCCCACATATTTGGAGGTTGTCACTCCAGTCCTTATAAGATAAACACAGCTGAACAAACAAAACATCAGTGACTTTTCTTAGGCCAATTAGAGAACTGAATTCACAAGAAAAACTGCCACCATGAAATCCAGAAAACCAGGTACAGCCAGAAAGACACAGCCAACATATATATACTTACCTAGAGCAGAAGCTGTTACAACCATAAATTGTAAGGAACAATTTAATAGTAATTTTGATACACAGCTGAAAGATGAGAGTAAGAGTGAAGTCACAGCCTTTTAAGACCCCCCACATTCATGGGTTTTACCTCCATAAATCCACCATGAACTCAGAGAGAAAAGAGAAGAAAAATCCCCTTATGCTTCTGCCAGGAGGAAGGGGAAAGTAACCCTTTTTAAGTACATCCTGATCATTCTCCATAGCAAAGGCATATTCTTCAAAGGAAAAGATTTTACCAAAGTCTTGTTCTGCTTCTAAGCCTTTGGAAAATGATCCCCAACCACCTCAGCCACATTTAGCCCTTCTGACTCACCTGCCAGGAGGGAGAAAAGCTATGACACCATACAAACACTTGTGAAGCACAGTCAAGAGTCACACCTCAGCTAAAGACAGACTAAATCATAATATTATAGCCAATTTCTCTTTTTGAACTTGCTACCACCAAAACAGAGTTCCAATACACTGAGAGTTGGTTAGCTAGCTGCAAGACAGAGACTTTTTCCAAGGATTACTAAGAGAAGCCCACAGGTATGAGGGGAGACAAAAACAAAGGCACTAGAAGAATTTAAAGACTCTGGCACTTACACTACAGTACATACTAAAAACTGTGCATCTCTAGCCAGATGAATATAAATCTTCAGATTGAAGGCCTATTTACTTCAATTCCTTTCATCCAGTACAAAATGTCTGATGTTTAATACAATTTAAAAAAATAGCAAGGTATGAAAAAAGCAAGAAAAGCACAGACTGAAGAGAAAAAGTGAGCATCAGAACAAGACTTGGATATGACTCAGATATTATAGTTATCAGAGAGAAAATTTAAAATAACTATGATTAATTCATTAAAAGCTATAAAAGGAAAAGTAGACAACATGCAAGAATAGATGGATAATATAAGCAGAGAAATGGCAACTCTAAGAAAATAAAAAAAATAATGATAGAAATAAAAGTACACTAGCACAATTAATACCTTTAATGCATTTATCAGTAGACGAGACTTAGCCAAGGAAAGAATGAATAAGCTTAAAGATAGGTCTATAGGAACTATTCAGACTAAAATACAGGTGGGAAAAAAACAGTACATCCAAGAACTGTGGGAAAACTTCAAAGGGGAAACACAAGCAATTGGAATATCAAAGGAAGAAGAAACAGATAGTGGAGAAGAAGAAATATGTGAACTAATAATGATCAAAACTTTACTACTATTAAAAAAAAACAGCAAACTATATATAGATCCAGGTATGTAAGAGAACATCACACAGAAAAAATATTGAAGAAAAACAAACAAACAAAATTTACTTAGGCATATCATCTTCAAACTGAAGTAAACCAAAGATAAAGGGTTAATCTTGAAAGAAACCAAAAGGGTAAAGAAACCTTACTTATAGAAGAATAATTGTGAGAATTATAGTAGGGTTCTCATCAGAAACCATATATCAAGAAAGTGGAGTAAAATACATAAAGTACTAAAAAATAAATAAAAATAGGGACACCTGGGTGGCTCGGTCAGTTAAATGTCTGACTTCAGCTCAGGTCATGATCTCACCATTCATGAGTTCAAGCCCTGCATCAGGCTCTGTGCTGATGGCTCAGAGCCTGGAGCTTGCTTTGGATTCTGTGTCTCCCTCTCTCTCTGCCCCTCCCCTCCTCATTCTCTGTGTCTCTGTGTCTCTCAGAAATAAATAAACATTGAAAAAAATTTAAAATAAAAATAAAAATAAACCAATGTAGAATTGTGTATCCAGCAACATTTGCCTTCAAAAGTAAATGGGAGGGGCGCCTGGGTGGCACAGTCGGTTAAGCGTCCAACTTCAGCCAGGTCACGATCTCGCGGTCCGTGAGTTCGAGCCCCGCATCAGGCTCTGGGCTGATGGCTCAGAGCCTGGAGCCTGTTTCCAATTCTGTGTCTCCCTCTCTCTCTGCCCCTCCCCTGTTCATGCTTTGTCTCTCTCTGTCCCCCCAAAAAATAAATAAACGTTGAAAAAAAAATAAAAAAAAAATAAACGGGAAAAAAAAGATTTACTCTGACAAAAAAAAAAAAAAGATTGAATTCATCACAAACAGACAGGCTCTGAAATAAGTGTTAAAAGAAGTTTTTTAGGGAGAAAAAAATAGCATAAGCCAGGAACTTAAATCAACACACAAAAAAGAAGAGCATCAGAAAAGGAAAAAAAAAGTACTTTCCTCATTAATTGATTTAAAAGATAACTTTTTTCAAAAGCATAATCATAAAAATGTTTTACCTGAATATAACATATAGTTATGTAACATGAATGTCAACAATATTTTAAGGGACAGGGGCACTTGAGTGGCTCAGTTCGGTTAAGTGCCAGACTTCAGTTCAGGTCATGATCTCACAGTTTGTGAGTTTGAGCTCCACGTCAGCCTCCATGATGGTGTCTCAGAGCCTGGAGCCTGCTTCAGACTCTGTGACATACTCCCTCTCTTTCTGCCCTTCCCCACTTATGCTTTATCTAGCTCTCTCTCTCTCTCTCTCTCTCTCTCTCTCTCTCTCTAATAAATAAACATTAAAAAATTAAAAAAAAATATTTCAAGGGATAGGAAAAAGAAATTGGGAATGCTCTGGTATGCATATAGTTGTGAACTAGTATAGTGCTATTTAAAAGTGGACTAAATTTGAAGTAAATGTATATTTCAAATGCTAGGTAAACCACTTTAAAAAATCTTTTAAACAAAAGTATCATTAATACACTAAGAGAAGAGAGAAAATGAAATAATATAAAATGTTCAATTAAAACCAGAAAAGGCAGAAAAATTAAAGCAGCTAATAAATTGAAAAGAACAAGTACAATGAATATAAAAAGTTAGAACATTGTAAAAATTAATACAACTATTCCAACAATTATTTTAAACATAAATGGTATAAATACTCAAAGTAAAAGACAGAGATTGTCCAATTCAATTTAAAAAATGCTTAACAAATACTCCCTCTCTTTCTGTCCCTCCCCTGCTCATGCTTTGTCTAGCTCTCTCTCTCTCAAATAAATAAATAAATACAAAAACAAAAACATACACACAAAACAGATGATACAAATTACTAATAACAGAAATAAGAGGGTCATCACCACTGTTTCAATGGACAATAAAAGAATAATAAGGGAATACTCTCTATTTCTTAATGATACTGAATCAACAATCAACAATTTTCTAAAAAAGAAAGCACTTACCCAACTGTCTTGTTGGTGAATTCTACCAAACATTTAAGGGGACATGATATTGATTCTATACAAATTCCTCCATGAAAAAGAAGCAGAAGTAACACTCCTTAACTGATTCTGTGTGGCCAGTATTAGTCTAATACCAAAACCAGATAAACACTGCAAGAACGGAAAACTACAGACCAATATTTCTCTTTAACATAAATGTCAGAATATTTAAAACATTAGCAAACCACATGCAACATTTAAAACAATTTATAATAAACAAATGAGAATTATTCTGGGCATACAAGGCTATTTCAAAAATTAAAAATTAGTGTTCCAGGGCAGTTGGGTGGCTCAGTCAGTTAAGCATCTTCCAGCTCAGCTCATGATCTCACGATTCGTGAGTTCGAGCCCTGCATTGGGCTCTGCACGAACAATACAGCGTCTGTTTGGCATTCTCACTCTCTCCCCTCTCTGCCCCTCCCTGCTTGCTCTTTCTCTTTCTCTCAAAATAAATAAAAATTTTAAAAACTTAAAAAAAAAAAAGAAAATCGGTGTCCCATAACATCAGTAAGCTAATAAAGAAATAAAGTATGTATCAAATTGCTGCAGAAAAAAACACAAACTTTTGGCAAAATCGAACACCCTTTCATGATAAAAATTCTCAAACAATTAATAATAACAGAGAACTTCCTCAACCTGGTAATAAACATGTACAAAATGCATACAGCTAATATCATACTTTAAGGACGTGAAACTGGATGTTTTCCCTCTAAATTGGGAACAATGCAAGAATGTTCCCTTTCACCACTATATACAACATCATACTAGAAATCCTAATATTTCTAACACAATAAGACATGAAAAGGAAATAAAAATTATACATATTGGGAAGGAAGAAATAAAACTGTTTGCAAACGATATAATCCTCTACATAGAAGATTCTGGAGAACTGGCCAAAAAAACCTCCTGGAATTAATAAGTGAGTATAAATCTAACAGAATATATATAGGATATCTAAGTGAAAATCTGTGCACATGCACAAAAATGTTCTTTATTTGCATGACCTTAAGCTTGAAATAACCTAAACATTCATCAAATAGAGATAAATTTTAGTACCTTAACAGATCACCATAGAATGATGGATATTTACAATTTGCAACTATATGCAACAAGTGAAATACATTCCAAAATATTAAAAGCAGAAGTTTAAGCAAAAGAAGCAAGGTACAAAGGGCAAGTACAGTATTAATCCTTTCCTATAAAGTTCAAAATCTGACAAAACTATATTGGTTATAGAAGCATATATAGGAAGTGAAACTCTAACAGAAAACAAATCTATTATCACATGGCTTAGATTATTACACAGTTTCTAGCTCAGTGAAAAGGGATAACATTTCAGATAGAAGCAGAGAAGGACAATGGCACTGTTCTATTTCTTGAACTGAATGCTAGTTTCACAGTTATTTACAATGTATTTTTCATTAAAATATACATAAGTTTTATGAACATTTATGTTGTGTTAAAGGTTGCAATAAAATAACACATTCTCAGTAAAACATTAAACCATAATCATAATGATAATAATCATAACAACAATGACCACCAACCAATGGGAGTAAATAGCAGTATAGAGAGCAATGATGATCAAAGAAATAAACTGCAAGATGGAAAACCAAGAGATTTTTTCTGTAAAATAGTAAAACAGTCCCAAAGGGACTTAAAGTTTTTAAAGTTATATGCTAGAAGAAGATAAGCAAGTTTCTTTCATTAATTGTCTGTGGGAGCTCAGATAAATGAAAAATCTTTTCATAGTCCCTAATTTTTCAACTATAAGTGAAGAAAGTCACACTGTAAAATTCTATTCAATTATGTGAATATCTGCTTACCTGCATTTTTATTTATAAGATGCATTTTCTACTTACTTCAGATTCAGACTAGGAATTAAATTGATCATGCTATTTCAGTTATTATAATATTTTATATTTAAATATGTCAAAATCAAGCTTTATAAGAGTAGAGAAGGACATTATTCTGAAACTTGAGGCAATTTTAATATGATGAATATTATCAAATTTTGAGGAATTCAAAGTAAAATCTTGCCTTGTGCCCCACCCAAATTTTTTTTAAAAAGTAATCCATGAATTTTCTTACTGGTATTTTAATGCTGACTACAATGTAAATTGGGGAAAAAAGACCACATTAAATATGGAATGAGATAATAGATTAGGGTATGATGAGTTCCATCATCATTGATCCATTAGAAACTAAAACTAACCATTGCAATGGAAACTCTATATAATGTTCACTATGAAAAAATGGTGAAAAGAAAAATTTGGCTTCTGTAGTTTGAGAAAGTATATATATCCCAAATTAATACTTACCATAAAATGATCTAACAAAAACATTGTACACTATGGCAAAACATGAGAAACAGTTCCTTTAAAGTCAAGAAAAATATAAGAATGGCCACACTCACCATTTGCATTCAGCACTGTAAGAGAGCTCCTAACCTGTTCAATTAGATAATAGAAATATAATACAAAGGAAATTGTAATGATGCTATTTGTATAGATATTATAAATAAAATTATATAATTACAAGAATTGTAAATGAAAATTAATAAGAATTTATAAAAGTTGCTTAGAAGACATAATGATAAAAAGCAACATTACTATACAGAACATCATTTGAAAAATGTAACATTTTAAAAGCCCATTTACAGCAATATAAGTTTGTGAAGAAATAGGAAAAAAATGCAAGACATATAAAGAGAAGGTAGAAACCTTTATTATACAACCTGAAAAAGTTCATTGATAGATAAATTTGATATTAAAAAAATAAAAAAACTACTTCTTCCCCAACCAAAATAAAAAATTACTACAGTAAATGTGACTTCAGTAAATTTTAACACATGATTTTTCACCAAACTTGCCTATTCCAAAAATTGAAACAAAAGGATAAAAAATAAAGGGCGAACATCAGCCAAGGAAATTTTGAAGGAGAGACAAAAAGAGTAGATTTATTCATTTTACAACCTACTAAGACTTATCCCTAGAATAATTAAATTACAGCATGGTATTTGTGCAGGGATGATAAAGAGAACAATGAAATAAAATAGAAAACCAAGAAATATGTCTGTGCATGTATGAAAGCTCTGTGTATGGCAGCATAGAATTTCAATTCAATGGGGAAAAGATGGAATATTCAATAAACAGTGTCACAACAATTGGTTAGCAGTATGAAAAAAATAAAATAGAACTGTACTTTTCTCCAAATCCAATTTCAACACTATACAAAAAAATGTGAAGAGACTTTTAAAATATTAAAAGAATACATAAGAAAATATCTTTATTTCTTTAACAGCAGAGAACAATAGCTGAAATGATGCAAAGAAAAAAAAAAGCACACACACACACACTCAAAACCAAAAGAAACAATTGATAAATTCACTAAATTAAAATGAAAACATTTTATCTGGGTAAGGACTTCCTGAGATATTCCCTTTCCTGGAGCTTGGGATCCTTCGTGCAAACTCCCCTTTGTAAAAACGATTTACTTTCTTTGGTCACTGCACTGTCCCTTAAAATTAATAACTGAAATTATTAAAGATTAACAAAAAGCTGGTGAAACTGGTTATAATAAAATACAGTGAATTAAGTCATCCATCCTATGTGTGAAGTGTTAAATGTGTCAGTAGCTTTGTATTTAAAAACTATCCCTGGGTTGCTAGTATAGGTAAGCTCCAGATTGCTCACAGACCTACAATAAGTAAGACCTAGGAAAACTCTCAGCTGACATCGTAAAAGAGGGTGCCTAATGACCATATCCCTCTATAGTCTGAGGCAACATAACCTTATCCAGATCACCACTACTGTGCCTGCAGACTGACTAATGGAGGGGCAGTTTCCCCTGACTAGATGGGACAGTGTCAAGTTTTCTTGAGGATCTGCAAGCTGTAGGAACAATACCACAACCCCCACTCTACTTTTACTTTAGTGTCTGTAAACAACTCCTGAATGGGGAAAAATATAAGCTATATATTCCCCATATGCCCTGCTGAGTATCAAGGGTCTGGTGCAGGCATTAAAATAAGCTTGTGTATGACACACTATCTTGTGAGTTTGTGACTCATTTAAGAAGAAAAAATGTAATTCCTACCTCAACCCCTGAACATACAATATTAGTCTTTGATGAATATGGTATAACATTACTAAAGTGAAAACACTGACCATAGATTAGAGGCAATTGTGTATGACTCAAGATATCCACAAAGGACTGGAATGCAAAATACATTTTTTTTAAAACTACTATCATCTGATAAGAAAAACACAAGCTAATATAAAAATTAACAAAGGGCTGGGGCGCCTGAGTGGCTCAGTTGGTTGAGCGTCTGACTTCAGCTCAGGTCATAATTTCATGGTCTGTGGGTTAGAACCCCGCATTGGGCTCTGTGCTGACAGCTGAGAGCCTGGAGCCTGCTTTGGATTCTGTATCTCCCTCTCTCTCTCTCTGCCCCTCCCCAACTCATGCTCTCTTTCTCCTTCAAAAAATAAATAAACGTTAAAAAAAATTAAAAATTAACGAAGGGTTTCACCAAAAAGTTAGTATGAAAGGCCAATAAACTCATGCAAAGATTTTCAATCTTATTAGTAAATCAAGTAAATACAGGTTAGTACAAGAACGAGAAACCATTCTATATCAAATATGGCAATTCTAAAGTAATATAGATCATAATATTTCATAATATATAAGGAACTTGTTTAAAACCTGAAATACAGAAGAAAGTTCAACAAGAAACTATGGAAATGTTCATACCATTTTATTTTTAAATTAAGACCTTTTTTTCAGAGCAGCTTAAAATTCACAGCAAAATTGAGGGGAAGGTAGATTACTCATATATTCAATATACTCAATAAGTATATTACTCATATACTCCCTGGCTTATACATGTCACCATTCTCCTGTTAATAATCTCCACTAGAGTGGGACATTTGCTAAAAATAATGAAAGTAGGGGCACCTGGGTGGCACAGTCAGTTAAGCGTCCGACTTTAGCTCAGGTCACTATCTCTCAGTTCTTGAGTTCAAACCCTGCATCAGGCTCTGTGCTGACAGCTCAGAGCCTGGAGCCTGGTTCAGATTTTGTGTCTCCCTCTCTCTGCTCCTCCCCTGCTCACACTTGGTCTCTTTCTTTCTCCTCTCTCTCTCTCAAAGATGAATAAACATTAAAAATTAAAAAAAATAAAAATAATGAATATGAATTTGACATATCATATCACTCAAAAAACCATATATAGTCTACATTACCATTCACACTTGGTGTTCCACACTCATTTGGGTTTGGACGAATGTATAATGACATGTATCCATTATTATGGCATCATACAGAGTATTTTCACTACTTTAAATTCTCTGTGCTCTGTCTTTTCAACCCCTCCTCACCTGTAAACACTTGGCAATCACTGATCTTTTTTGTTATTTTGGTGGTCTTGCCTTTTCCAGAATGTTATATGGTTGGAATCATATAGGATGCAAGCTTTTAAAATTGGCTTCTTTCACTTTTAACAGGCATTTAAGTTTCCTGCATGCCTTTTCACAGCTTGATAGTTCATTTATTTTTAGTGCTGAATGATTTCATTGTCTGGATGTACAGTTTATTTATCCTCTCACCTACCGCAGGACGTCTTGGTTGCTTCCAAGTTTTGGCAATTATAAGTAAAGCTTCTGTACAAATCTGTGTGCACCTTTTTGTAGCAACATATGTTTTTAACTCCTTTGAGTAAATATTAAGAAGTATGATTGCTGGATCATATGGTAAGAGTACGTTTAGTTTTGTAAGGAACAGGCAAACTGTCTTTCAACTGTCTTCCATACTGCGGTACTATTTTGTATTCCCACTAGCAAACTATGAGAGTTCCAGTTGCTCCACATTCTCATCAACATTTGGTGTTGTCAGTGTTCCAGATTTCGGCCATTCTAGTAGGTGTGAATTAGCAGCTCATTGTTGTTTTATTTGCATTTCCCTGATGACATATGATGTGGAACATACTTCATCTGCTTTTTATTTATTATCATTTTTTTGCCATCTGTATATCTCCTTTGGTGGGATATCTGTTAAGGTCTTTGGCTCATCTTTAAAACATGTTGTTGGTGTTTTTATTGTTGAGTTTTGAGAGTTCTTTGTATATTTTGGATAAAAGTCCTTTATCAAACATGTCTTCTGCAAATATTTTCTCCCAGTGTGAAGCTTGCCTTCTTGTTCTCTTGACATTGCCTTTCACAGAGAAGTTTTTAACTTTAATGAAGTTCAGCTTATCAATCATTTTTGTGGATTGTTTCTTAGGCATTTTATGTAAAAAAGACATCACCATACCCAATGTCATCTAAGTTTTCTCCTATGTTATCTTCTAGGTTTTTTACGGTATCGTATATGCATACAGGTTTCTGATTCGTTTTGAGTTAACTTTTGTGAAGGTTATGTCCAGTTGTTCCAGCACCATTTGTTGAAGAGACTGTCTGTTCCATTTTACTGCCTTTGTTTCTCCGTCAAAGATCAGTTGCCTATATAGGGATCTATTTCCAGGTTCTCTACTCTGCTCCACTGATTTATTTGCCTATTCTTTTGCTAATACCTCACCTTTTTTTCAACTTGTAGCTTTATAGTCAGGTCTTGAAGTTGGGTAGCATCAGTCCCCCAACTTTGTTATTCTTCAGTATTATGTTAGCTATTCTGTGTCTTTTGCCTCTTCATATAAACTTTAGAATCAGTTTGTCAATATCCACAATATAACATCCTATAATTTTGATTGGTATTGAATTGAATCTATATATAAATTGGCAATTCATGACATCTAAATAACATTGATTTCTCCTCTCCATGAACATGGAATATCTCTCAATTTTTTTGTTTGTATGTTTATACTATTTTAATGTTTTACTTGCATGAGATCCTTTTATAAGCTCCAAAATTTACAATTTGGGGATCATATTATATTACATATTTGGGTTTGTGATACAAGATAATTTTGTATAATTTTAATCAAAATTATTTTCAGATTTATTCTTGTTTTCAATTTGTAGTAAACTTCTATTTATTGTGAATAATTATAGAATGCTGGTCAATTTACATCCTAATGAAGTAAAAATTACTCTATGCCCTCACCACAGATTAGTAATTTGCAAGGAATTACAGCATATCAAAACACACCTAATACTGAAACAAGGAATAAGATATAAATCTCTCTATAACCTACCATTCCTCATAAAATTGCCAGTGCCTTGGATTCATCATTCTTATTTTTAATGCATTTGATATATATATTTTTAAATTTTTTTTAACATTTATTTATTACAAAGAGCATGAGCAGGGGAGGGGTAGAGAGAGGGGGAGACATAGAATCTGAAGTAGGCTCCAGGCTCTGAGCTGTCAGCACAGAGCCTGATGTGGGGCTTGAACTCAAAAATTGCGAGATCATGACCCAAGCCGAAGTCGGTCGATCAACCAACTGAGCCACCCAGGTGCCCCTTGATATATGTATTTTTAAAATAAGTCCCCAATATCTGCTGTTTCAAATGAGTATTTTGCAAAAAAGTATAAATTCCAAATGTGTAAATGTGTAAATAAATTATCTTTTTTGGTTTATTTGGAGTAGACTAGACATTTTCATATAATAGTATGTCTTATAGAGTGAAGTCACTATTAATGTTTGGACTTATTTCTGAGAATGACTCAAGAAATATCCTAAGAAACAAAAGTATTAAAAACAAAACAAAACAAAAAAACCACACCTGTTTGATCAAAATACCTGACTAGGTCTAGAGGAAGGACTTGATAGCTTCTGAGGTCTATAATATAGGAAAACAAAATTTTTACTTGTTCATAGGGGTAACATGTGACAAATATAAAGAGCCTACCAAGAACGGATAAAGATGAGTTGGATTTAGACTTGATTGCTACATTCTTATTTGTTGTTTTTTTCAATATCCTTCTTACTTATTTATCATTATGATTCCCAGTGGGGTATTGTAGATCCCTATATATGAATACCCTTGCACAAGGAATCGTACATATGGATTTTGTCTCCAAATATTTAGAAATCAAGAAAATCACTGAGAAACTTCTCATAAACTATAATGAAGCATTGTTAAAATTTTTTTTAAATAATCTCTCCATACTTTAATAAAAGTTTCTTGCATGTTATGATGAATAGAGAACAAACCCAAGAAGTGATTCAGATGTTAGATATCTGCTGGACTCACTATTATGTGACTCATTCCTGGAAACCAGTTTCCAGACTTGGGACATTTGCATAAAACTACATCAATAAAATCCACGAATGCCATAGGTCTACCCTCATTATCACTCTAATTATTAGAGTCATTCTTTAATTAAACCTGACCTAAAATTTTGAGTTCCATTGCTTCATTTCAAGGTACATATAAGAAATATTTTTAAATGCTCCCAAATGTAGGGTGCCTGGGTGACTCAGTTGTTTGAGCATCTGTCTCTTGCCTTCAGCTTGGGTCTGATCTCACAGTTTGTGAGTTCAAGCCCCACATCAGGCTCTGCGCTGATGGTGTGGTTGGAGCCTGCTTGGGATTCTCTGTCTCCCTCTCTTTCTGTTCCCCACCTCCAGCTCTTGTGCTGTTCCTCTCTCTCTCTCTCAAAATAAATAAACTTAAAAAAAATTAAGATGCCCCAAAATATAACCTTGATTGAATGAAAAGTTACATTAAAATTACATACAATTATATATAATTTTATTTGTCAGCATGTCCTTTTCAGTCTTCTCTCAAATAGAGAGTTATTAGAAAAAGTTTAGTCTATTTTCCTCTCTATAAATAATGAATGCAAGTTTTCAACTGTGGGTTATTTCTACAGTGGAATCATGATTGTAGTAGGTATTGAAATAATCTAAGAAGCACTCCTTTGCTTGTAATGGAATTATGTCTTCAAGACATAAATAAGTAAGCAGGTATTACAAGGTTATTTATTTTTCAGATATTAAACAATCTGTTAAAACTTCAAGCTTTAGAACAGTAATCTATATCTACATGCAAGTGATCAAAAAGAAAGCCAGATTCTTATTATGGATTTAGAATTGTCTGACACTAAGAGGAACAGTCACCTCAAAAAAGTTGCTTTCACCTCATCAACAAAGCTTTTACCTCAGTTGCCAAATTGCATGTGCCTGACTGTTTGCATAAAAACAGAGGGGGATGCATTTTTTATGTCAAGTAAGTACATCTTGAGTATTCCTGATGGTCCAAAGGAAGGTTAATTAAACAAACGAGTTTGAGCTACCACCTGTCAAATTACAGTCACCATCCAGCTTTACCTATGTAATCAAGGATGATGGAAAAGATTGTTTTTTTTGAGACTAACCCATATATATGTCACCGCCTGCTTGTCACCATCCCCAAATGGTGTGTTTTACTTATCCCTTCTGGGTGATAAAATATCTTCAACACCACTGAAGTTGTCCAAAAGTCTAGATGTTAAATACTTCTGTGTCAAAACAACATAATCTGATTTAACTGTGTTATCTAAGTTAGCACTTTTCAAAATCAAGTCTCTAGGTTTTCTTATATTATTAATGTTTTCAGCTAGCAATGATAGATCTACAAGTCCCTGATTTTTTTCACACATCCTTCCATGTAACTGATGCTTCTGTAATTTCATAGTGCTTTTCCTTCCATATGGTAAGTCATTAGAAATGTTAAGTTAGTGTGTAGGATCAATGTAGCCTACACTGATTCTTCTAGTCTGTGAGTTTCTTGCTATGGTAAATTGCAGATTTTTCTCTAAAAGAAGTCTCTGTACCCCCAATTTTTTCCTGTAAAGTCTCCCACACTGTTTTTAATATTAATGGCAGGTGCCTCAGTCTACCCATAGCATATGTTAAAATACCCCTAGTGCAGCTCACAGTGATATAAGGGAGGTTAGCTGCATAGTCAATGAAACAGGGTGTTCATCACAATAACTGGGATAATAACTTAGGTTGAGTCTGTACTTATTGTTTTTTTCTAATGAGTTTCATAGCCAACACTCTGCAGTGAAGATTGTTGCCATGCATCTAATGTCAGGTGTCAGGAGTACTCTCCACATGACATCAACCCCTCCTGGTCCTAAATGTAAAGTAATCATTGTCTCCTAAAGCAAAGCATTTATTCAGAACTCATCCCAGGACACTTGACAGTAAGTACTATAGTATTAGCAACCCACAGAGCCAAAACTAACAGTAGGCAGAGAGAGCAGTGACCTTTCTACATCAAGTATTGCCAGCTAAGACATTTTTAGTTTTGGTGTCAGTACTTAAGGGCTTTTGGGAGAACTGTGCATTATCTCTCTAGCTTCTGGAATTTTTACCTAAGTGAGACAACACATCGGCACATTAACAACAACTTTGATAGTCCAAAGTTGAAACCTATCACTGAGGCTGAAATTCTAAGCAGCATATTTGCGTAATCTCAGATGGAAAAACTTCTTTTTCCACTAAGCTCACATGGCTATTTGTAGCTTTCCATCACTAGTTATCTTAGGGTAGTTATTTCTGCATTGCAATACCCTTATCTCTCCTACTGATCTATAATTATTTTTAAACAAAAACTCCAATTGGATTCATTTGTTCCCACTTCATAACAGCAAGCCAGGGTCTTCATCCATCACCTATCAGAAAACAAGACCCTGAGGAATATAGTCAAGACTAAGAAGAAGAGAAAGTAGCAATATAAGGGCACCAGCAAAATAAACACCCACTGAGAATGGTGAGCCTGCCATAAAACTAGATCAAACTTTGACAACAGGAAAACACAAAAACAAAGAGATCTAATAGTTGATACTTAAAAATTCTATTCCAGTTGATGCCCTTGAAACCCCCATGGTCGGGATGGTTGGGGAGAGGGGCTCTAGGCCCATGTTCATAGTGCCTAAAAAATAAAGAGAGGTTTCCACGATGAGCAAAATGGACATGGATCATGACCTTACAGTGCTTACAATCTTAAAGGGAGGTCAATATTAGATAACTACACAAAGAGACATAAAACTGTAATGAATTTCAGTTATGCATTGCTGTGGCACCATATAATAATGAGATGATGTGGTCCGGCAGAACAACAAAAGGCTTCCTTCAGGAACTGAATATTGTGTTGAGATACTAGGCAAAAAGGAACTGGGAGTGGTGATCTGCTGAGGAAGAAAGGACCACTCTCGAAGACTTAGGTGGGAGGTCACATGATGCGGAAGAAGGACGGAAAGGCCACTCTGGCTGGAATGCAGGAAAGAAGAGGAGTGCAGTGTGAGATGAGTTGGGGACATTTAGAAAAGTGCTAAGCCGTTTGAACATAGTAAGCCATAAGGAATTTTGTCTATATTTTGAGCAATGGTCTTTTGAGAGGTATGTCATGTCAATTTTACAGTTTGTAATACTCTCTCTGGCTAGCTATGAAGAATAGACAGAATTGAGGCTTGGTGGATGTGAGCGGATAATTTAGGAAGCCTCTGGAGTAGTAGCCCAGGAGACAGACTATGGTAGTTGGGACCAAGGTACTAATGGTCCCAAACGGAGACAAATGGATAAATTCAAGAAAATTTTTGTAAGTAAATTTGACCATATTAGGTGATGGAATTTGTGGAATGAAGGGGGAAAGGTTAGAAGATGATTCCTATTTTTTCTGGTATACGATGATGACATTTACTGAACTCAAGAATATCAGAAAGAATAAGTATAGGAAAAAATTGAGGGTTGCTAGAAGGGAGGTGGGTGGGGGGTGGGCTAAATGGGGGATAAGCATCAAGGAGAGTACTTGTTGGGATGAGCACTGGGTGTTATATGCAAGTAATGAATCACTAAATTCTATCCCTGAAACTAATATTACACTGACTAACTTGAATTTAAATAAAATCCTTAAGAAAAACAATGTCAAAAATAGTATTTGGGAAGATGACCAAGAGCTTAGTTAGCAACATGTTAAATTTAAGGCACTTAGATATATTAATTTGGAACTGACTGTCACTGAAAGCATATATTTGTGAGAGTCATTATAAAGTTTCCTGTAAGAATTTTATTCTCCCTTCTTTTTAAAAACATTTTTTAATGTTTATTCATTTTTAAGAGAGAAAGAGACAGAGTGTGAGCTGGGGAAGGGGCAGAGAGAAGGAGACTCAGAATCCAAAGGAGGCTCCAGGCTCCGAGCTGTTGGCACAGAGCCTGATGTAGGGCTGAAACTCACAAGCCATGAGATCATGACCTGAGCTGAAGTTGGACACTTAACTGACTAAGCCACCCAGGCGTCCCTATTCTCATTTCTTTTTAAAATGAGCACTGCATGATTTAACATGTTTCTTCTTTGCTCTACCTTTCAGGGTTATTGAACCTGATATATACCTAATGGTTTCATGTGTAAAAGAAAATCTATCTGGTTGAGAACCTATATAACTTCTTAAACTACCTCATAGAGATAAAAGGAGAATCCAATATATTCATGTTTATTAAAAAGTACTGGAAGGTTTCAAATGATAATATATTGATTATTACTATTATTATTATTTATATTGATAAATGATTAATTGGCTAAGGCACTGTCAATTAATGTGATCAGAGTTGATAATGCACAAGTCTTAAACATAGGGAAATTTGTTTCTAAAAAAATAGAAGTCTTTTAAATATTATATTTAATGCCAGTAAGAATACTTAGAATATTTAGAATGCATATTACCCTTGTGGAGTGATTATCATTACTACCACGTATATAGTAAATGATCTTCAGATGTACATATACTTGTGTACATATTTAGACAGGCAAGCACAGCTCCTGTTCAGATATTATTGTTTATTATTTAAATTGATCACAGAGCTTTAGTTAAACAAGAAAGAACAGTCGAAAGAGACAAAAGTACTATCTTACTGGCCAAGGCTAATTGAAAAATAGCCATCATAACAACCACTACCACTTCAACCATCCTACACTAGTAACGAATAGATACTCCATTGCCTCATTATTTTACTACTTCACCATGCTTTACTTCCCTTAAGAAAGTTCCCAGTATTCCATTTATTTTTAAAGGGATTTTAATGGATGTGCTATGAATTTTCAATGAGCTATTTGAAATTTGAAGAACCTAATTAGGAATGTATTTACTTTCTCTTTTTTTCAGGGTGATTAATTCCATGCAAGACTTTCAGCCTAATGTTACTCCAAAGGAAAAAAAAAAACAGAAAGGGAAAAGGAGGTTCCACTTCTTCAGACTAATGGACTGGTAATTTAAAAATTGAATTAAGCATTAACTCAGAAGAGTCCTTCTCAATATATAAATTATTTCTGTTTAGCCTTCTATTGCCAGGTTAATTAAATAAATTCTTTGGCCTTGATTATAGCCATTAGTAAATGAAAATGTATTTGAATTCTCTAAGTCTTGTGATGTACACTAGAGAATCTATGTCAGTAAATCTTTCCCATGCTAACAGCTTTCAAAAGTCAGATGTTTCATTTAGAAAAAGTCAGCTTTATCTCTGGAAAGCAAAAATTTATTAATTTTCTAGTTTATTGTTTGGGCATATAAAATCTCTGTAGGTTCTTGAGGGGTTGCCTTTAAGAAACAAACCTTGTATATCTCCATATCTTCAAAATATGTGAAATCAACTCAAGCTTAGTTGGGGTCCTCCATTTCTTTAAAAAGAGCAAAATCTGCAAAATCTGGAATGTCTTCCTCGAGTCTCTTTATTTAATAAAAAGCTCAAGGACAAAAATAACAAAAGCAATTTTTAAGATAAATGAATAAATGATGCACAAAAAGAGTACAAGGTAATAAAATATGCATAGAAAAAACCTACACTAAAATAATGATTCATAATCTATCTTCTACATGCTCAGACTCATCATTTTATGCTATAGTTATAGTTATAATGAATTAACTTCAATATAACCTAATATATCCTTTCTGTTTACATCTTAAAAGTAGTCCATCTACATCACTTTGAGTACACTAGCGACATACCGAGTGCCTGTTTTAACTATGCGGTAGGTAGCACCATGATTCAGAAATAAATTTGTAACAACAGTCTCTCTGTTCCTTCAAGAACACAGACCTATCTGTTGCTGGCATACTAAAGCTGTAATATGTTGTAAAATGAAACTAAAGTTATTAACTATTTTCTACCCATTCTCTCTGAGGAAGTTTTAATTGCTAAGCACCTAATCACAATAAACAATCCAGGTGAAATCAAACTTTTACTGTCTAGAAAAGTGCACTCATAATCATTTTCTATGTGCTGACATTTTGAGACAAATATATCCCTAAAAGAAGTAAGGGATGCCTACATAAAGAATTTGGGAGAAGAGAAAAAAGAAATATGTCAAATTTAAACCAAGTAAACTAAAAAAAATGGCTAAGTAATAGGATTACAAGTACGAACCATGAGATTCTGAGCATTTTCCAAGATAACGCTTTTACTTTTCAAATCCTATAAACATAAACAATCACGTAATTGATGTATTTATCTGATATACCCAGTAATTAAGAAGCCCAAAGATAAATATGCAGCTGGGAATTTGTTTTGGGGTAGTGTATAATATATTACATTATGCATCTTGTACACTGTTCATGTCCCAAGTTCAATCCATTTCCCTGCCTGTGACTTCTCTTTTATTTTTTTAGTATGCGTATTTATAAGCTGCCATAAACTCTCCTTCAATGACTCAGAGAAGATGTCACTCAATAAACCAACCAATCAAGAGAAGTGTCATTTTCTGCACCAGTCTCTTACCCTCCATATACCACTGGACATCACAGTCACAGAAAGGGCACTTGATATTTAAGACTCAAAAGACAAGAGATGTTATCCCATATTCATAATTCATTAGCCAGGCAACTTTAATAAAATACTTGGTCATTCTGAATCCATTTGCTCCTGTGCAAACATTATTATTTTAATCTTTCCCCTGTCTAAGCCTCAAAGCTGCAAATATAAATCATGATAATCATATGAAACAATCCTGAAAAAGATAGCAGAAAATCCCATAAAGATACAGATTGTCAACATGAAAAGGAGTAACTGTATCTTCAGAAAGACAGAACTCAAAATAGAAGTGCGATAGTTAGTGATGAACAATGTTGGTTTTAATTTGTATACTAATTTGCAAGACTTCCAGTTAGCCTCCTCTAAGTGTTTTTAAAACCACTGGCAATGATCAAACTGAATGTAGTCTACTTACTTCTGAAGCCAGAAGAGTTCCTCACTGCTGTGAAGGAGTCAGCACTCTGCCTGGCTGCTGAAGAAGACGGACAGGGTGAAAGCATCTCCAAGCTGATTCTGAGGAGAGTGTCAGAAGGGTGCTCAGCTACTACACATCTTCCCAACACCTGGCTGAGTGGTTACAGGGAGTCTTCAAAGGAGACAAGCACAAAAAGAGTGTATCAAAATATGTTTATAAAGCATCTTTGCTGCTGTGTGATCAATCTCAAAGTGTATCAGGAACATCACTAAATAGAACTTAAATAGATTTGCATAATAAGGCTTTGTGGGGGAACGTGCAATACGTTCTGATTCCAACAGAGAGGTCAGCATTCTGGTTTTGATCTGTAGTTTTCTTTTCTCACGATTGAAGACAGTTTAAACAAAAGCTATATAGCTCAATTTTCTTTATATTGCAATTAGTTCAACTTGCAGGCTAATGTTAAAAAAAATGACAAATGTCAACAAAGGTTTAACCATCATCTAGTATATGTACCAGGCACCTGAACCTGGAGACATAGCAGTGAATGAAGCTCCTAAATCCCTTCCTCACGCAACTAATGGTCTTACGTTGTGATGCCTGTATTTTCGTCAATAGAGAAGATCTACTATTGAAACACATGTGTCTATGGAGGAAAACTCAAATGTGCCTCTTGTGTTTCACCCTCATATCAGAAGATTGCTGATTTCTACCTACTGCTGAGGGTCCCATGTTAACCTAAATAATAACTGGCCCTGCTCTATGAGATACAATATTTAACTTTCTTTCCCCTAAAATCTACATAGTAATGTCAATTAATATTCAAACACAATAATTTTTAATGTAGGAATGGACTGAATTTTTGAAAATGTTTTTGAAATGAAGAAAGACATTGTAATTTTCCATAAGCTATCACTTATTTTGTCTGGAGAAGCAAAAGTGAGGAATAATACAATTCCAAAGGGTATTAATAAGAACCATATAAAATGACACAAAGACAATTCAGGTTTAGTTTATTGCTTCTGCTGTCTCAATTTGTAAAAATGTGTGAAAAATCTTACAAAGTTACAATTGAACAGGGTGATTATATTGTTCTGAGATAGCTGATAATTAGGACTTAAAAAAAAAGTAGAGCTACGGCTTACAGTTTACATTGAAATCACTCAGAAATGCTAAAAATCAATGCATATATTAATGGTAAAATGGGATGAAAGTAAATTATAGTTTACTTCAAATCACCTTTATGAATCTGCCAACCAACACTATCTTTTTAAAATTTATATTTGTTACTAAAGATGTGTCTTATAGAATTAGAGAATAACTCAGACATACCACTCACACACATGAATATAAATCAATCATATGCCAACCACCCTGAGACAGCTATTGTTTGCCTTATTTATTTCCTTCCATGAATATTTTAGACTAATTTTTACATTTTATATGCATGATAAAAATACAGGAAATCCAAAAGCAAATCCCCCTCCAAAGCAAGACATATACCCAATAGAAGAAACAAATTTCAAATTTCAGAGCATCCCCTCAGAAATATTTTATGCATATGTAAATGTGAGTGTGTGTGTATTTTTATACATATATATTATACCTTGTTTTGCTCCATTCCTTTTATTCATACACCATGAAGATCACTCTTATTTTCTATCAACAACACTATCCATTCTATCCATGAGTATCAATCATATGCATACAATATAATCTGCTCATACTGTGTCCCAATTCAAAATTAGGAAGTTTCCAGAATTATATTATAAAATGATATAATCAATGTCCATATACATCTATGCATGCACACATATTAGTGAATACATTTATAATAAATTCCTAGAAGTAAAATGTTTAGGCCAAGAAGCCTATTATTGAAACTCTGAGTATGTTCCCTCTCTGTAGTAAAGAGGTGGTACAAAGCAAGAGCAAAATATAAATACCTCCAATTATTATACTAACAACAAAAAAAAGACTGATGATCAACAGGATTTCCATGTCCTCGTTTTAGTATGAAGAGTATAGTAACTGCTCAATCCTATCTAAATCCCAATCATCTAAATTTATTTTTATGTATGGTTACATCACTTATTAATGATAACATTTTCCCTTTTATTACAATACCTTTTATTAGGCAGTTACTATGTGCCACCTGCCCCAAAACATGTATTATCTAAACCAGTTCTGCCAAGAATCAAATGAAGTAAATACATATCCTTATACACTGCTATGATAAGTAAGGATAGAGATGCTTTTTTTGAGAGAGAGAGAGAGAGAGAGAGAGAGAGAGAGAGAGGAAGCAAAACAGAGAGAGAGCCCCACAAGGGGCAGAGAGGGAGAGAGAGAAGCGAGGCTCACCCAAAGCAGGGCTTGAGCTCACCTAAGGTGGTGCTCACCTGAAACAGCGATCAAGACCACCCCATGAGGGGCTCAAACTCATGAACCTTGAGATCATGACCTGAGCCAAAGGCTGATGTTTAACCGACTGAGTCACCCAGGTGCCCCCAAATCAATGCTCTTATATCTGATGATGTAAGTGAAGATTTCAGAAAACCATTATAGGATTCTATAGTAAAGAAACACAAACAAGGTACTGGGTTTTTTTTAGTCCATATATTTTGGTCAGTGCAATGCTAAAAATAGTAGCTTTTTAGATTGGTATTCTAATACTGCAATTTTCTAGGGTGATCTTCCTAAGATTTCCCTTTCTACTTGATATCTTGAAATAAAACATCTTATAAGAAATTCTGATCACTCTCTCAGTTCCAAGTTGTTGCTATGTTGGCCTTCTTCCACAGTTTTAGAAAATTTGGCAACTGTTATTGTTTATGTACATGTATTCCCGAGAAATATGGTTCTTCCTCCAACAATTATCTTGGATGCCAACACTAAACTCTGAAAGAACTCAGGAAACACAGGAAAAAACTCGGAAAGTTAATAGGGAATTATTTTTTCAAAACAGAATCATGACCCCTTTAAGTTCCTAATGGTATTTTCTTCCCCTCTACAATGTCTTTGTTAAGTGTTCTTCAGTTGTCTGAACATACACTTTGATTCAAATCTCACTATCAATAAAGGTAGTACTTTAAAGTCTTATGAGCCTGGATTGGAATCATAGCAGTGACCACACTACTCAACTTTCTCTCTTAACATGAAAACAATATTACAACAACTTGTAATTATCACAAGGTATCATACATCTGAAAGTACCAATAATGGGTTAAAATTCATTGCAGATATGTGCTAATGTTGTTTCCCTCAGGATGTTCTTCCTAAGGTTGCCCTAAATTTTACCACATTAAACACTAAAGAAACCCTTGAGATATTTAAAAGTAGCAGTAACATAATCTCCAATATTTCCTTCAATTTTAAGATCCAGTTTGAAAAATTATGAATATACCATCATTACTTCTCTTTCTCCATCTTACTTCCAATTGTACAAAATAAATAACATGAGGGAGATGCTCTTCATTAGTTTTTAATTATATGTACCTTGTATTGAAAATGATTAAAAATTAAGCCTTTAGTCATCTGGATGTTGGATCTACATGATGCAAAAAGCCAGCTGTTTTGAAATATATGAATAAATGAATCAGATGTCTTCACTGTAATTTAATCACTTATCTGATAATCATATGATAATATGTTATTTGGCATAAGATAGCCATGATCTTCAGTGGACTACTCTAAAAATGCTATTTTATTAAGACAAGTAAGTTGAAAGAATTTGGACCAGAAAATATAGAATAAAACTGGAAATTAACAGGGGCACCTGGGTGGCTCAGTTGGTTAAGCGTCAGACTCTTGATTTTGGCTCAAGTCATGATCTCATGGTTCATGGGATCAAGCCCCCTTATGGGCTCCATGCTTGAAGTCTGCTTGGGATTCACTCTCACCCTCTCTCTCTACTTCTCTCTCTCTGTCTCTCTCTGTCTCACTCTCTCTCTCAAAATAAATAAACTTTAAAAAAATCAGAAACTGTTTCACATTAATGTTTTCTTAAGTGCAAAAATATTTAGTGAATTTATATAAATACTATTATTAAAACATGCCTACTAGATATTTATCCAAGGGATACAGGTATGCTGTTTCAAAGGGGCACATACACCCCAATGTTTATAGCAGCACTACCAACAATAGCCAAGGTATGGAAAGAGCCCAAATGCCCATGGATGGATGAATGGATAAAGAAGATGTGGTACACACACACACACACACACACACACACACACACACACACAATTGAGTATTACTTGGCAATCAAAAAGAATGAAATCTTGCCATTTGCAACCACGTGGATGGAACTAGAGGGTATTATGCTAAGTAAAATTAGTCAGTCAGAGAAAGACAAGTGTCATATGACTTCACTCAGATGAGGACTTTAAGATACAAAACACATGAACAGAAGGGAAGGGAAGGAAAAATAATATAAAAACAGGGAGGGGGACAAAAACATAGAGACTTAAATATGGAGAACAAACAGAGGGTTTCTGGAGGGGTTGTGGGAGGGAAGGATGAGCTAAACAGGTAAGGGGCATTGAGGAATCTAGACCTGAAATCATTGTTGCGCTATATGCTAACTAATTTGGATGTAAATTTTAAAATAAATAAATAAATAAATAAATAAATAAATAAATAAATAATTTAAAACAACAGCAACAACAAAAAACATGCTTACCTCATCACCAGTACTGTTAAACCTAATTTAAAAATTAAATTAGAGGCACCGGTTGAATATTGAAATGCATCTGTGTTACTGAATAAAATTGTAGTATTATATACTCAGCTATAGCAAATGTTGACAAATTGTCATACACCTCTAGGATCATATGATAAATAAATTAATGCACCACTAGAGCATTTGTTGCTTAATGTAAATGTCACATTGCAAATGAGAACAACTAATCATTCCTTTCCTCTAATACCAAGAGTTCAGCAGTGAAATAAAACATAAATCTTGGTGACCTAAAAATTTTATTACAGCATTTGTAATTTTCTGTTAACAACTCAAGAAAATAATTTTAAGTCATGCTATAATTCAATAAAATACAACCCAAGGTAAAGTCTTCCCTGGGATGGACAGAGAGAAGCTAGAGGTAGAGTTGGCTCTACATTGCTTTAAGGAACACATTAATTCATTAAATTTCATAGTCATAATTTACAATAATGGATTCTTCATCATAGAAAGCAAACACTAAATTAATAACTTATTTAGTGAAGAAATCTGATTTTAGTTATAAAAATTATATTTGCTAGGTTGTGGTTACAAAATTCTTATACAAAAATAAATAAGTGTAAAATAAGGCCCAACTGAAATTTGTAGAGCTAGTGAAGCATTTTTCTTTGCATAACTAATATTTTCTTTCAATGACAGAATCAAAAGAATCCAAATAGTAACAAAAAACTTCAATATATAAATCTTTCACAAGATAACTTCTTGAAATGTCTTTGATTTTCAAAGTTTTGGAAACATTTTTTTTTCTTCCAAAAGTCAACTGAGTGGCATATCTTCAACCCTTGGTGAAGGGAGAGAACTGTACTTGTACTTCTTGCTGTCCTAGCTCATGATCTGCTCTGAAAAAATAAATGTCAGTCCTGCTCTGTTTCTTTGAACACATGGAAAAATAAAATGCAACATTTTTGTTAGTGGTTTGACAAAAGTCAGCATGCAGATATTATGGTTACACTAATCTGCATGTCAGCCTATGACTCTGATAATAATCTTTTTCAATTAAAAGAAAATATAAACATGTTCTTATCGATTTAATGTTTACTTTAACTACATGTATCTACATGTAGTGCTTTCTTCTTTCCTCCTCATTCCTTCCTTCTTTCCTGTCTCTCATTTCATGTCTTCTTCCTTCCCTTCCTTCCTCCCTCCTTCCATCTGTCTTCAGTGACTCTTAAGGATTTACTCAAACTTTATGTTTCTTGGTTTTAAAATGATTATAATAAAACCAACACCATAATGCCATTGTGAATGTTATTTGTATATTGCACATGTGCACATACCTATATATGTAACTTGCAAAAAAAAAGTTTTGTTTTATATAAATCAAAAATCTCTACATTTCAACCTATTTTTCAACTGATTTCCCCTTGATGTTTTATCTCTTCCCATTCCTTTCTTCAGGGTGCTAAGTTTCATATCAGGATGAGATATCATGTCTTGAATATTAGCCCATACTGACCACACTAGTGCTTACTGTGAACATCATGTCATCACAGCTGACTATTACACAGTAGCAAACCTGCATATTCCTGTCTTCTTATCTCAATCGACCTCTGACCATTTATTTGGTTCCATGATGCACGATTCATTGAGACCCTTTATATCTGCCAACTCTGTCTCACTGTCCCTCTCTCCCTTCTCCCTTTCCTCCCTCCTTCCTGTCTCCTCTTCTTTGTCTCTCTGTTTCTCTTTCCTATCCTCCCACACTCTCTCTCTTCCTTCCTTCCTTCTTTCCTTCCTTCCTTCCTTCCTTCCTTCCTTCCTTCCTTCCTTTCATGTCACCTCTTACAGGTGAATTTGGAAGTTATTTCATAAAGAAATAATAATCCTATATACTCCCTAAACATAAGAATTTTTCAAAACACATTTAGATAGAATTTCAGAACATGCACATTATATTACGTATTCTCTTCAGAATTCTGACTCATGCATAAATTTGTAGAAATCAGATCTTCTATTTTTTGATATGAATATGATAAAGTATGTGTACCATTTATTAATATTCATTATATAAGTAATACATGAGTACATTTCTTCTTTTAACATTAAATATAATAGATAGGAGTTAGGGGTGGGAAGGAAGGCAGTTGTGGTTTTGAAGGGTAGCAGGAAAATTGTGAGGATAGAACTATTCTATATTTGGACAGTTTATATATTCCTACATATATGATAAAACTTAGAAAAATAAATGAAAATACCCACAAGTATATGTAAAACTAATAAAATCTGAATTAAGATAAGTAGATTGTCTCCATGTCAGTTCCCTGGTTGTAACATTAGTATCTTACCACAGTTATATAAGAGGTTACCGCTAGGAAAAACTATGCATAGGGTATATGGGATCTCTGTGAATTATTTATCTCAACTGCATGTGAATCTAGATAATGGTATGCCGTGTACCTTAGAGTGACCTTTAAGGGCCAACAGTTGCAAGCTGCGATCTTAGCATTCATTAATAGAAAAGGAATATCCAGAACATCATGTTTAACACTGCAGCGAATTATTGGGTCCTTATCAAATCACATCTGGATCACAGTGTGTCTCACAGAAAGAATAGGGAAAAACTTAAATCCATTAGTCAACAAAAAGGACTAAATTTCTCCTTGCTTTGGGTACTAGAGTTCATCAGTGGCTTAATTATCAGGACAGGAATTAGATTTTTATCAGGAATGTGGTAGGGTAAATTATCGAACGGCTGAGTGCCCTACTGGGCTGAGGTTGAGTAGAGCCTCTATCTGCTCTTAATCGATATTTTCCTTTTTTAGTCAATAATCAAAGAAAAATGTAGATTTCTGGCGTTTGGGAAATGTGAGGTGACATAAGAGTGGACGTAAATGCTTAGTAGTGTGGAAAACAATTCTTCTGTGTTTTTGTAATGGTAGCTGTTTCTTCATTTTTAATCAATTTTAAGCTCTGATAAAAATGCATAACAAATTATTTTAAAAATGCATCCACTTAAAATGCATATATCTGAATAAATACATCTATTATATAAGAAAATTGAACACACACACACAGGCGAACTATATATATATGGTATAGCAGGAATATCTGTATAGTATACAAGTAGAAATATATACTTTAAGCATATATGAATAAAGTAGATATTTTGATTAATATAAACAGAAGTGTGTATTAGAACACTATATAAGTATAAATAGTGGGATATCTTAATGTATATAGAGAGATATGTGGATCGAGAGAGAGAGCATGCCTATAATAAAAACCCTAGAACATATATATTTGACTAGAGTGAGTTGAACATGAAGCTATAAGTCCTGAGGAACTACTGAAAAATTGCAAAGTAGACTCACAGTAGGATAAAAGAAGATTTGGGAGCAATCTTAGACAATCCAAGGACCACATGAACATTGGGAGATGAAAACACTGAAAGCAAGCTGAAAAGCAATATGGGCATAGAAGATGTTTAAAAGCATAAGGAGTACTTCTTTGGAGTGGATGAGGGCTGGCTTAAAACCATACTTACAAGGGCTTCTTAGGTGGCTCAGTTGGTTAAGCATCCAACTTCAGTTCAGGTCATGACCTCACGGCTCAGGAGTTCAAGCCCTGGCTCAGGCTCTCTGCTGTCAGTGCAGAGCCCGCTTCAGATCCTCTCTCTCTCTCTCTCTCTCTTTCTCTCTCTCTCTTCCCCTCCACCATTCATGCTCTCTCTCTCAAAAATAAACATTGAAAAAAATACCACGAGAGAAGAACTAAGAGAATGGAAGTGACAGAAATCACACTTACGATGTACAACTAATGGTCCATCATGTACCTTAGATCTCCTATTGGCCTATAAGCTCTTTTGAGTGCCTGGAATATATATCACACAGATAATTGTATGCCTCATAGCATCACCCACGCTCACCTACAGACAAGAGACACTCAAGAAATACAAATTAAAGTTTAACTGCAAACAAAGCAAAATCATATACTAAAAAACCTCAAAGAAGTTACTACTTGAGAAGAAAGTTTCTAAGAAAAAAAGATGACTCAAAAAGAGAAGAAAGTTCTAAAAGTAATATCTGTACGGGATGATTAGAAATGATTTTTGATGGCAAAGAGGTTATTGGAAAGAAAGTTAAACGATGAAGAAGACTGCACTGGAGAAATTCTCCATAAGGTCAGATTATAAAGTGGCATGTATAAGAGACAGAAGGAAGGACGCAGAACCAAAGATGAATAGAAAATAATGTTTGCAAAGCATTTTCAGATACATTATTTCATTAGACAGTAACCCTACTGTCCTTGGTCTCTTCTTGCTCTGCATTTTAATACTGACTTGCAAGAGGATGAAGAAACAGTGCTTATTAAATCGTGAATCTATGACTGACACAAAACTGGGATTTAAAAATGTCTCCATAGGTTTAATGGATGGGCCAAGACTGTCAAAATGAAATATAATAGAGCCAAAGGTAAAGATGCTTAGATTAAAAAACTAAGCTATTATGTGTAGGGTGAAGGATAGGTCTTTAAAGGCAGTTTATGTGAAATACACTTAGGGTATTAATTGTCTCCATGGTCCTTAGGGTCAATAGTTTCAGGGATGCAATCTCAGCATTCATTAATAGAAAAGAAATATCTAGAAAAGCAAGTCTAATAGTCACAGTGAATTATTTAGTCCCTAACAAACCACATCTGGAATATAGTGTGTCTCATTCTGAACGCTTGTGAAACATACCTGGAGACAGACATCCTGGAGCATGGCCCAACCCAACCACTACAATGAAAAACTTGGGAAAAAGATAAGAAACAGGGACAATATCCTCAAAATATCATTTGTAAGAGTGGGAGAAGGTGGTGTTAAAGTCAGAGAACATGATTTGGAATAAAGAATAAAAACTGCATGGGGATTTTGTACATTAAGGAACATGCTATTTGAATAGTCCCACATTAGTATGGGCTGCCTTAGAGCTCACTGTTTGCCAAAACATTCAGTCTATATTGTTATCAAAGATGACATTCTTATGTGGAACTTAAGGTCAGAAGAGATGGCCATGAAGATACCTTCTAATGTTAATATTTTATAAGATTGTCTCTAATGATCCAGCCAGGTTTAGGATGGTCCTTCTTCAAAAGCAAACTGACTTTCCTGTACCCTGAGAGTATGGCTTTGTGGAAAGGCCTCTTCCAAAGTAATAAGGAGAAGATATGCATGTATATTTCATCACTGGATTTATAATATGATAAATATTTAAGACAATAAATGAGAAAATTAACACAAATCCTAAGACATATCTATAAGCAATACATTCCTATTCCAACACATATGTGTGTGGGCAGGGGTTTTAGTTTTAAATAGTTTTTCAGTATGTTCTAGCTTGTGAATATTGATTGTTGACCAAAGGAACTGTAATTTCCTTTATAACTAAAAATGTATGCATTTAAATTTTACTGTAAGTGCTATTAGCTCAGTGAACTTTAAGTCTCTAAGAGCACAATTTTATTTTCTTCTTTAGGGTGATTACATGCATTAGCCAAATGATTCTGCATAGGTGTAACTCAGAATAAAAACCAATTTCAGTATTTTATGTGTGTACTTAACCATTTTCAAAGCTTTTTCACACATATTATTTAGTGTGGTCTTCAAAATAGTCTTGTAAGACAGGTAGCACTATTATTTGATCTCATTTCCAAGACCCAAATACAAAAAGCATTTGCACAAAGCCATGCTGTTATTTGGTAGCAGGTAAAAGAACAGCCTATAGAATCTCTGATTCTTGGAAGTCTCTTTCCATTCAACTCCATTTTACACGTTTTTGGAAAAAGTTATTCAAGCACAAGAAACTTTAACCAGGTCATGTCAAGAAAGAAGAGAATTGATAGCACTATAAAGGACGTGAGCAATAAGAAATAAAATGGAAATTTAATTCATAGGAGCCAAATTGGTAAATCATTTATGCACACTCCTAATTTATTTTGGAGCTAACGGCAATATATGTTGAGATTGATCTCAATATATCAAAAATGAATAAACTGAACAGAAAATGTACTTTAATATGGAAATGTAAGTTAGAGACAGTTTCAAAATGTGCATGTATGCCTACTGATGTTGACTTAAAGTTGCCATTTTTGAAATTAGATTATTAAAATATGTGCTGGTTTTCTGACCTGCATCAGTAACTCTACTTCTCATCGAATATTTCTCATCGAATTGATGAAGTTCTCTTGATTCAGTGTCCTTAATATCTAGCTCTATCCGCACTGATTCCCCACTACCGTTATCTCAATTCACAATTTCACTCTCTTACCTACATTAATACACCTTCATAAACGGAATTTTTGTTCCTGTCCTATCACAAGACAACATATCCTCCATATTTAATTTTGCCACCACATAATTATCTCTATAAAATGTATACAAATTCTGAGTCATATATAAAATTCTAGTATGGCATACAAGGCACATATACATCTGGCTTCAAGCATTCTTCATGTCCCTAAGCTCCATGCATACTAGCCCATGTATTTTCAAAACCAAACTTTAAAATTTCACACTATACTTTCAAAATCTCAAGCCAACTCGCCTTTTGGATAAGTGAGGCCTCTCTGCATTGGTGGCTTCCTTGATATGGAATACTCTTATCCCTCTTCTTTGCCTAGCTAACTCCTTATCTTCCAAACTTAGCTCCAATGTTGAAGTGAGACAGAGAAGGGGAGGGAAAAAAAAAAACTAATGGGTTACATGATCAATTTATATTAAAACAAATTATTCTGGCTAATGCTGACCAATGTGGAAGAGGAGAAACCAGTTAGGAGATGATTTCCATAGTCCAGGATACAGATAAAATTTTTAGAGTAGGATGGTGGCAGGAGCACGAAAAGAACTTGGTAGAGATCTGTCTGATGCTGAATCAGTGCAAACATCATGCTACTATAGAGCATAACTGAAATTGTGACTCTATGACTGACCAGCTTTACGATTATGGGAAAGTCCTTTTACCCAAGCACCAATGATCTCATCTAATATATTTTACATGAAAACTTAAATGGGATCATGTAAGTGAAGAATTAACACAAAAGCCTGGAATATAGCTGGTAGACAAAGAGGGAGCTTACCTTGTAAAAAGTATCAAATATGCTAACTTTGAGACAAATTTAAAAAGACAGAAAAAAGTGACCCCCCTCCCGAATTCATATGATCTAAAAACAATAACAACAACAAACCAACAAAAACCCAAAAGGTTTAGATAATTTCAACCACAAGCAAAAGGAAAAAAATAGAGTGACAAAGACTTGTAGTCTGTGTGTGCTCAGACCTTAGTCCTAGACTCAAGGCTCTCACATTTTTAAAAAAACTTTTTTTTAACGTTCATTTATTTTTGAGACAGAGAGAAACAGAACATGAACGGGGGAGGGTCAGAGAGAGAGGGAGACACGGAATCTGAAACAGGCTCCAGGCCCTCAGCTGTCAGCACAGAGCCTGATACCGGGCTCGAACTCACGGACCGCGAGATCATGACCTGAACCGAAGTCGGAGGCTTAACCGACTGAGCTACCCAGGTCCCCCGCTCACATTTTTTTTTATTGTTGTTGTGGCTGTTCTTGGGCAAGTTAACTAATTTCTTGCACTATCAAATATTTTGATTATAAAGTAAGGCATTTACACTGTATAAAAAAATTTCTTTTCACTTTTGAAACTGAACATCTAGATACCAAATGCTCACTTTTTACAGGGCATTCTACTGGGCACTACCCATGTAATAACCTCAAAAGGGCCTTTTATTTAGTTTAAAACTGGAGTGCAAAAATAAAGAAAAAAAACTTTTAATGTAAAGAATCACCTCTTTATAGATGGTAGTTACACTTGTGGTGAGTATAGCATAACATATAGACTCAAATCACTGTGTATGCATGAAATTAATGTAACACCACACATCAACAATACTTTAATTCAAAAAGTCATTTCTTCCATAAAAGTACTGAAAGCATCAAGAGCTGTTGAAGTATTATCTAACAAATTCAAGAAATTACTGAAATTACAAAAGTATTTTCATTCAAACTAGTAACATTCATTTCTGTACTTCAAAGGAAATTATTGTTGCAAAAAAATAAATAAGGATAGGGAATATTGCTTTTGTTAGTTTGATTAAATGATAAACTGCAAAGAGTGACCTTCACTTTCAATATTTAACTGCAATTCAGATTCATTTTTTTTAAATACATATGTAAATAAATAGCTAATTAATGTGGTGAGCTGAAGGGGAGTTTTTAAGCCAAAATGGATGGGTCTTTAGCATTATTGGTTAGTACATTCATTTTTTTAAAAGGCCTCACAAAAACAACATACTTGATCAATTTTTGATGGAGTCATTAAAATTAAAGTTGCCATTTTTGTCAAAGTGATAAAAATGTCTCTCATCTAAAATGCTCAGATATTCAACTGAGTTAAGAACATTAGAACCAGGAGACTCATAAAATATTTTGGCTTCAAAATAAAAGACAGCTATAAAATTTGGAAACTTTCCCAATCTTATGCAGTAGACTTGATGGATTCGCTTAATGATGAAGAATTAAGAAAGTCAGAAGTCTAGAAAAAGACTATAACTCTTATTTGTAAACAAAATTTGAGAGTTAATTAAAGGACTAGAAACATTTGTAAGGATCATGCGATGTCTTCCACTCTTATTAAAAGATAGATAGGGATATGGGTTTCAATTTATTTTATTTTTAGAGTTGAACTTTCTATGGTCATTTTTTGAGAGGGATAAACAGAGATGTGTTTTTCCTTCATTAAAAATATTTGAGTTCATTAAGATGATCTATCTCTAGAAGTCTCAGAAACTGTTAGACTTTTTTTGCAGAGTGATTCTATGCAGTCTTATTTTCCTCTCAATTATAAATTTGTTTTTTTTTTTAATTTTTGGTCTGAACTCTCAAAGAGGTAGTTCCAGCCATTTTATTTGTGTTTTCTTCAAAAAGAAGCAACACCAACTAATTATGTCTGCATGTACTTTACTGATTGCTGACCCTGCAAGTTTATCCAGTAAATGTGACTAATGGCACATTGCCCAAAGGGAGGTTACAGCCCCTTAGATTTTGTAAAAGCCACACAGAGTAGAAATATTGCCAGCGACATCACCAGAATCTTTCCACTAAATGAGGACTGATCTGAAAACAAGGATGGGTCTATGTTACTGCAGTGTCATGAAAACAAAGCAGATACCAACTGAAATGAAAAAAATAAAAGCTCCTTAGGGATGTTCTAATGTAATTTGCATGTGATTAAAGCTAGAAGAAATTCCTAAAGAAGAATTTAAGGAGAAACAAAAGTGGTTTTCTTAGGAAACACACCATAGACAACATTTCAGAAAAGGTTAAAATGAATTTAGAACCATTTAGATGGTTTTCTTCCAATAGACTTCTCAATAAATCCTAAATGCTACAAGAAGATTCTTCCAAAAAACTCTGAAAACAACATCTGGGTGTTTCTAAACATGGAGATCCTGAAAAGTAAAGCTTGTTTTGGTACTTCAAAAAAGGAATTAATAATCAACCCCTAATTATGGTGGGTGAATTATTTTTTCTTTGATCTTTCTCTTTTGGCCACCTGTCCCTTTTCAGTCTCCATTGTAGGTATCACAAGATAGTAAGTAACTCCATGCTATCCTGGAATATCAAATTCAGTCGTATCTGCAACTAGCCTTTCTGGAGTGAGAGAAAGCAATTGTAGTAGAGGTTTATTGGCTACCCCGACACTTTCTGCCCCCCAACACACACACCTCCCAACACCAACCCAACTTTCACGGTTGACATATTTTAGGCATACAGACACTGAAAGGACTTTGACTCAGAATCCTGTTATGCATCCAAAGGCATTGCCAGTATGAACAGCCATAATTTTCAGATTTCAATTCTGAATATTTTGAAATTTTTTGTTGTTGATACTGTTTCTTTTTATTTTTATTATTATTGTTGTTTTTACTCTACTATGGTGATTGACTTTTGCTACTTTACCTCAATTGCTGATTTGAAATTCATAGAACACTTATCTCAATATTAAATGTTATTGAGGTAAAACCTTACCAATAAACAGCTCACCATTTTACACTAAAAATGACTTTTAAATTAATTTTCAATATTAAGATTATAGTTTTCCAGGCATGTATAAAGTCATTAGCCCCAAATAAATGATAAATAGAAGTTCTGTCACTGCAAAAGCCCAATGGATATTCCATTTTTTTAACTTTTTTTTAATGTTTCTTTATTTTTGAAGAGAGAGACACAGAGTGTGAGCAGGGGAGGGGTAGAGAGAGAGGGAGACACAGAATCTGAAGCAGGCTCCAGGCTCTGAGCTGTCAGGGCAGAGCTTGATGTGGGGCTTGAACTCAGGAACTGTGAGATCATGACCTGAGCCAAATTCGGATGCTCAACCGACTGAGCCACCCAGGAGGTCCTGGATATTCCATTTTCAACTGAAAGTGCCTTACTGTGTACCAGGATTCACGTATTACAAAGGTTTCATAAAATACCAATATACTATAACCCTGTCCTGGAAAACATTCAAACGAGAGTAAGGATGAATAAAGAACTAGTAAACAGTCTGAAAGGCAAATAAATGATTTTACATAAAAATGTTAATATTACAATTACAACCCTTTATTTATATTATATATTGCATATAATGCATGTATTGCTCTGGTGAACATTATGTTGATTCAGTCTTTTTACTGAAAACTTAGCAACTATTTTTAAACTAGCACCCATATTACTATCTGGTACATATCTATACATTTTAACAATTTAAGTATAAAGCAAAATATGCTTTATAACTTTGAACCTCATGTAAAGAAGGGAAGTTAATAATAGAATAATCTGACAGAGAAGATGGTGCATCAAAATCAAAAGGCCCTTTGAAAGGTAAGTGACTGATTCCTGTAACGGCCATTAAAAAGTCAAAAGAGTGGGGGGTACCTGGGTGGCTCAGTCAGTTAAGCATCCAACTTCAGCTCAGGTCATGATCTCATGATTCATGGGTTTGATCCCTGGGTGGGGCTCTGTGCTGACAGCTTAGAGCCTAGAGCCTGCTTTGGATTCTGTGTCTCCTTCTCTTTGTCCCTCCCCCCTCATTCTCCCTCTCTTACTCTCTCTCTCTCTCAAAAGTAACCATTAAAATTTTTTTAAGTCAAAAAAATAGGAAAAATGAATGCACTTTTATTTAGACTATGGAGAAAGTATGACTAAGTTCATATACAGTTACAAGGGCACATCCGGCTTTAATCTCAACATTCTAATGTCCCTATGGAAATTCATCATGATAGCTGTTCTTCTACTTATTACTTATAAAATGTTCCTGAAAGGATATATATATATATATTACTTACTCTAATGCACATTAGTAAAGAATTACATTTCACATAGTCTATTGTTTATTTAACAAAGATTGAGGGGAGCCAGGATGGCTTAGTCTGTGGACCATGCAACTCTTGATCTTGGGGTCATGAGTTTGGGTCCCTCGTTGGACATAGAGCTCACCTTTAAAAAAATAAATAAATAAAAGATGGAGTTCCACCAAACTATAACTTAATAAAGAAGAGCTTTAACTGATAGGAATTGGGAAGGAAAAAAGTAAGGTACTTTATAGAAAAACAATGGTGAAAGTTCCATGGATTCCTTTGAATAATCAGATTTATAAAATCAGATTATTAGGAATACAGATGTTGAAAACAGTAAATAAGGGGAGCAAAGACTGTATTTTACTTTTGAGCTCCAAATAGGGACAGTCCTACAGCAAATAACAAACCAAGCTATTTAATTAATGTGTTCCCGTTTTGTCTAATTAATCTATTATCATCAATCATACTTGGTACTACATGCTTGGGCTGTACAAGTAAGATTTTAAAAACAATAACTAGATATAAGGACTATCAAATAAATAACTTATGAGAAATTTCAACCAACTGCATCATAATTTTCTATTCAGGAGATCAGTTTAGCACTTTGAACAATAACATTGTCCGACATGTGCTTTAAGCCTAACATGAGACAACACAAAATATATATAAAATTGAAGAGTTAGGAGTAAATAGTGATTATTTCAGAGAAGAAAAGAATGTGTCTTCAGCATACAGTGACCTAGATGTCCCATGAAGTAGATTCTAGGAATATATTCATGTCCCATGAAGTATTCCCTAGGAGATCTGCAGAGATTTTAAAAAGTAAAACAATACAGTTCAATGGAGACTGAGAAATATTTGGCCAGAAACTCTGAAATAATTACATAGCCTTGGCAATTTATAGTAATCCCTATCAAATATTAACCAACACCTGGCAAATAGATTGGGCTAAGGGTAAAACAGGTATAGATATAAAAAAAAATTGTTCTCCAAAGGATGACATTGTAAAAGAAGAACTAAAGAGGACCTCTGGGTTTCTTTTTGAGCCAGCTGACTAGTTTCCATGTGTCAGGCGATAGAAAATATCTGGTAAGGGTTAGAAGAGACAGGTTAGAAGATATCTTTCTAGGCCTAACTGCCATACGGAATAAAATTTATGAAGCAAGATGCAGTCAAATGTCAACTGCTTCCAAAAAAAAACAGATGAAGCCATGCAAGAAGATGAAAAGCAGAAAGCATGAGGTAAGACCTTGGGTTCCAAATCTGATAGCCATGGTTTCTTATGCTGAGCCTACTTCTTAATAACTATCACTCGGGGATGATGTGAAGGCCTTTATTTTTTTTTTAATGTTTATTTATTTTTGAGACAGAGACACAGAGCATGAACGGGGGAGGGTCAGAGAGAGAGGGAGACACAGAATCTGAAACAGGCTCCAGGCTCCGAGCTGTCAGCACAGAGCCCGACGCGGGGCTCGAATTCACAGACCATGAGATCATGACCTGAGCCGAAGTTGGACGCTCAACTGACTAAGCCACCCAGGCGCCCCGATGTGAAGGCCTTTAATCCCCCAGTTTTTCATTCTAGAATTAGGATACTAATTCTAGGCACCTTGGTAAAGTGCTCATAAAACTTAAATGAGAGAATGAGTGTAAGGCTCTATTTCTGATGTATAAGTGTATCATAACTGCTGCTAAATTTGACTAATAATATGAAACTACTAAGAAATAAGAAAGGAAAAGGACAAGGGTGCCTGGGTGGTTCAGTCAGTTAAGCATCCAACTTCAGCTCAGGTCAAGACTTCACAGTTTGTGAGTTGGAGCCCCACATGGGGCTCTGTGCTGACGGCTCAGAGCCTGGAGCCCACTTTGAATTCTGTGTCTCCCCCTCTCTCTGTCCCTCCCTGCTCACAATCTGTCTCTCTCTCTCTCAAATAAGTACACTTTTAAAAAAATTTTTTTTAAAAAGGAAAAGCCCCAAGGCAAAATATCCCAGTGGTTTACTGACTTCATATAGTCAATAAAAGTAACAATTAAGGACTGTTAAAAAATAATAATCTGATAGAAGGCAGGAAAAAAATTGGGGAATTTGGTGCTGAAAAGTAGTAACTGATTACTTAGACATGAAATAAAAAGCTCAAAGAGTAGGAAAAACGATGCTTTTACTGTGGTTGTGGGGAAAAGATGAATTAAAAACTGATATGATAATCATGTGGTGGGTAAATGAGATTAGTGTACAGATGAAAATAATTATTGCATACAATAAATTTCTAAGTTTAGCTCATTACATTATAGTGCACAGTAATGATAGCACATTGCTGAAAATATGTTTACAATTTTAAATTTCTTAACCATGTTGGCCCAGATTATATCTACCCTCAGCCATACAAAGTACAACTTTATAATGTTCTATAAAAATGGAGTATGTGTATTTATTACATTAAACAAAGATAAAAGAAAAAAATGATAATATTTGCTGTTTTTCTGCTTAAAACATACTGTAATTTAATAGGTCTTTGTACTTTTAATTAGCGTATGTCAATTCATGCGAGCTCATGAACATCATTTTTAAAGCTCAAATGCATATTAGAATAAATTTTAGATAAAGGTGCCAGTTAATTGATAATGAAATATAAATGTCTTAATCTGTTTTAAAAGCTTTTAGTTTGTAATTTTGGTGGCCTCAAAGACATGCTGTAAACTTAAAAGGTTGTTTTAGTCTTGCTAAATGTGACAAATTAGGGATGGCTTTCAATGTTTTGAAGTCATTTGAATAAGATATTTAAAAGAAATATCCTTTAAACATTGGGGTACAAGTGCCCCTATGCATCAGCACTCCTGTATCCCTTGGGTAAATTCCTAGCAGTGCTACTGCTGGGTCATAGGGTAGGTCTATTTTTAATTTTTTCCTTTGTAGCAACGTGGATGGAACTGGAGATTGTTATGCTAAGTGAAATAAGCCATACAGAGAAAGACAGATACCATAGGTTTTCACTCTTATGTGGATCCTGAGAAACTTAACAGAAACCCATGGAGGAGGGGAAGGAAAAAAAAAAAAGAGGTTAGAGTGGGAGAGAGCCAAAGCATTAGAGACTCTTAAAAACTGAGAACAAACTGAGGGTTGATGGGGGGTGGGAGGGAGGGGAGGGTGGGTGAGGGGTATTGAGGAGGGCATCTTTTGGGATGAGCACCGGTGTTATATGGAAACCAATTTGACAATACATTTCATATATTGAAAAAAAAGAAATATCCTTTTTTTTCTTTTAACAGATATTGTCATTAGATTTTCTTTTTCTTTTCTTTTTTTTTTTAAATTTTTTAAACATTTATTTTTGACAGAGCAAGACAGAGTGAGTGGGGGAGGGACAGAGAGAGAGGCAGAGACACAGAATCCAAAGCAGGCTCCAGGCTCTGAACTGTCAGCAGAGAGCCCCACACGGGGCTCGAACTCACGACCACAAGAACATGACCTGAGCCAAGTCAACCGCCCAACCGACTGAGCCACCCAGGTGCCCCTTTTCTTTTTTTTATTGCATTGTGGTAAGAACACTTAACTGAGATCGAACTTCTACACAGATTTCTAAGTTACAATAGAGCATTGTTATCTATAAGGACAATGTTGTGGAGCAGGTCTCTACAATTTATCAGTTTCGACTAACTGAAATTTTATTCCCATTTCCTCCTACACCCCAGCCCCTGGCAACCACCACTCTATTCTTTGCTTCTATGAGTTTGGCTATTTTAGATACTTCATATAAGAGAAATCACACAGTATTTCTTCTTCTGTGATTGGTTTATTTCACTTAGTATAATGTCTTCAAGCACAATCTGTCATTTCTTATGTTGAATTTTACTAAAAACTTTTAGCAAAAGTTTTTATTTATATTTTTGGGGTCTGCTTTTTTGTCTTTTGTCTTCTCTTCTAATATTAAATATATGTTGTATATATATTATATATATATTCTCTCCCAATATTTTATATATATAATAAAATCTTAAAGGATGAAAATAAAATTATTTGAACAATATTTGGTTTGTCACAAACAAAGGTGTTATTAGAGAGAATGTAGGGGAATATAATGAAGTTGTATTAGAGGTAAACTGAAAGTTACAGATCACTGAGTTATATGGTGCCATGATAAAAACAGTGGTGAAGATAAAGGCTGCATGTGGATGATTTGAAATAATAGCTCTTATAATAGTAAGATAATTTTAGCAGTGATTTCTTAAAATATACATATGCATAATGGATGTAAAAATACCATGCAACATGACTACAAAGGAATGCTATAGTCGGGCTGTTTCCATATTTTAAAAACTTACACACTTAAAAAGTTATCAGCTTAAAAATAAGGTACTCACTCAAAATACACAATTTTTTCTGAAATAGAAAAGCTTAAATAGAACAAACAAGATGATATATTTCAATAAATACATATGTAAACCCCTTATAAATGATTTGAGTACCCACAGTCAGTTTAAGAGCAAAACAACAGGGGTGCCTGGCTGGCTCAGTCAGTTAAGTGTCAGACTTCAGCTCAGGTCATGACCTCACAGTTCCATGGGTTCGAGCCCAGTCCTGCAGTATGGAGCCTGCTTGGGATTCTCTCTTCCTCTGCCCCCCCCCTGCTCACACTCTCTTCCTCTCAAAACTGGATAAATAACCGTTAAAAAAAAAGAGTAAAACAGCAACAAAGACACAGTCCTACTGAGGTGTCCTTTTTGCTTTTCATATGATTACTAAAGACAAAGGATTCTACCAGTTGATGATCCTGGAAGTCCAGAGGAAAAGTACTTGAGAAAAGACGTGAAGACCCTGGATCTTTCTAGTCTGACACTCTGTAAGTCCAGCATTCAGCTTCATCCTAAGGCTACTCCCCTTTGTGGTTGTAAGATGGCTTCTGGAGGCACTTGCTTCTTTAATTGCACCTGCTGCAAGGGATGCAAGGGCAAAAACCTCTCTCTCTAATCCTGAAAATTACTCTTCTACCAGTTTTAATGGCCCAACAGAGGTCACATGTCCATTCATCAAGTAGTAGTGGAATGTCAATTGCTAATGCTTAGAACTGGGTTTCTGAAACCAGTTGTTAACAAGACAGACGGGATTATTATGACTGGCTCAAGTTAATCAACCCTAGGCTGTGGAGCTTTGCCCACTCACCTAAATGACCATGCAGTCAGTGAGAGGTAAGATACATTTGAGGAAATCAACCATAATGTCTACTGCACCTCATAAGGGCATCCCTTCCATACAGACATGGCATGATAAAAACTACAATACAAACAATTTTACTTGTAGAAATAAAACATTTTATAATTTTTAAATGTGCAATATAGGTTAAGTATGTACAAAATAAAGGCTTAAGAATAGTTACAATAACTGGTATTTTTGCCTGTTTTTAGTGAAAGACATAGTTCTGTGCCCTTTCTAATCCATGTCAAACAAATCAAAGGACAGGTACATAACTTGACATTTAATAATATGGTTGGCTAATTCAATAAACTCAATGGTTACTTGTACCAGTGATACTTCAAACTGCAAGACAGAAAAGTACATATTCTAGAATTACATTCCATAACCATCTTATTGTGAACTTACTATCTGTCAGGCATTTAGCTTTAATAAAGTAGGTATGGTATTTCCTTCTGACAGATGAGGAAGTAGATGTATAAAATGGCTAAGTAACTTCTCCAAGGTCACTAAGTTAGTAAGAGACAGATCCAAGACCATAGTCAGTTCTCTTAATATAAATCCAATTATCTTACACTATATGCATTGAAAGGTATCTACATTTTATCCATGCCTAATAAGACATTAAAAGTGGGTACTTTCAGTCTTCGTTTTGGGAGAGGTCCCAAAAGCTAAGAGCACAAAGGTGACAGGTATAGCCATATTTCATAGTGAATACATTTCCTCTAGGTTGCCATGCATGACTCTTGTTTCAGCCATCAGACATTTTGTATTACCGATATTGGGGTAAACTAAAATAAACCTAGTCTTGTTTGCTAACATGAGTTTCATATTTGATCAGCTGAAGTATAGTTACGTTTGACTCATCATCGATGGAAGTATAACTCTCTTTATTTTCTACGACCCTAGCCAGAACTCCAGCCATATAGCCTAGATCATGAATGCAGGCTCTAAATCCTGTTTAATGACTTTTGGCCCATAATCCTCTTGTAGGGTAAATAAGAGGCTTGAGGCTGAAGAAATGAGGAGGCTTCTTGCAGGAATTCATAGGAATGTTGTCACATTTTTCCTCCTTATATCTCCGACAAGAAAGGAAGTATGAGAGTCCTTTCTCTTAAGTTCAATGAGGAACATCAGAGGCACTGTTCCTAGAGATCGATTTGTGCTTCCGAAAGGATACAGAGGAAGTTGAGACTGATGCCGGACCACAGCTTAGAATTTCTAAAGGTAAGGAGGCTATCTGGCTGGCATTCTGGCTAGGGACATAGAAAGTAAAGAGGGTTATACTTCTATCAGTGACGAGTCAGAAGTACCTATGTTCCAGATGATCATATGTGAAACTCTTGTTAGCATACAAGACTGGGTTTATTTTAAGTTACCTAAATATAGGTAACAGACAAATTTCTGATAGCTGAAACAAGAGTCATGCACTGCAACCCAGAAGAAATGCATCGTCTATGTAATAACGAGAGAAGCCAATCTCTCAGAACCTACAAAAGTAACTTCCAAAATATTTCATAAGAAAAGCCAGGTTAGAATATCCACCAATCCCAGAAAGCACTGATACCAGCGAATGTCAGTACCAAGCAAGCAGGATTCTTCCTCATCTTCAAGTCTTTCTCCTTTTCCAAACTCCAGCCTCACATTGGAAACCAAGACACAGTGAGTGGGGGAGGGGAAGAAAGAAAAGTGGGAAAAGAGAACAACTTGAATATTACTCCCACTCTACCATACTGAAGAGTCTAACTGGAAATAACTCTGAGCTGTAAGAGGGTAGAGCACCAGGAATTTACATAGAAATGAATAACTGGAAAATTATATTGGACTGCCATTTAATTTCTGAAATTAGATTGTTATTATTTTTTTAAATTTTTTTTAACATTTATTTATTTTTGAGACAGAGAGAAACAGAGCATGAACGGGGGAAGGGCAGAGAGAGGGAGACACAGAATCTGAAACAGGCTCCAGGCTCTGAGCTGTCAGCACAGAGCCCGACACGGGCCTCAAACTCACAGCCCTCACAGACCGCGAGATCATGACCTGAGATGAAGTCAGCCGCTTAACCCACTGAGCCACCCAGGCGCCCCAATTAGATTGTTATTATAAGCAAAAGAGTTTGAAAAGCATTTATATTTTCCAACAGTGACTGAAGAAGTTGTGGGACTTGCATAAAATTGGTACAAATGGAAGGACAGCACAGTCCATGTTGGGACAATAAGAGAAAGAAGTGGTTTCTTTATGAGTGCACCCGGATGAGCACTGTGCTTTCAAGATGCTGGTACCATACACCAAAATACTAACAATAATAGTAATGACGACCTTGTATTTGAATGAATTACCTTCCAAATCGTCTATATGCAGTAACTGTACTTCTTTAACTTCATTATGCACTGCAAAAGGAACTAAAATTGGGGGGATTATAAAGACTTGGGTGCAAACCTTAGGTGTTTGCGTATTCTAGTTTTGCACTCTTTAATCTATTCACTTGTCATCCTCAGCTTCTTTGTGTATAATTATGATACGTATGCTTTCCTTTAACATGGCTTTTCTCAACCAGATATGATTTTGTCTCATGGAGGATATTTAGCAATACGAAATGACATGTCTACTTGTTACAACTGATAGGTGTGCCTGGCATCTGACAGGTAAAAGCCAGAGATGTTGTTAAATATCTGACAGTATCCAGGACAGTCACCCAAAACAAACAATTATCTGACTCCAAAATCAATGTTGATGAGGTTGTGAAAACTTGCTACAATGCCCATTAGAATTATAAAATATGTAAAATATCAACCTCAGGATGTGACACAGAATAGACACTTAATGAAAGCTAACGTAACCATTAGCACAGATCTGACTACAAGTAAAAGAAAATCTAACTTAAATTGGCTTAAAAGAAGAAAAAGTATTAGTTGGCATAAAGGAAGCTGTGGGGAGGATGGGCTTCACCAGTGATCAGAGACTCAGATTATTAGGGACTCAAGTTTTTCTAGCTCCCTTTACATGCAGTGTTCATTTTACTTTAAAGATGGGCCCCTTACCATGTAGATGCCACTGAGTTTAAAGCTATACGTTTTGGCGTTCACATTTAGCAAAGAGATAGACAAATACAGTTTTATAGATCTCTTTTAAGTACAAGAATATGCTGTCACAACTGTGCCCAGCCAATGTGTCCTCAACATGCATTGACTGATTCCAAGCCTGGCCCAAGCCATTGCCGACTGTATCATGGCAAGACAGAAAGATCAAGTATGTTTGGTTTAAGATGACCAGATGGGATATAATGGAAAGTAGATGTAGAGAGGATAACCACAATGTCTTGAACTGCTAATTAAGGGGCACCTGGGTGGCTCAGTCGGTTAAGTGTCCGACTACAGCTCAGGTCATGATCTTGCGGTTTATGAGCTCAAGCCCCACATCAGGCTCTGTGCTGTCAGCTAGGAGACTGGAGCCTGCTTCAGACTGTGTCTTTCTCTGTCCCTTCCCTACTTGTTCTGTCTCTCTCTCTCTCTCTCTCTCTCTCTCTCTCTCCCTCAAAAATAAAACTTTAAAAAATTTTATAACTGCTAATTAGTATCATCACTGTTTTCATCCTTCTCTATAGACATGGACACTGGAAGCACTAATCTATAAGCTCATGAAATAGTATCACAGGAATGTGTAAGAAAAGAAAATGATCACTGATATCATTAGATTATGTGTGTGTGTCTGTGTGTGCGTGTGTGTTTCCAGTGCAGTAAGTATAAAGCAGAGAGGAAAAGATTAAGGAAACAAATTGGTTTGATAAAAAACAAAGATTGAAAGAATAAGGGAGAAACTAGAACTCAGAGAAGCAATTTCATCAAAACAAAGATTCCATTGAGAATTATGAATTAAAGAAGAGAAGCCAGGAAGAAAAACAAACAGGAACCAGGGAGAATTACAAATTTATTTGTTTCTGAAAGAACAGTCTCCACTTGCAAATTAAGACCAATGTGAGATATGATTTGAGGTGCCTCTGTTAAAGATGGAGGTTAATAAAAACCAAAAAGCCAGAGTTGGAATTTTGACCTTAGATAGGTGCCATAGAAAGCCATTCTGATTCCTACATTATAAAGCTAATTTAAAACCCAAGATAGGGGTGCCTGAGTGGCTCAGTGGGTTCAGTGTGCACACTCTTGATTTCAGCTCAGGTCATGGTCTTACTGTTAGTGAGATGAGGCCCCACATAGGGCTCTGGGCTGTCAGTGAGGAGCCTGCTTGGGATTCTCTACCTTCCTCTCTCTCTGTCCCTTCTCCACTCGCTTGCGTGCTCTCTCTCTCTCTCTCTCTCTCTCTCTCTCCTCCCCCCCCCCTACAAAATAAACTTAAAAAAAAAAAAAAAAACAAGATCAAGTCAATTAAACAGTCCACATGATTGGATCAGAGGATAGAATGTTCTGATGATTCAATACAAGAGGAACAAGACAAGAAGAAACATCTTTTTAAATGTCAAAGATCTGGTATTATTAGAATTCCTCTTTGATTTTTTAAACCATTTCAGAATAATAGTGAGGAGCCATTTATTTGGGGAAGCACTAGATTTGGGTGATGTTTTCTTTCTCCTTTAGTTTTCATTCTTTCCATTTCATTATACATATATATTTTTAAATATACAATTTCCTTCAATTCATGGGTATGTTATTCACAAATATGAGGATCCTGAAAATCTGTCTGCCTCTATATATTCTTCCCCAGGAACATTTCATATAACCCCATTATTAGTCTTTATTCTGGGAAGTTTGAGGAATTTATGGGGATAGCACCGTTGAGATGAAAAGTTCTGGAAAATCATGATGATTTTAGTATATTAAAAAAAAAATCTATAATACCACTGTCCTCTGTACCTTAGAAAATAAGAAAAGTCTGTCTGATTTAAATTAAATTTCTATTAGAGTAGGAAAGCTCACCAACAGTTCACTATGGCAAGGGGAGAAATTTAATCTGAAACTGTTAAACAAGAATAGTTTATAAATAATGAAGAGTATTCAGCAGCCATTTTTGTATGATAATTATGTATCAAGTATTATTCAGCTTTGGAGGTAAATTAATACATTGACACTATCTTGGTAAAGTTCATGGCTTAATGCAGATCTTCAAGGAGAAGAATGACCAAATAAACGTAGGCTGCCAAAAAAAAAAAAAAAGAAACAAGCATCCATACATGTACATACTATCTCAATAAAACAATAATAATGACTCTCATTCTATGTTCCTTCCCATTCTGTCTCACCCATATGCAGTAACCATGTTCTTGAGTCTCATGATTTCCATTTCCATTATATCATTAATTGTGCCTGTTTATGCATTTATAGTTCATTTCTTTGGTTGTATAACGTTCCCTTGTACAAATATACCACAATTTTATACATTCACTGCTCTGTCAGTGGACATTTGGATTATTTCTGACTTTTTGCTATTATAAGAAATATAGCCATGAATACGCTTGTCTCCTTATCTGCATTAAGAAGAGCTTCCCTGGAATTATATTCCTATAGTAAAATTATCAGGTTATAAGATAAGTACATATTCAAGTTTATAGATTGTAATGACAAATTGTTTCACAAAGAGATTGTATCAATTTATCTCTTACCAGCAAAAACTACAAATGTTAGTTTGTGTACTCTAACAATTTTATTTATAGATATTTTAGGGTTTGTCAAAATGGTAGACGTGAAATGGTATCTGATTATGTTTTAAATTAGTATTTCTTTTCTTTTAAGTTTATTTATTTTGAGAGAGAGGGAGACAGAGAGAAACCCAAGCAAGCTCCATGCTGTCAGCACAGAGCCGAATGTGGGGCTCGAACCATGAGATCATGACCTGAGCCGAAGTCAAGAGCAGGATGCTTAACCAATTGAGCCACCCAGGCACCCCTTAAATTTTTATTTCTTTGATTACTAGTAATAGTGGATTCACTTTTATTGGTTTATTAACCATTCTTATTTCCTCTTCTGGAAAATATCTATTTATGCCCTTCACCCATTTTACAAGATGAATGTGGAGATTTAATTTGTGTATAGAGTTTTCACATTCCTGATACTAATTTTTTGTCAGTTATGTAACATATAGATCTTCAAGTTTATGTTAACAAAGAGAAGCTTATGACTTATCTGTGTTTTATGGAATGTTCAGATTTTTAAAAATCTAATAATATAGGAGTCACATTTCTCAATATTACTCTGTATGGTTTGCACATTTTTCTCTGTGTATTGATTAAACATTTACCCTTATATCATCAACAGTTTCCCATTATTTACTTTAAACATTTTTAAAGATTCATTTTTTCACACTTAAATCTTTACTCCAAATGCAGCTGATTTTAGAATACTATAGTCACAAAACTCAAGTATTTTCAGATGTATAATCAATTGTTCCCAAAGCATTATTAATAATCGATTCTTTCCCCCCACTTATCTGCAAAGATACTTCTGTTTTGTATAATTTTCATAATTGTGTGGATTTGTTTGTAGATTCTTCTTACTTTGACTCTTTTTTGAATATCTCAGTTCTAATGCCACATGACCTGAATTACTCAAGTTATATGAAAATTGTTGCTATTTGATTTGGCCAAGACCTAAACTTGTTCATTTTTTTAAAGCTGTCTTGGCTCTTCTTGATACTTTGTGTTCTACATTAATTTTATAATTGTCAAGTTTCATAATAAAACCTATTATAATTGTGTTTGGAACAACATCTAATCTATGGGTCGTCTTTAGAAGAAGGTATCAAAAAGTAACACTAACTCAAAATTCGAAATATTTTCCTGGAGAAAATTATAATCATTAGAGAAATTTTTAAATCCTTTCTTGAAAGACATTAGATAATACACAAACACACAAAAAAATAGAAAGATACTCCCAGTTTATAGATAAGATTGTTTTAACATATATTAGATTTGCAAACTATCCTTCATGTCTCTGCATATCCCCATTTCTACTTCCAATGTTGTTTGTGTAATTACTCCAGTTCTCCCTTCAACTCACAAATTCTTCCTTTCATCGTGTCTAATCTGCTGTTCATTGTATTACTAATTTCAAGATTTTTTTTTATTTCCTTAAGTTTCGTTTGGTTCTTTTCATTTGGTTCTTTTCATGTCACCTAATAACTAATATCATATAACATGTGTTAATATGTTATTACAAATTCCTTTCTATGTATCTACACACACACACACACACACACACACACACACACACACACACACTGGTTTTATATTTTGACATCCTTCTAAAATCTGAAAACACTGAGTCTGACTTTTTTTCAATTACTTCTGTTTGGTCATATTGTCTTATAAATAGTGTTTTTTCCCCCTTGTATATTTTGTGATGTTTTATTATGGATTTATGTTAATAAAATCTTATCTGTGAAATTATTTGAATCCTGTATTTAAGGAGGGTTTCTTTTAGGGAGAAACTAGGATTATATCTGCCAGTTGTCTGTAACCACTACCAACCAGGAACTAATTTGAAAATAATTTACAGCTTAAGAATGCATGGAATCAGAAGTATGATACATTCACGTTACAAATCTATCCCATATATGATAGCCACTTTGAGGTTTTGAGTTCTCAGGAGACTATTTACACACTTCCCATAGCTCCAGTGTTATACTCAAGGCAGTAAAGTTTGCTTGTTTTTTCCCCTCTGTGTAGAGCATCTTTTCTTACTTCTCTCATTCACTAAGTATGTCACTCTCCAGGACTTTGGCTCTAGAGAGTCATCTCCTATGAGTTACCGCATGATGCATGCCCTGACTGTCTACCATATGTACCCATCTAAAACAAGAAAGTTCAAAATCTTTCTGAGAGCAACTAACAAGTTTGTAAGTTGCCTACCTCTCTAGGTTTCTATTTTAAACTTCATTTATGCTTCTGTCAGTATTCATGCATTTCCTGCAAGACGTGTGCGTGCGTGTGCGTGTGCATGTGTGCGTGTGTGTGTGATATTTAACTAACTAGTGTTCTTATTTACACTAAGATACTTGTTCAGGATGTCAGATCTTCCCTTCTCTCAGAGAGAAACTCATAAACAAAGTTTAAATATATACTTCCAAATGTTATTTTTTTAGTAACTTTTAGAATTAAGAGCCATTATAGATCATTAATTATAATTAAGAGCCAATTATAGATCATTAAATGTAACAAATTTAAAAATGCATCTTATGTAACACTATTGTCTTGATATGAACTACTGTTACCTTCATAAAATGGTTTGATGTTACTGTAAACACATTTTGCATTAATAGGAAACCCTCTATGGGGTACATATTTAACAGAACCACATTAGCTATTTCAAAAAAGATTTAGAAAATTTATGCTAAATGCTTTCTATGACTTTGCCCTGAGGTAATTTTCATAACCGATGATGCAAGAATATGCCATCTATGAAACTTGATTAACCTTAGTTTTTTTCAGTGATTGTAAGCTAAGACAACTGGTCAGGATCTAGAATTACTTCATACTAATATGTTGATATTAGTATAAATAATATATTGATACTTATATATTAATTTTAATATAAAACTAATATATTAATACTTCCATGTAATTTTGTATTGGGGTGCAGAAATAACTCATCTAATGTATTTATATCCTTACTTTAAAAATGTTTTGCCCAAAAACAATCTGATTTATAGTCTTTAAAGTTGCAAATTAGGCAATATATTTTTTTAAAGAACTATGTATTCTCTCGTTACATTTGAGTTTAGAATAGATAAAATTTATATGTAACACTTCAGTTAATCTATCCCCCCCCCCCCGAGAAAGAAATCTGAACTCAGACCCTGAGTTTCAGTATTACAATTTGTTTGGTCTTACTTTTTGTTTCTTTGGTTGTTGTTTCTTTGGGCATCCTTACATCTAACAATAAAGTCACTTGGGCCAGAATATGCCATATTTTCCTCCAAATATTTATATAAGATATATTTATATTTTCATATTTAGGTAAAATTGAAACAAATCTACTTAATGTTTCCAAAATAATCTTATATTTTCTTTTAATTTTCACACTATATTATTTGGATTTTCTGAATACATATTTTGAAAATAATTGAATTCAAACAAATACAAACTAAATAAAGATGGATGGCACACAGGGACATTCCTGCTTACAAAAGAAAATCCCAACCCCATAGTTAATGCTATACAAAGGCTGGAAGGTGAGATTTTTAATAGGCATAAAACACTCCTTTTACATATTTTAGGAACTATTCAAAGCAAAATATGGTAAGGAGAATTCATAAATGGGAAAATCAATATAAGTATCAGCCTGTCAATATGGTTGTTTCACAAACAATGTGAAAAATGAAAAGTAATTTCAAGTTCTACTCCTCAGAAACTCAAATGAGATTCCAGGACTGTGTTCAAAAATATACAAGAAGAATCTGGATCATCTAATGTTAAGCAATGTTAAGCATCTAATGTTTAAGGAAGACTACTGAGGTCTAACTAAAAGTATTTAGGAAGCAAAAAAAAAAAAGGAGCTATACTAGACAAATTTGGGGTAACTTAAGAATAGTGGAACTGAACAAGCAATCAATCCAACCAATTTAAAAACATACTGATTATATTCGGAGGATGTCAGGAAACCAAAATTTTGAAAATATGTAAATAATATAAAAGAATCAAGCTTTTATCCTGCTCTTCCTTTACATGAACTATACCTAAGTATAACAGATACTTGATGAGAGTTTTACTTTCTAGATTTTCAGCTAATAGATGAAGAAAGAATGATAAGCCTAGAATATCACCACTTTGCAAACCATAATAAAATAACGAATCTCAGCAGTGATCAACAAGTCGTTAGCGAACAGCTAATGGAAACTACATAACAGATGTGTCAAGTTCTCAATACCTGAGAGCTCATACCTGAGAGAAACCCAGATATCATTACCTCCTGATAGAAAACAATTGGAAATACACAGCACAATCAACAAAGAATACTAGTCAAGAAAAAAAAAAAAAGTGGATTTAAATCTTATCTACCCTCTATATCTAACCATCAGTCTACAGGAAATACAGTCAACAGAAAATATGTAAAAAAGCAGTAGTCAGTAAAACCATAAGATAGAGTTCTATAAAATACAAAATAGCCTAGCATCTTCAATTAATTCATTGCAAGGAGGGAAAAAAAAAGAACGAGAATTCATAGATTCAAAGATACCTGAGAAACATCAACTAATTGCACTTTTGGTAACACCTCTGGACCTTAATTATAAGAAACCAATCATGAAAATAATGTTATGAAGCAAATATGGAAATCTGAACACTGATTAGCTATTTGATTATAGAAAGAAGTAATGGTATGTTTTTAGATGTGATAAGAGTATTGACAGTGTGTTAAAACAAACATTTCCTAACTTTAATTTTTTTAAAAATTCCATAACTGTTAACAATGCATGCTCAAACATTTATAGATGATATAATATGATGTGGGGGGTTTGTTTTAAAATAATTTGAAGTTGTACGATGAGGTTATTAGCTAGATGAATGAAATAAGATGGGCTATTTGGTGATCATTATGGAAGCTGGGTAATGTGTACGTGGGGGTCTATTACACTGCTCTAATTTTTAAAATGGAAGCTTGAAATTTCCTGTAATAAAAATTGCAAAGTTATTTAAAATGTAATGTAAGACAACCCTTATTAGGGATGTTTATCTCCGAAACAACTTCATTAATAGTGAGAAACAAGTACTGATACAAAATGTTTTACTGTCTAATTCTCTGCATAATTGATGGTCTTTTTTTAATGTCAACAATTGATTTTGATAACGTAACTATATATTTTGTATTGGTGTGTATATATGTCACCTTATTTACTGCTCAAAACAGTTCACACATGTGATATTTAAACATTAGTAGATGTTTAGTATCTGAATACCTATACATTTGGCTAAGAGCCACCCAATTAGCCATTTGGGGGGAGTAAACTTCTGTAAAGAGACAGACGATTGAATTCCTGGTTTTATGGCAATATGATCTCTATCACAATGACTCACCTCTTCCAATGTAGCACAAAAGCAGCCATAGATGGTATGCAAATTGATGGCACGACCATGTTCCAGTAAAACATGCTTTACGAAAATAAGCAGTGGGCTGGATTTGGCCCATGAACATTCGTTTTCCAACCTCAGATAATTATGTATGATATTCAACATACTTCAGATTGGTATGTTGTTGACAAAAGAATAGGGAAAAGACAAGAAAAGGAAGTCTAAAAAGAGATTTCAATACATATAAAAATAGAATAGATGACAAGGGTGCTATTTTTGTTCAGTAAGAAAAAAGTTCTAAATTTCATCATTTTAATCAATAGTGGTAACAAACTTAATATCCATTAACAAAAAAAGATAATTTTGACCCTTAGCCACATTATTTAGGAAAGTATGTCGAGATTGATTAAACATTTAAAACATGCAGAATAAAGCAAAAATAGTCTTAGAAAAACTTTATCTAATCATGTTCATTCAGTGATTGAGGAAGTGTTCTAACCAACACAAACCTTAGAAAAAAAGGACATATTGACTATATGAAAATTAAAACTTTTATGCAATATTTCATAAACAAAGTTAATATATGAATGATATACGTTGCTTAATATTTGCAATGATGTCATCAGGGAATTACCTCAAATTTAATGGAAAAGACAATCCAAAGCAATATAAGAAAGAATATGGTTGGCAGAGCATGCCCGTGGCTTCCTAATATGTATGTTTGCCTTTCTTCTTAGTAACAGAAACCTGCTGTTAAGCCAGGTATTCTGCCAACACTATAAAATACCATATTTCACAAACTATATTATAACTCCATGCAGCAGCATCCACCTTCTAGCCAATGTAATATAGGCAGGAAAAGCGAATATGTGCATTTAAGGAAGATTTATTTTAAAGGGAGGGAGCAAACACTAATTTCTCTTCTTACCTCCAAGTGTCTCGAATTTAACAGCTAAATTTCCAGCCTGTGCGAGTGGACCAAGTCAAATATTTGCCAAGCAGGGTACAGCACCGAATGAACCCAGAACCCAGGTCACAGCAGAAAGCCACCAATACTTGCACTGCCTACTTGTAGATTTCTTTTATAACAAAGAGAATCAACCTTCAATGTGGTTCAATGTACTACCATTTTAATGTGGCTGAAGCTAGCTCTAATGAACAATAAGAACACAATTCATATAAAAGAAAAATGAATAACCAATAAACACATGAAAAGATGCTCAAACAACAGTGAGATATTAGATAACATCCATCAGTCTGACAGAAATTTAAACAATTATAATAACAAAAGCACTGGGTGTTGTATGGAAGCCAATTTGACAATAAATTCCATATTAAAAAAAGAAGAAGAGCAGATGGCCTGGATATGAGGGGAAACTCACATATTGCTACAGGACTGTAAATTGTGATGGCATTTTTCAGAAATTAAATGGATAATATTCATTGAATTTTTGACCCAAAAAGTGTTCTTGAAATGCACCTCATTCAAGGGGGAAAAAAAGAATTTAAAGATCCATGGACAACAATCATATATTTTATGTTGCATGGTTTTAGTGGTAAAAATCAGCAGAATCAATGTGATATCAATAAATGATATCAATGAGTATATGGATGAACCAACTACTACCAGATTTATTATGAAGGAATTACAATAAATAAATTGGAGGTATGCTAGTTGATGTGACAGGATTTCCATAAAGTATGCTTAAAAAATGAATGTGTATAATGTGAATCCAGGCTCATAAAAGCTAACAGTGATAACTTACATACATAAGTATGGGGTTTGTGTATGTTTGATATAATGGAAAAAAATTTTATTGCAGAATACAGAACAAAAGACACATGTATAGACTGTGTAACTATCATTTACTATAAATATGGAAACCCCATACATATCATATATATGATATGTAAGCATGATGAGACAGATAACATTATAAGCATATTGCCAAGGATTACTTAGCGTAGGGATGGAGTCTGATGTGGATAAAAAGGAGTGAAGCTAAGGAAATAAGAAAGAGAAAGCTTTATCTCACTTGAAAAAGGTCTATACAATTGTTTCAAAATACTATCATTGTGTGTGTGTGTGTGTGTGTGTGTGTGTGTGTGCATGCACGTGTGAGGGGGCGGGGAGAGAGAGAGAGAGAATGGTGTAGGAATGAATAATCACCAAAATACTAATGGCCATTTTAGAACAACTACTAAAGATATTTTCTAATACAAAATAATACGTATTATTTTCATGTAAGATCTTTAACCTCAAATTGTATTAGTTTCATTTGTAACAATTTAAAAATTGCATTAGCTACCTCAAAACTTTTCACAATGTGGAAGAAGAAACTTTGAAAACCGGAAGCTATGAGGACATCAATATTTATGTACATTAGAATCTTCCCAGTCTCCAGGAAATGCAGCTACTGAGAGTAGTGTGTTATGCTGGCCTGTTTTGATATTTATTTATTTATTTATTTATTTATTTATTTATTTATTTATTTTTACGTTTTAACTGAATACATTCTGAGGCTCATTTGCAATTATATTAGTAAATTTATAAGAAAAATGGTTATATTCTCCTTTTGAAAAAATGGTATGTTAGTGCTTTAAAATGTTTCCAGACACAAACAAGAGAAGTAGTCAAGCCACATAATAATTTATCCTTATAATTAATGGATGAAGCATACAGCTGGCTGCCCTGCTTACATCATTTCATAGGTCACATGAGATATAACAAAGTATATCTTAGATTTATCCTTCATTAAGAGCATTTAAGTCATGAGCAGATAGAATCCAGAAACCTAATTACTTACAATAAGCTTATTTCCCCAGAGATATACCATATATTCCAGCTAACATAATAGGTATCTTCTTTATTTCCTCTCCCAAAATATTTTTAGAAAGGCATTTACTCCCTGTTGAGTGCAAACCAAGGAGCTGCTCAGAGAGTGGCATGATCCTTCATACTTCATGGTGGCTATGATATTTGAAAATCAGCCAAGGAAGTGAGTTGTTACAAAGAAACTTGTCTTAAATACTGACAACAGATAAAAGCAGAAGAACTATCTGCAAACCTAAAAAACAAGCTTACAAATGAATAACAAATTTGTTTTAAAAAAAAGTATAAAAGAGGGGCGCCTGGGTGGCTCAGTTGGTTAAGCACCCTACTCTCGATTCCAGCTCAGTTCATGATCTCACAGTTTGTGAGTTCAAGCCCTGCATTGGGCTCTCTGCTGTCAGCATGGAACCTGCTTTGAGTCCTCTATCCCCGTTTCTCTCTGCCCCTACCCTGCTCATGCACTCTCTCCTTCTCTGTCTCAAAAATAATCATTTTTTTAAAAGTACAAAGGATAAAAAATACCCTAGCAATGGATATAATCAGTAACAATATATTTAGGACATGAGGATAAGGAAAATGATGTTAAGTAAGTAATCAGTCTAGAAAATGGATGTGAAATTCTCATTGGAGGCTCGGTACAAGCAATATGGTACCTGTCATAAAGTACTGAGAAGATGAGACAATGTGAGGGAAAGGAGAGAAAGAGAAATCATATGGCTACCCTGGGAGTTTAAAATAATTCCCCAAACTACACCTGTGGCTGATGCCATCTAAACATGGCCTCTGTGTATAGAGAATAAGATAGCACTCTTTAATTAAAAAATAAGATAAAATCCAGTAGTCATTTGGAAAAGTCTATTTTGGCCACTGTTGGCCCACAGACTTTTAAAAATATACTGCCCTTAATTTCTTGTGGAGATATTATCTCCTTGAATCTAGAATATAGAGGTCATATTCTCAGAGTAGGAAGTTCTGGGGTAAATAATGGAGCTAACTAGTTTGCAGTGATAAGCAAATCAGACCCAGAGTTTTGAGAACCTCTCCACCTATACACTGTGCTTCACATTATCATGAGTATTAAGTTCTATTAAAAAAATTCCCTCAAAAATGTCCCACTAAAAAACTAAAAGTGAAGTGATTTCCCCTAGTAATACTTGTATAATAGGGATTTTAGGAAACACTTCAACCTTAAAATAAGACTGGGCCCATAACAGGTAACACCATTGAGGTGACAATACTTTGCAAGGCTGGGGAAATTTTCTTCAGAAAACTGTTTATGCTCTGAATCAGTATCCAATTGTGGGGGATAAGCTTGGGAATCCCTTGGGCTTACACCAATGGCTTAACAAGGCATAAAGAAATACAAAGCCATAAAATGCTCACATCTGAGTTTGGGTAAACCAGAATGGTACCCCAATAATAGGGGGGTGCAAGGCACCCCTAGAATAGTGAGGCAAAAAGGTGCCAGGAATAGGGAGGTGCAAAGGCACCCCAAAATAGAGAGGGGGTTTAGAGCCCTCAGAATAGAAAGGGAAAGGCAAAGGCCTAAAATAGGAACAGGCGCATAGGGGCCCAATACATAGGTATATGAAATAAACAAGATTAGATATTCAGGGCGGAAGCACCCCAAATTTAGTACCATAGCAGAAAAGCTGCTTTCACAGGAGGATAGGGCCAGGTTAGGTAAATTGGTGAAGTGGACTATGGACCACTGTGCTGTAGGCAAAGCAGCCCAGAGTGGAGATGGTTAACAAAAGAAAAGGTGCCTTATTAACCCTGAGGTTATCCCCCCTATCTTCCTTATTCCCTAGGCTAGCAAAGATTAATAGGCACAGATCCTCCTATCTGCTGTTAACAACCATCTACTCATCTGCCTGGCACCAGGATTTTGTTTTATATTGACCCAAACCCCAAACACTGTATATCTTCAAAATCCCCCTCTCCCTCACATCCTGCTCTTTTGCTAGATAAGATAGAACTTTAGACCCAGAGTCTACAACATCCAATAAGTCCAGGAATCAAGGGGTGGAAATGCAGGTGGCACTACTCACCATTACCCCTAGTGACTCACTAGCAAAATTTTTGATTCCTGTTCCCATGACTTGATGCTCTGCTGGCCTAGAGATCTTAGTTTCAGAGAAAGAAATGCTTCCACCATGAGACACAACAATGATTCCATCGAACTGGAAGTTAAGACTGTCACCTGTCCATTTTGGGCTCCTCATGCTTCTGAATCAACAAGCAAGGAAGGAACTTTGAGTGCTGGCTAGAGTGATTGATACCGAATACCGAAGGTGAAATTGGACTATTATTCTACAAGGGAGGTAAGGAAGAGTATGTCTGGAATATAGGGGATGCCTTAGGTATCTCTTAGTATTACCATGACCTCATGATGTGACCATGACCTCAGGTCATGATCTCATGGTTTTGTGAGTTCATGCCCCACATCACGCTCTGTGCTAATGGTGTGGAGCCTGCTTGGGATTCTCCCTCTCCCTCTCCCTCTCTCTGCTCCTCCCCTGCTCACACTGTCTCTATATCTCTCAAAATAAATTAATAAACTTAAAAAAAGTGACTATAAAAAGAAGTGTACAAGCATGTAACTTGTTACAGAAATAGGGATTGCACTCGTGATGAGTGTTTTCTCCTTATTTTTTATGTTTATATGTATCTATACAAATATTAGGCAAATGACTCTGGTTGTTCTCTTTCCTGTTTTTTTTTTCTTTTCTTTCTTATTCCCTTATGACATGACAAAAGTTATATGGACTTTATATCAGTATTTAAGTATTGCTAATTTCAAATCATAGCATTTGATTATCAAAAGAATAAACATTTAAGGATTCTATGTGGAAGGGATTAGTGTTTTCAGTTATACACAAAATAGTTGTATCATGTTTGGTGAAATTATGACCTTGTTATTGGTTTTGCTTGGAGATTAAATATGCTTTATAGAGATGAGTACAGATGTCCAATTGACAAGGGGTGGATTTGTGATGGTTAATTTAATGTTTCTACTTGACTAAGCTAAGGAATGCTCAGAGACCTGGTAAAACATTATTTCTGAGTATGTCTGCAAGGCTGTTTCTAGAGGAGATTAGCATTTGAACTGGTAAACTGAGTAAAACAAATGGCCCTCCCCAATGTAATTGGATATCACCCATTCCACTGAGAACCCACGTAGAACAAAAATGTAGAATAAGGCAAATTCCATCTCTGCTTAAACTAATAAATCCATCTTCTCCTGCCCCCCAGACATTCGTGCTCCTAATTCTTGGGCTCTGAGACTTCAATCAAGAATTATACCATCAGCCCCTCAATTCTCAGGTCTTTGGATTCAGACTGAATTATACTAGCAGCTTTCCTGGTTCTACAGCTTGCAGTCAGCAGATTGTGGGACTTTCTTGGGTTCCTTAACCACATGAACCAATATCTATAATAAATCTCCTCTTATACATATTTCTCTTTCTGTATATATTCTATTGGTTATTTTTCTCTGGAGAACCCTGACCAATACACAATTGGGCCTTAAAATAGGGGCACCTGGGTGGCTCATTTGGTTAAGCATCTGACTCTTGATTTTGGCTCAGGTCATGAGCTCATGTGTTCATGAGTTCAAGCTTCACATCGTGCAGAGTGCTTGGGATTCTCTCTTTCCTCTCTCTATATAACTTCTCCTTCTCTCTCTTTCTCTCTCTCTCAATAAACAGTTTAAAAAAATAATTGGTCCCATGACAAATCAAAATTCAGAAATTTAATAGTTTAATGTACTATGACTTTCAGCAGATTGGAAAGTGTTTCTAATCATGAACAAGTAAATACTTCTGAAAACTAATTTAAGCAGCACAAAAATTACCTCAGACTTAAACAGAATCTCAACATGGCTACCTAAAACATTTGGAGGCTGACTTCCAGGAAGAATCTCCTAACATAAAGAGGTGCTAGACCTTACAAATGACTGGATTGGAAAGGTAGAGGATTAAAAATAAAACACTTTCCATAAGAGGAATCTTTTCATTCATAGAATTATGGTGAAAAGAAAACCGCCTCCAACTCAGGTGATACTAATCTAGCTCTGAAGAGCAGATACACTGATTAAAATCTCAACCAGAAATGCATTACCTTGGGGGTCAACCTGATGTCAAAGTGTCTTCTCAGTGTGATGAAATGCACCTCAGAACCCAGTGCTCAGAACCCATGGAGCTGAACATGCCTGATGTTCCATTTTCCCACATCCAACTGAATCATCTACTGCCCATAATTATGAGCTCCCCCTACTTCCAGGGAAAAAGGATGAATTAAATATTAAGGCTGGTTTCCAGAAGAGCCATATTTGGAAATACTGCACTTCCCACATATAATGAAAGAAAGAAAAAGATATTCAATCACTTACAACCCTAAAGAATGCAGTAATGCTATTATCAATATTTAGGCTAATTCTAAGTATAGGCTAAGGAGGGAATAAAAATGAAAGTTTGTCTCTAGGAGAGTCAAATCTGAAAATGCCACCAATTCTCATATATTAAAATATTAAAAATATTTGCATTCTTTTCTGGTCCCAGAGAATGGATTAGTATCAACCATCCAACTTAAGTAATTCAGGGGTGTGCAAAATTAAGTTATAGTCTTAATTCAGGTATATTCTTTTTCTCCTACTTCAAAAACTTGGAACTAAGCAGAGGAGAAAGCACTTTGATGTGAAAACACTCTGCATTTATACACAAAGCGTTCATTCAGGTAAGAGTTGAGTATTCTGGAAAGTCAGAGGGGCTTATATATTGTGTGAAGTATTTTTTGCAAGGTAGAGAATATATTCCACCCATTTTAATTAAGAAACCAAAATACATGAAGGTTAAAGTCCTCCAAAGGAAAAAAAAATACACTATCAGGGTGTGATTTTAAAAAAAAGGCAGACATAATAATACTGATAAAACACTTTGACATCTATTGTACCACCTGCCAATACCGTCTTAGAGACTGAAGTGTACTGATTTCCAAGGGCTTTTACAATGAAATGATCATCAAATCTGGGGCATTTACTCTGGGAAAAGTGCACAGCATTCTAGACAAGTATTTATAAATAGTCATTCTCCCGAAGGAAAGAGGACAAGGAGCAAAAACTGCAGCCCTTTTAAAAAGGAAAACACTTTAGCCGGGAAAGAGCACTGTCTTACTGCCATTGCTCTGAAGGCCATTCTGTTTAATGGGGAAAATAAAATGTACTCAAAAAGAACACTGAGAAAACTGGTCAAATAGACAGTAATTAATGCTATTTTTTAAAAGCAGGAAATATTTTGATTCAATGGACATGGAGAATAATTTGATTTTTCAAGAAAAAAAAAACTCCAATGCTAGATTGTAGAAAAGTTTTCTTCTAAGGAGACATTTTTGAGGCAACATTAATTATCTTAAATTTCCTCTAACATAATCACATGGTATGTAAGTCGACTCATCACCGAATATCACTACCCATCATCTACATTAAAAAGATTGGGAGATGGGCTCCTGGGTGGCTCAGTCAGTCGAGCATCCTACATGGGCTCAGGTCATGATCTCACTGTTCATCAGTTTGAGCCCCACATCGGGCTTTGTGCTGACAGCTCGATGCCTGGAGTCTGCTTCGGATTCTGTTTCCATCTCTCTGCCCCTCCCCTGCTTGCTCTCTCTCTCTCTAATATAAAATAAAACATAATTTTTTTTTAAAGATTGGAATAAATTAAGTTAAGTAATAAAATAATGACAATATTTAATTGCTAATTAAGCAACTATATTCCATTTGTGGATAAATATAGACATCATCATCAGCCTTTGATGGCTACACTGAAGTCTTAAAATATTCCTAATTTTTAAATTTGGATTTTCATTTCTTTCTTCTTGAAGTCTTACCAGGACATCTAAGAGGATCTTCTAATAATTAAATCAGACACCAGAATTTGACAGTGATACAAGAGTACCATGGTTTGAAGAGCTAGCTGGATTACTTAAAGCACATAATAATATACTTTGAACTACTTCAGCTTGAGAGAAGGAGGCTGTTTCACCAAGTTCTTTCTGTGTCTCAACTGAGAAATAGAAAATGTGTACATTTAAATAGTATTGTATATACATCGGTTTCCAGGGAGTAGAGTGAGAATTAGCGTGATTAGGCTTGTAAAATATTCCTGAGCCCTTAAATAGAAACTGGACTTTTTATAATCAGGATTTTAGTTAAGTATTGTGCCAATGTGTTCATATTGACTTAATTCAGAAGTGTAGGTTGTCTGTGAGATGTTGGATTTACTGTTTGATCATTCTCCTGCCAGCACCCCCAACCAACTCTATCTTCATTCTGATAAGTTACTTTGCCTCCTTTACCTCTGGGGGCCTCTCATCTTTCTTCTGATTTTTTGCTATCATTCTTGTGAGCTACACCTGGAATTCTTACTGTGTAACTCGCATTTGAGTCAGCTTTGTCTCTTTTGATGACATTTCAAATCAACTGAGTCCTTTTACTACCAAATTTTTATCACCTTCCATCTCCACTTTTTTGTGTTAGCAGAAACTTGGCATTTCCCACACATCAACAGCCATCTTGCCCAAGTGCTCATTACGAAAAGGCCATATTGTCTCTCTTGGCTCCTGATTATGTGTGAAAATGTAGTGAGGGCATACTTTCTGTTAGACAGGTCACTTTTCATTTAAAATACTGGCAGTAGAGCAAGAACAGACTCTCTGCACCACTTTGAGGAAGTTACCTTTCTTGACCTGTGGTGTCTTCATTGGTAAAGTAGACAAGACCTCAATTTTTCTAGGCTTCACTGACTTGTGTTTACAGATGGAGTCCTGACAATAATCATTACCAAGATTTCATTTAAATTATCACCCCTCTGCTCCCATAACATCTTTATCCATCTACCATATCTGTACAGAATCTTCACAAATCCTACATCTACTCCTGGGCAAGACTGATCTCCTTGCCATTGTCACTGCTCTGCGTGGTTCTGTTTCAGTGAACTGCTTGGCTAGGGATCACCTACCTTAAGGTGGGAGGCTTGTTAAACTGCAGTTTATGAATCAGTAGATCTGGGGTGGGGCTTGAGGTCCTGCATTTCTGAAATGTTCCCAGATGCTGCTGCTGGCCCATGGGCTAAATCTGAGAGGTCACAGACTTTCAGATTAGTGTGCTAAACTCAATTTTCCTTTGCTATGATACTATTACCATTGTCTTGAGCCTTTCCCAATAATAAACTGTCTGTGTCAAAAGAATTGAGGGAATTTACCTCTCCATCACATTACTCATTTCCCTAAGTATTACACCATTACTTAGGTATAATGCAACAATGGATCCATGCAGCTGAACTGGGAAAATTTTCCATCTAACACGTCAGAAACTCCCATTTGGTAACTAATGGTTTTGTTTTTTGGTTTTTTGGGTTTTTTTCCTTTTAAATGGTTTATTCATTCATTTATTTATTTATTTATTTATTCATTTATTTATTTTATAATTTAACTTTATTTTTTATTTTTTAAAATTTACATCCAAATTAGTTAGTATATACTGAAGCACTGATTTCAGAAGTAGATTCCTTAATGTCCCTTACCCATTTACCATTTAGCCCATCCCCCCTCCCAAAACCCCTCCAGCAACCCTCAGTTTGTTCTCCATATTTATGAGTCTCTTCTGTTTCGTCCCCCTCCCTGTTTTTATATTATTTTTGTTTCCCTTCCCTTATGTTCATTTGTTTTGTCTCTTAAAGTCCTCATATGAGTGAAGTCATATGATTTTTGTCTTTCTCTGACTAATTTCACTTAGTATAATACCCTCCAGTTCCATCCACATAGTTGCAAATGGCAAGATTTCATTCTTTTTGATTGCTGAGTAATACTCCAGTGTATATATATACCACATCTTCTTTATCCAGTCAACCATTGAGGGACATTTGGGTTCTTTCCATACTTTGGCTATTGTTGATAGTGCTGCTATAAACATAGGGGTGCATGTGTCCCTTCGAAACAGCACACCTGCATGCCGTGGATAAATGCCTAGTAGTGAAATTGCTGGGTCATAGGGTAGTTCTATTTTTAGTTTTTTGAGGAACCTCCATACTGTTTTCCAGAGTGGCTGCACCAGCTTACATTCCCACCAACAATGCAAAAGAGACCCTCTTTCTCTGCATCCTCGCCAACATCTGTTGTTGCCTGAGTTGTTAATGTTAGCCATTTAGACAGGTGTAAGGTAGTATCTCATTGTGATTTTGATTTGTATTTTCTTGATGATGAGTGACCATTTTTTCATGTGTTGGTTGGCCATCTGGATGTCTTCTTTGGAAAAGTGTCTATTCAGGTCTTTTGCCCATTTCTTCACTGGATTATTTGTTTTTTGGGTGTTGAGTTTGATAAGTCCTTTGTAGATTTTGGATACTAACCCTTTATCTGATATCCCATTTGCAAATATCTTCTCCCATTCTGTCAGTTGACTTTTAGTTTTGCTGATTGTTTCCTTCGATGTGCATAAGGTTTTTATTTTGATGAGGCCCCAGTAGTTCATTTTTGCTTTTGTTTCCCTTGCCTCTGGAGATGCGTTGAGTAAGAAATTGCTGCGGGCAAGATCAAAGAGGTTTTTGCCTGCTTTGTCCTCGAGCCCACTCTGGCTGGCATCGTCTTTGTTTTAGGAGACATTCTTTTCCAAGAAAATCGTTAATCTTCCTTCTAAATTATCTTCTGTATGTTTTGCCCAGTAAGTTCACCATATATTACTAGCCGGAACTTCAGTAGTAGGAAATAATTTAAATACATTAGGTCTCCCATATTATAATTATTACTTTCAAGACTTGTTATGTAGATAAAAATAATATGTACATCATATGGTTCACAGTCTGTGTTCAATAAGTGTTATCTATCCTTACTGTCCATCAATACTTAATGAGCACTTGAAGTGATTAGCACCAAAAAAAAAAAAAAAATTTGCAAAGTCATAGTTTTAGAGCAGCAGCTAGCTGATTAGCAAATCCTAAATTTAAAAAAAAAATGTATTTACTCATATATCTAGCAGATACACATGGAATACCAAATACCTATTATGGATATACCAGGGAATAAACCAATTAAAGTCACTTCCCTCGGGGCACCTGGGTGGCTCAGTTGGTTAAGCATCTGAAATTGGCTCATGTCATGATCTCACAGTTTGTGAGTTCAAGCCCTGCATTGGGCTCTGTTGCTAACAGCTCAGAGCCTGGAGCCTGCTTTGGATTCTGTGTCTCCCTCTGTCTCTGCCCCTCCCCTGCTCATGCTCTGTCTCTCTCTGCCTCAAAAATAAATAAACACACAAACAAATTTTTTAAAAAGTCACTTCCCTCGTGGAGGGAACATTCTGGAGGAGGAACTAGAATCAGAAATTCATTTTAACTTGTTTGCATTAGCTATGAGCAAAGTTCCTGTCTACAGTAAACCCTTGGTATGTATACGTATGCCTTAGCTCATATTGTCAAAATTGTTGCCATCATCTTTACCAGTACAAAGAACAATAGGGGTCAATCATCTTATATCTTAATTCCAGTTCTTTTGGACAAGTAATTTACCTTCTTCATTATGAGCCTCCTCATCTATAAGTTATAAGTATTGGACTGTATTAGCTCTAAATCCTTTCCCAACCCTATTAATCTATAATTTTACTATACACTCTTTCCAAATGTTCAAAACTGGGATACATTTTCTCCCTCCTTGATAAATCCAAGAACTGGTGTGTATGGTTTATTTTCCATCTCAAATTTGCAGACATCTACTAACTTTAATAATCACATTGTGAAACTTCTCTCCCTCAAGCCATTTATGATAATATTCACTCTGTGTCAGTCATCTGTGCCTTGTACAACCATGTTTTGTAATTTATCATCTCTTACCATATTCTAATCTCACCGTTTCCAATATCTTTTCACCCACAGATCTCACAAAGTAAAACATTTCCCTCTTTATATTCATCAGAAACTTTAAACCAAAGTGCCTTCTAATTCACTCAATTCATTGGTTCATTTCCAGCTACTTATATTTTCCCTGAAATGTATGGTCAGCCATTCCCATTCCCAGTAAGCAAACCTTACTCCTCTCCACAATTGGGTTCTGTGATACTATCAACAGTATCCTCTGTGATGCTATCAATGAGTCCCTCTCTGCACACACTCAACTACTTCTCTGCTGCCTCCCCTAGGCTGCAGAGCATAGGTGGAGGAGACATCAACACCAAGCATCTATTCATCCAAAAATGTATGGGTCAAGTAGCAAGTACACTCTTAATGTTGCTTTAAAAGTGCTTTAGGCACAGGCACCTGGGTGGCTCAGTCAGTTAAGCATCTGGCTTCAGGTCAGGTCATAATCTCACAGCTCATGGGTGAGCCTCAGCCCTGCTTCAGGTGAGCACGGGCCCCACTTGGGGTGAGGCCTGCTTCTCTCTCTGCCCCTTGTGGGATTCTCTCTCTCTCTCCTTCTCTCTGCCCTTTGCTCACTTGCACCCTCTCTCCCTCTCTCAAAAAAGAAAAAAAAAGTGCTTTAGTCATGTCTTGCTGATTACTTTTCTCCTGATCTGTAAATCCTCTCCTCTTTTTCATTGCTGACAGCTATTTCTCCTAATGTGAATAGCCCAATGATACACTTTCCCTCTTCAATTTGTTTTTCATTGTTGAAACAGACAAAAATGGGTCTTTTTCTCTTTCCATGGTTACTCTCAATTTTAATTTTATTTTATTTCTCTCATTGCTCTTTGTAATAGTCTTCCTTTTACTATTGGCCATATCTCCATATACAGTGCATGTCATTTTCTGATTAGTACCTGGTCTTGACTCAATGACCCTGTTCTCAGTAAGGCTCTCATCCATGTGATATTAATGTCACATAAACAGGTAAGGACATGTGTTCATGAGGTATGTGGATTTTGACACTATGACCAAAGTCATTTGGAAACAAAACAGCCCTGCTGTACCCTAGATTCTACTTACTCTTTCAAAGACGAACCAAGTTCTTGAAATAGTCTTACCTTTGTGAACTGCAGAACCTCTCTCCCCAAACTCCTCCCTCGTATTATTTTGACATATTGCCTTATCTCTAACTGCAGTTTATCTCATTTTCACATGTATCTTTTAAAGTTGTGCCCCTATCTTTCTGGGGGTAGGGATGAGGGTGAGGGTGGGGAAGTAGTGCCCAAGGACTAAGAAACAGGCATGAGCAGATTAGCTTTTAGCAAGATCCTCACTCTGCTTGTACCTTGCAGGAGAGCTTCTGACCCTGCTGCTGTAGGTGTGGTCTCCATACCAGAAGCATTTCATCACCTTGAAGCTTATTTGAAAAGCAACAGGCCCTACACCCAAGACCTACTAGGTCAGGATCTTCATTTTAACAAATTCTCCCAGGTGATTCCTGTGTACATTAATGTTTGAGATGCCCTGATCTAGCTCCTGTCATTTCTCTGGTGGTCAAAATGGGGAAAAAAATCTGTAAGTCTGTCATCTACTTTTCCCCATATTTCTTTTCTCAAACTCTCCTCAACTTATACTCTAATAAATTCATTGGCTTATACAGTTTCATTTCTACAAACCAACTTGGATCACTTCTCCATTTTTGATACAATAGATGCTTCTGATCAATACTGTACGTTCAATCCCTCGGTTACAACCAGCAAATTTTTTTTTACCACCCACTTGCACAGTGACCGTATACAGATGATTACCACCAATCCATTAGCTATTACCAATGATCTCCCAATTTATAAATCATAGACAGTAAAATCAGATGATTTAGGAACTGGTGGGGTTTGGAGATTATTAATCCAAATCCTCTCATGGTGTCTGGCATAAAGCATGGCCTTAATAAATATTTACCAAATATAAGAACAAAAATACAAAGAGAAAACAGATTTTACAGAGAATAAAGAATTCTATCCATAGCAGAACAAAGACTAGAATCTAGCCTCTGAAATCCTTCCCAGTTCTCCTTGCTCTGAATCATCTAGTTCTAATCCTTGTTCTCTTATGTGTCTCTGTAGCACTGGATCTCAACCTTGGCTACAAGGGAACCACCTGAGGAGCTCTCAACATACTGATTTCTGAGTCCCAGACTTATAGATTCTGCTTTGGTCTGGGCTATAGCCTACATGGTGCAGTGTCTCAAGGTTCCACAGGTAATATTAATAAGCAGCCAAGATTGAGAACTACTGCATTATACAGTGTTCAGATTTAATGTGTAGGAAATCATTTTGCAATTTTTTTAAAAGTAGAATCTGATAAAGGTCCTAGGTGAATCTAATGCCACTGGTTTTAGAACCACATTTTATTTTATTTTATTTTTTAAATTTTTTTTAACGTTTATTTATTTTTGAGACAGAGAGAGACAGAGCATGAATGGGGGGAGGGTCAGAGAGAGAGGGAGACACAGAATCGGAAGCAGGCTCCAGGCTCTGAGCTGTCAGCACAGAGCCTGACGCGGGGCTCGAACTGGTGAACCACAAGATTCATGACCTGAGGCGAAGTCGAACACTTAACCGGCTGAGCCACCCAGGCGCCCCTAGAACCACATTTTAGTAAGAAGTTTCTATAGCATTTGGCAAAGTTACCCCCTAGTCCAAAAGGAAGAGTTTCAGAATGTAAACTATCCAGGTTCTCCTGTAATCTCTCAGATTCCTTCCCTTTATTTTTCATAGGTTTCTCTTGCTCTACAAATTTCTTAAAGTTGTCCATCACCTAAGTGTAACCTATAGCCTGCCTTTTTTTTCCCAAATAAAAAATTTACATATAATATAGAATATCATTTGGCCATGAAAAAGAAGAAAATCCTATCATTTGCAAAAACATGGATGAAACTCTAGAGCATTATGCTAAGTAAAATAAGTCAGAGAAAGGCAACTACTATATGATCTCATATATATGTGGAATCTACAGATAAAAATTAAAAAATAAAAAACTGGGGTGCCTGGATGGCTCAGTCAGTTGAGCGTCCAACTTTGGCTCAGGTCATGAGCTCACAGTTTATGAGTTTAAGTCCCACATCGGGCTCACTGCTATCAGCGCACAGCCTGCTTCAGATCCTCTATTCCTCTCTCTCTCTCTCTCTCTCTCTCTCTCTCTCTCTCTGTCCTTTCCCCACTTGTGCTCTGTCTCTCAAAAATAAATACAAGAAAAAAATAATAAATAAAAAAATTTAAAAAATTACATGCATAGAAAAGAGATCAAATTTGTGGTTAACAGAAGCAGGGGGTCGGGGTTGGGGAATTGGATAAAGCTGGTCAAAAGATCCAAACTTCAGTCATAAGATAAATACTGGAGATGTAGCATACACTTGATGATTATAGTTAATACTGCATATGGTATATTTAAAAGTTGTTAAGAGGGGAGATTCTAAGAGTTCTCAGAACAAGGAAAAAATATTTTTTGTATCTTTGAAATGATGGAAGTCCAGTCAGTATAGTAAGCATTTCACAATATCAAGTCATTATGCCGTACACTTTAAGATAATGCAGTGTTACATGTCAATTATGTCTCAATAAAACTAGAAAAAAGGGAAAAATTACATCTGTCCTCTCTGTGCACCAATTCTGTTAATTCCCACCCCCACCCCAGCCTTATTGATTTTATAGGAAATCAGTATCTCAAACATGTGTTAATTTTAATAATTTTCTAATTTCTCTGACCTCATTCCTTGCCTTAGCAATGACATAATCTAATTCTCCTACAGTAAAATCCTCATCATGTTATTTTAACTTCAGAAATATTTTAATAACCCATGTTGTCTGTGGTATAAAATAAAATCTTATAAACATATTAATTGCATAAAATGTAAGCAGACCAGAATTTCATTTAAAATACATTTAAAATATAAAGATTGAGACACTCTTTAAAAACTATATTCTGTTTATAATAGTTATACCTTAAGTAAAAGGACATAGAAAAGTTGAAAATAAAGGGATGGAAAAAGACAGCTTTCTCAAAAAAAAAAAAATTACACACACACAAAACAAAAGCAAAAAACCACTGGTGAAGTTTCATTTACATTAGAGAAGTATATTTTAAAAGAAAACCCTAGTGGTGCCTGGGTGGCTCAGTTGGTTGAGTGTCCAACTTTGGCTCAGGTCATGATCTCATGGTTCATGGGTTCAAGCCCTGCGTTGGGCTCTGTGCTGACAGCTCAGAGTCTGGAGCCTGCTTCAGATTCTGTGTCTCCCTCTCTCTCTGCCCCTCCCTTGCTTGCACTTTGTTTTTCTCTCTCTCAAAAATAAACAAACATTGAAAAAAAATTTAAACAAAACTCTCTAATATAGATAAAGAGGAAAATTTAATGAGTCAATACAAAGGAAATGTTAATTACTAAAATCTCTGCTTTTTATAGAATCAAGATATTTAAAGAAAAATTACAAAACTTGAAGAAATAGACAAATCCAAGATTTTAACATGTCTCACAGTAATTATAAGATAATCAAACAATAAATAAGAAGACTTCTGCTTCCAATCAGGAGTAGAAATTTCTTGACTTCTTAAAGCAAAAAAATAGTTAACAATGTATTTTGAAGTTTATAGTATGCTGATATAATGATTGTACAAGAGGCACCTGGGTGGCTCATTTGGTTAAGCATCCAACTTCAGCTCAGGTCATCATCTCACGATTCATGAGTGCGAGCTCCACGTCGGGCTCTGTGCTGACAGCTCGGAGCCTGGAGCCTGCTTCAGATTCTGTGTCTCCCTCTCTCTCTGCCCCTCCCCCGCTCATGCTCTGCCTCTCTCTTTCTCAAAAATAAATAAACATTTACAAAAAAAATAATTGTACAAGTGGTAGGAGATAGTATTGGATAGATAATATAATGAATATTAAACATATAAAGAAGAAATGAAACACGTAAAAAGCAAAACAGTAATTGTAAAGGGAGATTGTTAGAATGTATAATAGGCTAAAGACATAGACAAATTGTAAATAAAATGAATGGAAAAACAATAACCTGGCAACCACTAATCATAAGAGTCCTCTCAGGGTAAAATCATAATCCTAGACTGAAATGTGGTAGAAAAGTAGCCTTTCAGCTTTTGGCTACATATGCCTATAATAGAGCCTCCATAACATGGAGCTGTGTGGTATAAAGGTAATGCAGCTAGTCACGGTTCAAATGCCACAGTCTCTTGCTGTTCTTTCAAAAATATAGTAGATACTCTTGAATAGATATTTGTTTGCTACATTCCCTTATGGTTAATTTCCATAAACTATTTTTTAAAGTTTATTCATTTATTTATTTTAAGTAATCTCTACACCCAACGTGGGGCATGAATTCACAACCCTGAGATCAAGAGTCACATGCTCTTCTGACTGAGCCAGCCAAACACCCCAATTTCAACAGACTTTAAGTAACAATATTTTATAATTTTCATGTAACTTGTTTTGCTGAGGAGTTCTGCCAAGCTCCCTACTTTATCTTGACGGAAGTTAACAAACCACCATTTATATTATTTTTTTTAATTTTAAGTAATTTCTACACCCAATATGGGGCTTCAACTCATGACCCCAATATCAAGAGTTAGATGCTCTACCAGCTAAGCCAGACAGGCACACCTTTCACCATTCATTTTTTAAAAGCATCAATTTCATTTGGACAATTACGGGGAAAAAAAAGAAATATTCTTTAAGTCTTCATCTAGTTTAAAAAAACAATAAAAATGGAATCATAAGAATCTCATATACTTAATTCTTAAAATGCATATCTTGCATTGAAAACATGGAAGTTTAAGCAAATGATAAGATATATAACATTAATGATCAATTTGAATATTATTAATTTGGTTCCTACTTACCAAACGTGGATAAAAACAAATAATTAAGAATGGTTCCTAGTATTTTTGTGGGCATACCACTTCGCCTGGAGAAAATACACATATTCCCATACCCCAAATTCTGCAATTTCAGAGGCTTTGCTGCCCTTCTGGAGCCCATTCACAAATCCCAGTGACAGGATTCTTATATTCAAGGAACATCCAATGAGTATCATGTAAAAATAAAAGACATGTGGATTGCCAATATGATGAAAGGACTAAAGGTCATAATTTTTTTTCAAGTTGGGTCCAGAAGATGTATATACCTAACATGTAAGAAATTTGTTGTTTATTGATTCTGTCTTGTTGTGAAAGAAGCCTCAGCACCCAGGCATTGATGGAATCAAATAATTAAAACATGATCTCTACCCCTGAGTAGTATGTGATTAAGAGCTAAGTGGAATTTGCAGTCTAGTGCTATTAGGTGTCTGGCTGGAGTGCATAGAGATATCTGTATCAGAAAGAAGCCACTTAAACTGTGATCTGAAGGAAGGACAGAATTTGAATAAGTAGAGATGAGGAGGAAGAGAATCTTAAACACAGGAAACAGATATACCTAAGGGAGAAGTCAAACACAACTCTGACTCTTCAAGGAGGAAGGGAATAAAAATAGTGCATATTTGTAGAGTGATTACTATACACCAAACACATCTCCAAAGCATCTTACATGTATCAACTTCATTGAATCCTAACAACGGTAATGTAAGTATACTTTATCATTCCAATTTCACAAATAAGGAGACTGTGGCATCTAGAGGAAGGGTACTGGCCCTTGCTTACCTATGAGAGCCAGAACTTGAAAATGAATTAAAACTCTGACCTCCAGAAAGAGTGATATAGGGAAGAGAGGAAATAAGTCTCTGTAGACCTTGCAACATGCCTAGATGCTCAATAAATAGATTTGGAATCAAGATTTGACTCTGAGGCATTTTATCTCTCTTGAACATACTGTGAGATATTAGAGCTTCTTTGGGCTTGGAAGTGATACCAGAAGGTGGTACTTTAGAAAGATTTATTTAACAATCTTGTTTGAAGAGAGGTGGATTGTCGAAAGTGGTACTGGAGTGAAAGAAACAAGGATTAATTGCCTCAAGAGAGGCGAGGATGAACAAATACAGATGACAAGCTGAAGCATCTGGTATCTAAGATGTAAGAGCAGCAAATAAAAGATGTTAAGAGTGGGGGGAAAATACTTTAAAGAGGGAAATGCTAGTTAGTTGTCTTTCATTTTTGGGCTAAAATAATTGTTAGTTTCCCATTAAGACAATTTTTAGACTTCAGAAAAGAAAGTCCAAATTCTCATTTTAGACAATTATTGTATTAAGAACTTGATTCGTCTTTAAATTATAAAATTTCTTAATAGAAATCTCTTTACATAACTTTGTAGAATATTCTAGACATATTTTAAAGTATTCTCATATTTGAAAATGAATTCCCTTTGTAGCAAAGGATGATCTTAACAGACTAATAATAAATTAAAAGAAAAATAGATATTAATATTTTTAGTTCATAATTCTCATGTTCCATTTTGCTAACATTTTGTCCTTGAAGAGGCTGTTCAAGGTTTTTACAAAATAATAAAATAGAAGCTTTTAGCACTAAAATAGAACATGTAAGAAATGATAGTGCAATGTAATAGAATTCAACATCATTGAAGGAATACTGACTGAAAGTTAGAAAATAGAAAATTTAGTCCATTTCTCCCACAGTCGTGCTTTCTGACATTATGCAAAGGTAATCTTCCTGGGTTTTATTTTGCTATTGGCTGAAATAAAAACGATACAAATTTCGGGACTATTCCAGTGAGGAATTATGAGTTCGTAACTTAACGAAATATAACCAAATATGAAATTTAAAACAATGAGCTTCAGAGGCCCAAAGATCCACTGTGCCAAAATAATAAATGAAATTAATATTGTTACAGATGGCTTGAAACATAAGTTATAGAAATATAATTTATTTTGAGTTTCTCAAAGGGATACTTCCCTTAATTAACATTTTTATTCAACTTATATGTATATTTGAATAGGTAATACATCTATGCTGTTCATAAATCAAAACATGTATAAAATTATACAGTAAAAAGTTTCTTTCTAATCCTTATGTTCATACATCCAGTTCCTATATGAAAGTTCCAGTAATATGCATTCTTCCAGAGGTTTATATATGTATGAATATACAAGCACATATTTTTATTGGACTGTATTTCTGAATTATGTTATTTACTTCACATGCCATATAGCAACTTGATTCTTTTTTTTAAGAAGGTCTGGCCAGTTTTATTAAGGAAAAATTTTGCATGATTTATAATTTACCAGTCTGTTCTGACATGCTTCTAATGATATCAGAATCACCTGGATCAATGAGAACCAGTGTGCACTCTGTAGTACTTCCCACATGCTGTGCCCAATTCAATATTATTGCCACATAGTGACAACAGTTTGGGCCAACATAGTGGACTACTTTATTTCAGATTTCCTGAAGGCTGGGCAGTCGTTAAAGATGACTAGTTTTGTTTTACTATGTCTCATCATTTTCTGAGTCCACTTGTACCCCAGCACATACTTTCCACTTTTCATAATGAGTTGGAACCTAGAGTTGATTGACTCCACTGACTTTTTCTTCTTTTCAGCCACCACCTCCCTGCCTTAGATGCAGGACAGCCCCAACCAAGAGCAGCTGCCAAAATGGCTGGGAGAGAGAAAGGAAAGAGCTCCCACAATGCCTTGATTCTTTAACTTAACATTATAGCTTGGCTGTCTTTCATATCTCTGTATAGGAAACTTCCTTATTCTTCTGTTTTTTTTTTTTAATTAATTATTACAGTTGGGGAGGTTTCCATTGTACGGACATACCTTAATTCATTTAACCATCAAATGTTACAGAAATTTAAGTTATTTCTGCTATTATAATAATACTACAGTATAAAATTTTTAATGCTTTTTTTATTTTGGTGGGGGGGGGGGTGTGCATGTGTTTTAAGTAAATTCTACCCCCAATAATGGGCTCGAACTCATGACTCCGAGATCAAGAGTCACATGCTCCACTGAATGAGCCAGTCAAGCACCCAACAGTATAATTTTTATACAAATTTTATGTCATGAATATTCAACCATAGAACCAGTAATAAATTCATGGGAGAAAAAAATGTCTGGGTTAAAATATGCATGGAGTTTTAATATTTATAGATCTTGCAAAACTGTCCAACATGGGAGATGTACTGTTTACATTCTCACAAGCAACAAGTGAGAGTGTTATTTTGCTACTAGTGACTACACCAATAGTGTGAGTTTAACAAGCTTACAGATGTCCATCAATTCAAGAGACTAAAAAATTCTATCAATGTTGCTTTAGGATTTGAATTTCTATAGGATTCTGATGGACATTAGGGTTAGGATTAAGACATAATTCCCTATGTACAAGAACCATTTCATCATCTTCTTTTATTAAAAATGTCTTCCCTTTGGGGCGCCTGGGCGGCTCAGTCGGTTCAGAGTCCGGCTTCGGCTCAGGTCATGATCTCACAGTCCGTGGGTTCGAGCCCCATGTCGGGCTCTGTGCTGACAGTGCAGAGCCTGGAGCCTGCTTCAGATTCTGTGTCTCCCTCTCTCTCTGCCCCTCTGCCTCTCTCTGTCTCAAAAATAAATAAAAACATTTTTAAAAATGTCTTCCCTTTGTGTTCAGGTTTAATTTTTGTGTTATTCTTGATTTCTAGAAAATCTTGAGCAGTATTAACACATTCCTGTGATATAAATTGCAAATAGTTTTCCCGGCCTATGTATTTGATTTTGGTATTTTTGCGATACAGATTTTATTCTAATGTAACTGATTTTTGTAATGTTATCATTCTTCCTTCCATGGGCTCCAGACTAGGAGTTATGGTTATGAAACACTGCTCCATTGTAAGATTATAAATTCTCTCAGGTTTTCCTCTTATATTACTAAGACTTCATATTTTACACATAAATGTTTTATTTTTTCATCTTGGAATATGGTTTTTTGTTTTGTTTTGTCTTGTTTTCTGCTAGTTGGCTAACCATTTCTCACAACACGACTAGTCATTTGTCTCAGTAAACAAAATTATATATTTCTACAACATAGCTGCCAAGATTATTCATCTTGATTTTCCACTTTTTCCTTCTCTTCTACAGGGCACAAGTGCTTAAAAACAACAAGAAATTACCAAGATATACATGCATATATACATGTATGTGTATATTTATATATGAATTGAATGTTTAGAAGAACAGAAGCCAGAACTAAAGTCAACAGATAAAGTCAGTGGTTCTGAATGAAGATAAGTGCACAGTGTCCTTGGCTTTGTTGTTCTTTAGGAAATCTGCCTAGTATCTGGTAAAGACACCAATTATTAACAAATTATTTCAAACCTGAGAGACACTAATCCTAGCCAATAAATGTAATATGATTCTCTTACAAGTTATTTGAAGAGCTGTCTTGGGCTTGGGGAGGGGATTCTGCGTGGAAAAATTCTAAAGCTTTTTGGGTAGCAGTAAAACTCAAAAGGGCATATGTAATTAATAACTGATATTTTTTAAACTACCTTCTAAGAAGTTCCTATTGACCCAGGATTTGTTATTAAACTAGACAGTAATGTGAGATAGGAGAGAAAAAGAAAACACACACATATTTAATGGCCCAAGGTCACAGATTGGATCATTTAGGATGAAAATCGAGCACTGAATGAAAATTTCAAGTTCTTGAAGTTAAATATGTAATATAGTCACTTTCTTAAGCCTCCCCTACAACATTTTCAGGCTAAATTACAGAAAAAATTAAAAGAATGTATTTTTATAATATTCTGACATGTAATAAAAATGAAGAGCTAAATGGAAATATTTTAATCAGAGCATCTGATGTAAACCACTGAAGTACTGTTACTAATGGTGATTTATACAACAATCATATATCCAAGCACCATTCAAAGCCCCTCTCTTGTATTAACTCATTTATTCCTCAAGTAACCAAGTGAGCTAGATATGAGTATTATCTCCATTTTATAAGGAAGCTAGAGCAAACAGATTAAATAATTTGCCAAATGAGCCAGCTGTGCAGCAACAAAATGAAAAATGACAGCTTCATCACCAGATTTGACATGCAGGCATCTATGACAGCTGCAGAAACTAGCTATGGTGCCCTAATGCACACAGCCAAGATGTCCACTGCACATTACTGAAAGGAAATTCTATGTCTAAGAATTGAAAATCACCAACTGGAAATGGCTATAACTGACAGAAGGCATGCTCAGTAGCTGTCAGTGTAAGCCAGAATTGGAAGGAACAGGATCCAGTCCCAATTACAAGAAGACTCAGAGAAAGCAAACAGGCAACCAGTGGTGCAAAGCTAGAGGATGACCAGGAGACGTTGGCTAACCAAAGACTTTTATAGATAGAGATCTAGCTATTCAAGCTGGGCCCACACTAGGGAAAAGAGAATGCTCAAATTTGTCAATGAGGTAGGTGTCAATGAGCCCTAAGAAAGAACCAGCACTCCACATATTCAGGAAAGAGTCAGGGGCATGGACATTTGGCAGTCACTTCTAGAGCTACACACATCACTGCCCAGGGGTGTTCGCCCACATGGGGCTATTTAACTTTAAACTGACTAAGATTAAACAGAATTGAAAATTCAGTTCTTCCATCACAGGAGCCACATTTCGAGTCTAAAGAGTACAAATGGCTATGACTATTATATTAAACAGCAGTGCTAGAGTATATCAACTTTACCAAATATCCCCCTTGCTAAGTATAGGGTGATTTTGTTCTCTATTATTGTTTTACATCAAATTTTAGAATGAAGTGACTCCAACCCTAATGTGGACAGCATGTATGTATAACCATAAAATTTGAGAATATAGAGTCAGGAGAAAAAAACAAGGAGTGAGTGACAGCCAACATTGCATATTGAAGTCATATCATCATTCTTGTCTAAACCAACAGTCCAATATGTTCTGTTCACCTTGATCCTTACTGCTCACAAACTCCAGAAGTAATTGCTGACAAGTCCTTGCAAAGAACCTCCTACCCCATGGAAAGGTCCCATTAGAAGTCAGAATTTTCCTGGCTTTTTTTTTCTTCCTTAGCTGAACAATTCCTAAAATACAAAATTGAAACTTTAAAAGAATGAAATCCAACAACAAAAACAACACTTTCATCAACTGAAAATTAATTCCTCTAGCTTGCATTTTTCCCTCAAAAACATGCATGCTCCCTACTTAAAAAGAGCCTTGAGAAACCACAGAGGGGAAAAAAATGCAAAATCTATTGCATGATTCACTTGGCCATTCACAGAAGTATATTTCATTTGAAATATTCATTAAGGAAACTACTAAAATATATCATCTTTGTTGGTTAGTGTGGCCCAGCACAGCATACTTTAAACACATCCCATATCAGTTTTCATTTCTGAAAAATGGGGACAAAACTAGTATCTTCCTCTATGGCTAGGATTTTGAGATTTTTTAAATTGTGAAACTCTTCTGTGCAAACTGGTTTCAAACATTTCCTCAATGATCCAAAATTACAATCATGAGGTTTTGCAGAAAATGTCCTCTACAACCCAGAGATACATTTCCAATGTCATGATAATCATATGATAAAATTACTGCACTCTTCCCTTTGCCTACCAAAAAAGAAAAAAAAAAGTGTAAAACTACTCTAAATGGACTTCAATGCCTTGTAACCACAATTACTACTCAGGGTGTCGACAAAACAAGAAAAGCACAGATTAAACAATGTTCTTTCAAAGGCACCTACAGACATCCAGATAACATAATGTAAAAACTCTTAGAATATGTGACTTCTTACCATCTTTCAATTACTGTTAATACAGATTCTTCCTAAGAGAACAAAACAGAATGCGGTTAAATTTGGAGTGAGAAGTGGTCTCTGAAGAAATCTCTCTGGTTAAAAGAAAATACCCATGAATTAATATACAACCAAACATATTGAACACTGATGCAAAATATGCCTTGATAACAAAGTTGGTAACTTAAATTTTATGAAATATTCAGTCACAATGGAATATGAGAGATGTAAAAATAAATTTAACACAGTATTATAGTTGGATTTACATTTCTAACTAGAAATGGACATATATATCATAAAAGAAATGTAATTTGTAATTTAGGTGAATAATGGGTATCAGTTGTAGACATTAAAACTGCAATGGGTCTTTTTTAAAGAACCACTATTCTCTCGTTGAAGAGAACTTCAGCTTCATCTCATTCCTGGTTTCTAAAAATAGAAATTGCATGTTTTTACTAAAAATTTCAGAACTAAAAAAGGTAAGAAACTAAGCAGGATCATGTGATAGTAAAGTGTATTTGCCCTTGAACTGAATATCCTAAATATTTCTTCTTTGTGGGTTGTTTTTCTGGTACTCTGATGTTTATCATTTCTTAGTTATGTAAAATGTGTTTCACTGACTGATAATTAACACTGCCAATCTAAGAAATGAGTAAGTGGTGGGAAAAAATGCCCCGGTGGGCTTCTTGCACTGGATGGAGGAGAGATTAGAGACTTCTAAGTCCCACCCAATTACATGGTTCTCTGAATGGTACTTCTTACCCCTTCCTTTGATAGTCCCTTATAGAAATTCCTAATGTAATCTGCTGCTCTACTTCCTTGGTTTTCTTTAGCCTTGGTAAGCAGAAATGTCCCTAGTAGAGAACATTTCAGTAGCTGCAGTAGCGTATCATTGTCTTACACCTGGCCACAAGCAGCTTCCTGCCTAAACCAATACTGGAAACCAGACAGCATGTGGATTCTGAGACCATCCATTCTCTGAAGAGCCAGATAAGGAAGTCAAATTTAAAAATGGGCATTTTCAACCCTTCTAGTCTTAATATATAATATATATACTACATATATAATATAATAATATTGATATAGTAAGCAAAATGTATATTTTGAGGAAAATAAGTATTATTTTGTAAGTCAGAGAAAGCAAAATGACTTACTGACAAATTATCATGTGCTGACCAGCCAGCTGAAATACAATCATTGGTACCCAGACATTTGGCAGTTACCCTGCAGATAGAATTACTGTCATCACACACAACTTGTCTTCTCATGTATTGATTTGTGTGGACCATATCTCAATTCAATCAATACGAACACGTTAGGAGAAAGTCTTTTAAAAATTCTTTCTGATTGGATTCTACCTCACAGTAGAAAAACAATTCTTCTGAGATTGAATGTACATTGTATAATTATTCCTAAGTGGTTTTTTAATGTCATTGGATTAAAAAAGAAATTCCAGAATGTCTGAGTGCTAAAACACCCCAAGTAAATTAAGAACTTATTTACTTAGCTCTCAAGCTAGTGAAAGTCAAACTCATTAATCTTAGTAATAAATACCACCAAGAAAAATTGCCACTAGGAAAAAAGATACAAAATGTTGGCACAAATAACTGAAAATTGCTTTAAACATGTTCTGGCGTGCTGTTACCTTTTGCAGTTAGAGAAATAGCATACATTTTGCATTTTTAAATACTGTTTACTTATTAGCTATTTTGGACACCACTTTAAAATTTAGTTAAAAGAATAGCATGTAGGGCACCTGGGTGGCTCAGTCGTTTGAGGATCTAACTTTGGCTCAGGTCATGATCTCACGGTTCATGGGTTCAAGCCCCGCGATGGGCTCTGTGTTGACAGCTCAGAGCCTGAAGACTGCTTCGGATTCTGTGTCCCCCCCACCCCCACTCTCTCTCTGCCCCTCCTCCATCTGAGCTCTGTCTCTGTCATTCAAAAAATAAACATTAAAAATTCAAAAAAAAATTTTAAACAATAGCATGTAAACTTGTGAAATCACTGTTGTATACCTGAAACATTGTGTGTCAACTACACTTCAATATAAATAAATAAATGAATGAATGAATGAATGAATAAATAAATAAATAAATAAATAAATAAATAAATAAATAAATACTAAAGGTGTAACAGCACTCAGATAAAATTAGCAACTGCCTATGGGAGAGAATATTACTGTAACTTTAACTCCTATGTATTCCATACAAATGATCTGCAAACACTTATAAGGAGAGATTAATTTTGTAGTTATGTTTCTGGGAATGATGGAAGGTGAGGTAAATGAGGATATTTTCCCAGTGTTTGTAACACTCAGGACTATTATGTGAGAAAAAAAAGGGAGGAAAGAAATAATGGAAAACATATTATCATGATTGCTACTGTGAACATATGAACAATTTCAATCTAAAGTAAACCTATTTTGGGGGTGCCTGGGTGGCTCAGTTGGTTAAACGTCCAACTTCGGCTCAGGTCGTGATCTCACAGTTTGTGAGTTCGAGCCCCGCGTCAGGCTTTGTGCTGACAGCTCAGAGCCTGGAGCCTGCTTCAGATTCTGTGTCTCCCTCTCTCTCTGCCCCTCCCCTGCTCACACTCTGTCTCTCTCTCTCTTTCAAAAATAAACATTAAAAAATTTTTAAAAATAATAAGGTAAACCTATTTTTGTTGTTTAATGTATATTGATCAAGCTGTATCCCTCCCATGAGATATTTTTCATTTTCAAAGAATAACATATTTGATTTTTGTATCAGCTCACCTTAATATTTAAGTATAATCCCTTTATAAACTAGACTGGACAGGTATCATTTACCTTTTTTCTCCCTATAACTAGTAACTCTTCCCACATTCTCTAATTCCAAGTTCATGGCTCCATGTCCTGCTTTGTTTGCATGAAGACCAGCTTACAGAGCACATATGAACAAACAAACTCTCTGCCAGATTCTCACTAGGCTATCAATGCACAACTAAAATGGACAGTCACGTTATGCTAGAAAGTGAAGAATGGAATAATTCTTATGAGCAGTTGCTTTACATATGAGCAACGTTTTCTAAAAGGAAAATTATACTCCATTCAATTGATCCTTCCTTACTCTTATTTTTTTCTGATAACTAGATATTTCTAGGTACTCTTCCCGCTCTGTCTCTACACAAAGGATTCAGAGTAGATTAGAAACTAGGAGGCTTTCCCCTACCAATACCAAGGCAAGCAATTTACCTCCTATCAGTTCTTTCTGTCCTGTGAGGCTCTGTACTATGTCTCCCAGTCCTCTTTGTTTTGGTGAGCTGTGACCTTCTGGTTGGCCTTTCTGTCAACCTCTGGCCTATTTACATCAAGGGATCAAAGTGAGTCCTCTCCAAACAGGAAGAAGTATAAACACCTACCTGAACTCTGGTCATTCTTCTTACCATTATTCAAACTAATAATTAAATCCTAGTTTTTCTCTCCATAGCACAGTGGTTTGACTATACTCCTGAATCTAACAAACTATGAGTAACATTTTTTTAAATAGAAAGATCTTATAATTTTGCCAAATTACTCAATATCCATTAACCTCAGCGCTCTCATCTGTTAGAAGAAAATGATAATGTTACCCTAGCTCTCATGTTTCTAAGAAAATAAAATTAACCTTTGGGTAAACAATTTCCACAGTTCATGCAGACCATAGCCAATAAAAGCTATCTCTTTATAAAGTAAGAGGAAGAGGAGAAATAAGAACAATAGTAAAGACTGCCTTCTGATTCACATGGCATCCCTTCTGTTGTTGTCAAGGCACAACTTCATAACGTATGTGGAACCATCATGACTCCTAAATACAAAGTACAGAAGACTCCTAAACACAAAGTACTCCCAATATAAGTTATGGGGTGATTGTGCTGTGGCAACTTGGTTAAGCTGGGAACTATGCTTCACAGAATTTCCTTCTCTGAATTGCCCAGGTGAGAGTCAACCAAAAGTTGAAATTCTGCAAGATTTAGAAGGCAGAAGTGAAGCATCTATCTAACTTCCTGACAGTCTTTTTGCAGACAAACATGGTTGCATAGTCATTATTTGGTATTTAGCATAGAAGACAGTTAAAGAGTTTAATGCTATCTGGCATAAAAATCATGCTAGTACTAGAAATATAAACATGGGTGTTAAGAATGATGTGTTAAAGGGTACCTGGCTGGTTCAGTAGGAAGAGCATGTGACTCTTCATCTTGGGATCAGAAGTTCAAGTCCCATGTTGGGTGCAGAGATTACATACATACATACATACATACATACATACATACATACATAAAATAAACAAAGTAACTAAGAAAAAAAAAAGAATGATGAGAATGGTGTGCTAAACTACCTCTCAGTAAGAACCTAAAAACTTTTTATTAAAATGAATGATGTGACAATTTAAAATGCTGTTCTGCCCTTCTCCCATCCCAACTCTGTGATCCACTTACTAAGTCTTTTTACTAAATCTTTTTACTAAGTCCTTTTACTAAGTCTTTTTTTGGGGGGAATGTGCTTCAAATTTGAAGATTCCTAAATGTTTAACTTTTGGATAAATTAGATCACTGTATTGGCAAATTAGTAAAAACCTACAGCCTCAGAACTCAAATAAAGATACAAGTTATTTGGTAGTAAGCAAATTATCCCAGAGTATCTTCTGAAGTCTCTAATCAGACAATAACATACTTAAGGACTCCCAGGGTTTGTGTTAATTCAAACAAAATATAAAAACAAAAATCCTCCATTGACCTAATCACCTTCCTAACTCCTGCCTTGCTTACATAACAAATCTTATCTACACTTTATCTACACTTCCTCTCCCCTGTATATTGGTTAAAGTTTTTCAGTTCTGTTCCTACCACATACTGAAATACATTTCTCTAGTTCACTGGTTCTCAAACCCCAGTCTGCAAAATAATCTCCCAGATATTTTTTTAGTCAAGATCCTTAAGCCATATACCCCAGAGATTCTAATTTAATAGTCCCAATTTGGAAGGCAGGGGTGTGAATATTTATCAGCATTCCTAAACTATTCTTAACCACCCACATCAGAATCATGTCATGAAGAGCTAACAACCTTATCTGTTGGAGACTCTTCAGCTGTTATTCACATTTGACCTTTTTGCAATATTTGACACCATTTATGATATCTCCTTGAAATTTCATCTTCCCAGATGCTCAAGGCCCAGGTCCTAGAAAATTGCTGGCTCTCCCACAAATAATTAGTGAGTTCATAAAAATGAGCTATAGACAGTAGCATCCGCCCTAAGTATTTATTCACTATTTGATATAAAGCTTCAAGTGGCCTGAGGCCCTCCCAAATCAATGTCTCTCATGGGATTCTCTTTCCAATTTCTTACAGCCTTAGTCTGCTGTTAAATATACATAATGACAAGCATTTCCCGAATGTTTACGATGGGTGCTAAGCACATATATTATATCCTGTAACAATCCTATGTGTCATGCTTTCCCTCATCACAAATTTTTGTTGTTTATGGTTCCCCCCACCCAAGCTACACGCACTGCCTGAGAGCCCTAGGTCACAGTCTACTCACCCCATCAAGGTCACTTTCTCTGGGTATTTTTCCTGATGGCCTTACTGACACTCCTTTCCCTGTGCTCCATGTCATCTAACACGCTGTAAATAATTCATTTGCCTAATTGTCACCACCACCTCTAGCCAGTGGGTTTCTTGAAGGGTAAAGACTAAATCTATTAGCCCAGGGCCTGCTGTGGAGCCTAGTTGAATGATTTTCCTTAACTAATTAAGGCTTGTTATCATGTTTTATTTATTTAACTCTTCAACCCTTTTAGCAGGATATTATACAATATTTCACATAATGTGGTCTTTGGACCACTTATACTCAAATCTCCCTAGATGATGGTTAAAAAGATAGTTTCCTGGAACACCTGGGTGGCTCAGTTGGTTAAGCCTCCAACTCTTGGTTTAAGCTCAGGTCATGATCTCACTGTTCATGAGTTTGAACCCCACATCGGGCTTTTATGCTGACAGTATGGAGCCTGCTTGGGATTATCTCTCTCCCTCTCTCTCTGCCCGCCCCACCCCCACCCTGCTCATGCTCTCTCTCTCAAAATAAATAAATAAACATTTACCAAAAAAAAGTTTCCTATGCTCCCTACTTACTATATAACAAGATTTCCAAGGTTGAGTCCAGGAATATTCATCTTGATAGGTATCTCAGGTTATTCTCATAAATAGTAAAAATCTTAAAATATTGCTTCAGGAGCTCCTGAGTTTGTGAGTTCAATCCTCAGATTGGGCTATCTGCTGGCAGCATGGAGCCTGTTTAGGATTCTCTCCTCCCTCTCTCCCATTCGTGCATACATGTGCTCACTCTCTAGCTCTCTCTCTCTCTCTCAATAAATAAACTTTAAAAATAAATAAATAAAATAAAATATTGGTTCAGTGGGAAGAAGTTCCTACTTAGATTGAAGAGACCTGTCTTCTACTAGTGACGATACCAATAACTAGCTTATGTTTAATTTAGAAAACCTTTAAAAAGACTAGATTTTTTTTTTAATTTAGAAGCAGGGGATTAGAATAAATTATCTACAATATGTATCTTCTATCTCTAAAACATTCTCTTAGTTTTAATAATTTGAAGAACCAGTGATATACTTGCAAGTTAAATTTCCTCTAAGCCATCTGAAACTGGGGTCTGTCTTTTGTACGTCATAGAAATAAATTTCAAGTCATATAAGGAGGCAAGAGATTTAAGTGTAATGAATCCAAAGTTGGGGCTAGAGCTATTCTTACTGTTGCAAATAGGTAGAAAAAAGTAAAGGACTTGGCCAAAGTATCCTAACTTCTTTAATTTCTTACCCTAAGTAGTTCATAGAAGGAGAAATATTACCATTTTTTATTAAAGAGTATAATCCTTGGACCACATGAACCAGAATCACTTAGGTTTCTGCTTAATACTATAGTTTCCCAGGTAGCACCCACTACCTACTGAATCAGAATGTTTGACCAACAGTAAGTATCTCTACAAGCACTCCAGGTGACTTACCTACCATCGGAGTACCACTGATCCACATAATCTAAGTAGTTACATTAAGGTAAATATGACAAATGAATTGGTCCAATCTCTAGAACAAAAGGATAAATAAATCCTCTAATGTCTTATGCAAGCCAGTCTTCTGAACATGCACAGAAAATCCTTGCACAGTCATGTGGACTAAAACAGCATGTTTTCTGACTTTAGGAGTGGGAGAATCAAGGCTGTGGGCCAGGATACAATTATAATCCAGTATATAAGTAGTGCCTTGCAAATGTTCAAAAATTTTGATCCAGCATAGTTCTGGGTAGAAAGAAAGGCAATGAACAGGATCTGAGAGATGACCAAAGAGTAGAAAGAGGCTCTGGGGGCTAAGACAAACAACAACAACAACAGCAATAAAAACAGTATACAGAGAGGCAGGAGAAAAGAACAATTAAGGAAGAGGATTATGAATTAATAAGTAAATGCAAAAAAAAATAATAAAATTAAAAAAATAAGTAAGTGCAACCAGTTTTGCTTAATTAGATAAACTGGTGTTAACCCTAAAATCCATGATTACAGGGGCACCTGGGTGGCTCAGTCAGTTGAGCATCAACTTCCTCTCAGGTCATGATCTTGTGGTTTGTGAGTTCAAGCCCTGTGCCAGGCTCTGGGCTGACAGCTCAGAGCCTGGAGCCTACTTCAGATACTGTGTCTCCCTCTCTCTCTGCCCCTCCTCTGCTCGCTTGCTCTCTCTCTCTCTCTCAAAAATAAACATTAAAAAAACAAAAATCTGTGATTAGAAATCATCTGATGGGTTGAACAAAAACTACGTGTATTAAAATGTAGTGACCATTGATATATCATATCCAAGGGCATAGGTAATATTAAACTAATAGTAAATAAAGATTGTCCTTCTTTCTAAACTGAAAAATAAACAGTGAGAAAATTTTCAAGGCATTAAAGTATTTGGGAAACTTATGCTAAAAATTTGAAAAAGCTAGGGGCGCAGGTGGCTCAGTCTGTTAAGCAATCAGCACTTGATTTTGGCTCAGGTCATGATCTCACAGGTTCAAGATCCACCCAGCATTGGGCTCTGCATTGTCAGCATGGAGCCTGCTTGGAATCCCCTCTCTCCCTCTCTCTCTCCCCTTCCCATCCACCACTCGTGTGTACATGCTCTCTCTCTCAAAACTAATAAACATTAAAAATTTTTTGAAAAAGGTACATGTAATTCAATCTTTTAATAGGATAAATATCTGTCATTGGCTACATATGCAAAATTTTTATGAAGTTCATTATAAATTATTTACATTTACATGAGAAAATTTTGATATATTAGAAATGAATTCCATGGCACACATTGAACGAAAAAAAAAAACGGTTTGAAAGATACAAGATTTTAGAGGTTACTTTCAGAGAGTAAAAAGTGAATAACTAAAGCATCAATGAATTATTATTCACCACTTTTCCTGAACAAAGTTGTATGTATTAATTAAGTCGTGATTAAAGGAAGATGGTCTAAGTGCCAATCACACACTTACCACAAGTATATCAAGGAAAATTATAGGTTCTTCTTTCCCCTTCATAATTCTATGAATAAAAATGCCTGTCTTTTCATTGGAAAATCAGTCTGGTATTTTCTCAAGGTCAAATATCTCTGACAAATGTGTTTTCAATATCTTATTCAAATGTAAAATACTAACAGCTATTGTCTGCACTGGGTCTAAAATGATTTATAGATTCCTGTGACATAACTTAACTCTTTAAGCACAGGACCCCCCCAAAATAATGATTTTTTTAGGTTTAAGATTTAAGAAAATCTCTTGTTCCTTTAATTAATGGTAAAGTAGTATTAAATTGTTGATTATTTAGTACTTTGTAAATTATTAGACTACAGATGAATGTAATAATTCAGGCCTGAGGGCACCTAGCACGGTTGGCCACCCTGTCTTCCGGGGCCAGCGAGAACGCCCACACTGCCCCTGCCCGAGGGAGCAGCTCCAGCTAGAGGCCAGCATGGAGAAAATCAAGGTCTTGCAGGTGGCTATTGAGCCTCAACAGCACAGCATTCTGCATACTCGCAAGGGTGCCTTGCTGGTAGGTGCTCCAGCTGGAAGGAACCCCTTTGGGAGTCCAGATCCTATGCTTTATTCTAAAGTCTGTAGGGAAGAAGTTCACTGAGGAATACTTGTAAGTGCAAAGCAATGAATGACTGCCTCCAAGTCTCAAGAAAACACTTTTCTCCAGCCAAATGACTTTTAGATATTTCAATCCTTTCCTGTCACCTGATCCTAGAGCCAAATTCTACTGTTTCGCCTCTGATAAGGAGACTAAATAATAATGGCCTGATTCTGTTGGTGAAGTGCTTTTATATTTAAGACCAAAAAAAGTTACTGGTGTGGGAAACTAAGGCAAGTGAAAAAGTAAATTTCCCTACTGTCTACAGCCCATGGACAAGTCCTTGAAACAGGCAGTGACAATCCTCTAGGAACTCAGCTGCGGGGATGATGACACTTTGCTAAGGGCAGAAGGCAACCTTAGCTTGACATGAGCCAGACCTCTAGGACCCAGTAAGTCTTCTTTAACATATAAAAATCCCTTTGGAAACTTCCTTTATCTCCAACCCACCCCCCTGCCCCAGATATATGTTAGCAATAATCCTCCAAATTTATGGCCCACTGAAATACATCTGAAGGGTCTCATGACTAATATTTTACTAGAGAATAGTAAATAACCTTATCTTAACAATAGCTCGCCCCCTCAAGGTCCTGGAAACCGTGCTTCCAAAATTCCTTAGAGGCTTAACACTGTCCATGACCCCCTCCCAACTTGAAGGTATATAATCAGTCACCAGTCAACCCTGGGCAGCTCTTTCTGCCATGGGTCCTGTCCCTGTGCTTTAATAAAACCACCTTTTTGCCCCAAAGACGGCTCAAGAATTCTTCCTTGAGCTCCAATGTTTTCTACATCACCACCACCAAATATATACTAAAATATACCTCTTTCATAAATGAATTACTAGTGTTTCTATACTTGGAATATTATGTTTGCTTTATTTATTGAATGTTTACATTTTGAGAAAGAAAACATTTGTGTTTGTTAAAAAAGTGCATATTTGTAATTTGTTCCTAAGATCTTTATAGACCATAACAAAACCTGTTTTTTTCCTCATGAATTTACAGTTTCTAAATGAAGACAAGCAACACTAAAACAGGGGGAAGAACAGGCTTTATTAATCAGATGATGTCTTGATTTTTCTAAATGAGAAGATTGTTTTATTTGTAACACTAAACATGGGAGCTGTATTTTTAGCAAACTTGTTTGGAAAGATTCACATTGTGTTGTGTATTAGATTGCCCCATCCTGTCTGTGTATGATGCAAATTAGGTCTTTGTCTTAAGTTCCTCTACTTTATACTTATGGTTATACCTAAAAACAAATAAAAATGCATTATTTCATGTCTTTAAAAAATTTTTAAATGTGATCTTCAGAACAAGTGCAAATGATTAAAAACAAAATAATGTGAAAATACTACAACCTAAATGAATTTTTTTTCCATTTTTTAACATTTATTTATTTTTTAGAGAGAGAAAGAGCATGAGCAGGGGAGGGGCAGAGAGAGAGGGAGACACAGAATCCGAAGTAGGCTCCAGGCTCTGAGGTGTCAGCACAAAGTCTGTTGTGGGGCTCAAACCCACAAATTGTGAGATCATGACCTGAGCTGAAGCTGGACACTTAACAGACTGAGCCACCCAGGTGCCCTTACTTTGATGATGTGCCTTTGATTTAATGTGGGATACTTTTAAAAGGATACTTTGTGTTTGTAACAATCTTTGATGACTTAGAAATAAAATTCCTGCTTAATTCATAAAAATTAATTAAGGCTTGAAAAAATGCAGATATAGGCTACAGGGTTTTTTTCAAATCTCATATTCAAAAGCCTCTTTCATCTAACCAAACAATTCCTATTCCTATTCTCTGTGTAAAAGAAAGCAAGAATATTCCTGATAACAAATATATTTAAGACTCATCAATTCCATAAGGTGTCTTTGACAAAGAAAAGGGGGGGGGGGTTGGACTTATTATTAAGTTATTTCATACCTATTCCCCTTATAACTAAGCTTTCAAAATGACTATGTGTATATATATATATGTATATACATATATATATGTATACACACACACACACACACACACACACATATATATATGGCTTTATCACGTGATCACAATATTGCCTAACAAGTTATAAATACTTAAATATTTTAGGGACATCTGGGTGGCTCAGTCAGTTAGGCATCTGACTTTGGGTCAGGTCATGATCTCGTGGTCTATGAGTTAGAGCCCCATGTCGGGAGGCTCTTCAGATTCTGTGTCTCCCTCTCTCTCTGCCTCTCCCCTACTCATGCTCTGTCTCTCTCTGTCTCTCAAAAATAAATAAATGTTAAAAAAATACTTAAATATTTTAAATGGCTTTAAATGTTTTTCCCATATTTTGAAGGTGCTCATAAATATCAAAGGGTTTTAAATCCTATTTGTATCTTAGTTACAAAGGAATTTTTCAAGTTACCTTATGAGCTTCCTACCAAATGCAGTAACTATTTTTATACAGTTATTTTATATTTAATTCTAAAATGCTACATTTCTGATATTCTCCTGAGATGGGTCAGACAGGAGAACTAATTCTGGTGACAAGCACAGTTTTCTACTTGCTCTTACATCATTTATGGTAAAAGTGAAATGCATATGCACATGCTGGCTGAACAGATTACATAAGGACCCCCAAACCTTTACTGAAAACAGGATTGTGAAGTTATTTTATCTGTCTTGTGTTTAAAACTTAATTAAAATATAACCTTGCTTCTTCTCCATAAAACTTTTATAAAGAAATGCAAAAGCTCAAATACCACCTTTTTTTTTTTCTGCTGATTCGGACAATTCTGATACCTAAAGACCAATATTTCATAAGCAAACATAGGTCCGAAATGTAGATGGGAGATACAGAGGACCCACTGGAAAACAAGGTTCTATTCCTGTCTTTCCACTTAGTAAGCAAATGACCCTGTGATTTAGTTTCCTTTGGCCTCAATTCCCTTTTCTAATAATTAGGAATAATTATATCAGGCTAAGAAGCATAACTCCATGGGTGAGAGAATGAGGATTTTTAGTTTAAAATAAGTCTACGTGAAGAGATACCTGTGAGCCGCAAACTCCTATAAAATAATGAACAGTGGTGGTGCTATGTGTTCCTATCTGGTTTAAGAAAAACATACAGGGCTTTTTCCCCCCAACTTCAGTCTCAGTAAGAACCTAACAACTGAAATGAGGTGAACAAAAGCCACCCTCAGTCCCTTGGTGTTCCTTCCTTAATTTTTGCATAAGTGATCAAGGCATTCAAAGCCTAACAGTAGTGTTCCATAGTCGTACCCTGGCAGCATCTAATATGCACTAAGGTGTGGAGCCCTCTTAGGTTGAATGACTTAAACATATATTCAAAACTGCCTTCTGCCTCACTCCCTTCCTGGGTCCAATGTTCATCCTGAGTGAAAGATTTGGGTTCATTAAATCTTTTTAAAAGTGGTTCAATAGAGCTGCTCAGGTCTCAATAAATCCCAAACTGCGAAATATAAAAAACAAATCTCACCAATAAAAACATTCAAATATCACCAAACAAGAATAAAACTCAGTGTGAATGACTAATGCATTCAAATTCATTTCTTTCATGCCTTTAAGTGGCTAGGATTAGCATAAAGAGCCTTCTCAGAGTGTAGGCAACAATAAAAACTGCAATAACTCATACTTTGTAGTGACTTTCATTTTTGAATCTAGATATTCTTTAATTTTCATAATAGCCTTGGGAGGTAAATATCATTATCCTCATTTCATAGGAGATGAAATTGAGAGATTAGTAATTTGCCCATAGCTACGCAGTAAGTGAACTATATGCTGATTTCAGGCCTAGTCTTTGGCACTAAGATTACTGCGTTACTAAAATTTATATAGCTAGATGGTTAGCAGTTGACAGAAAAAGCATTAAGGTGTCAGCCAAGTTAAAATCCAGAAGTCAAGAACATGAAAACAAACATAAAGGCATAAAGAAAAGAGTGGAAAAAAGAGTGACACCCATGAAAAATAGTAAAAAGCCCACATATATTGATTGTTTATCACGTCCTAGGCCTTGTTTGAAAATGCTTTATATGAATTATCTATGTAATCTTTATCATAGCCCTAAAATTAATGGCCAAAATTGTGAAGCCATCCTTGATTTCATTTATTCTCCCACATTCTACATCTGACCTAACAAATCCTGCAGTCTTCATCTTCAAAATATATCTAGAATCTGACCTCCTCCCACCATCTGCCACACCCTATCTGCAGGATAATATAGGATCATTGCAATAACTCCTCTTTCTCTTCCTAATCAAGTCTGTTTTCTAACCAATTAGCCAGAATAATCAATCTCTTTAAACCATATCTGATAGTGTCACCATGATTCTCTCGAAACTTTCTAATGGTTCCTCACACCCCAGGCAGAATACAGGTCTCTACAAATTTCTAAAAGGCCCTCCTGACATGGCTTCATCCTTGCCACTTAACTGTGCCTCCTACTGATCCAGGTCCACTACCACGGCCACCTGTTCTAGAACATTCCAGGTATCACTCACCCTTTTAAGGGGTTGTATGCTTGCAGTTTCTTGTCTGAAAAACTCTCCTAGTCATTAGCATGATTTAGTGCTCAACTTGCCTCAAGTCTCTGTTCAAATATTATCATTGAGCACTTCTCCAACCGGTCTGTATAAAATCGCAGGCTTCCCCCAAACCACCCACCCTTAGCCAGTTTCATTTTCCCTTGGAACCTATCAGCATATACACATATATATTGTTTGTCTGTTTGTTTTGGAGGGGACGGGAGTCTATCCCCCCATGACAGTGAAGGCTTCCAAGATACAGTTTGCCTGTCTTGTACACAGCTGAGTATCTGTCACATATTAAGTGTTCAATAAAAATACGTTGAACAAAAGAACGGAATCACAATTCAATGAGGTAAGTTCTATGTTACATCCCTTTTAGAGATGAAGAGACAAAGGCGTACAGAGATAAAATAACTTAGTAAGTCACAAAGGTAGATCAGGCGCAGCTTGGAAAACAACAACAACTGTGTAATGTGGTGGTAGAGTGCACACTCCTAGCCACTGAACACACTGCTCTCTAGATAAATTCCAGTGACCTAAAAATACCTATGCTATTACAATAGCAGTACTGTAGGAATGCCCTGCCCTCACTTATTTTCTACTTGTTTTTATAAGGCTGCTTTTTAAAATTTTTTTTCAACGTTTTTATTTATTTTGGGGACAGAGAGAGACAGAGCATGAACGGGGGAGGGGCAGAGAGAGAGGGAGACACAGATTCAGAAACAGGCTCCAGGCTCTGAGCCATCAGCCCAGAGCCCGACGCAGGGCTCGAACTCACGGACCGTGAGATCGTGACCTGGCTGAAGTCGGACGCTTAACCGACTGCGCCACCCAGGCGTCCCAAGGCTGCTTTTTTAAATTTTTTTTTTCAACGTTTATTTATTTTTGGGACAGAGAGAGACAGAGCATGAACGGGGGAGGGGCAGAGAGAGAGGGAGACACAGAATCGGAAACAGGCTCCAGGCTCTGAGCCATCAGCCCAGAGCCCGACGCGGGGCTCGAACTCACGGACTGCGAGATCGTGACCTGGCTGAAGTCGGACGCTCAACCTACTGCGCCACCCAGGCGCCCCCAAGGCTGCTTTTTTAAAAGACATCATTAAACCTAATGCCCAGACCTTGGTTTCTAAACACAGATCCTATTAAGAAGAACTAGAATTCCTGGAGACATAACTGATAACAAGACTGGTAGGAAGAGGACAAAGCAACCTTCTTGTGCCAGAAGTAAGGAAATACTGGAAAACTGAGAAGTTGTATCAAAAGGATATACATACTTCATAACTATCATGTACAGGGCATCATTCTGTGTGCTCTCCCCAAATCAACTCTGCATATGACATACATTTTACTGCGTGTGAGGCAGCAACGTATCTCGGATGTGGTAGACACCACCACAATGTCTTTGCCTAGTGGAATTATAGAAAAGGAAACTGAGATCACAGTAGGTATAAAGATTGAACCCATGACTCTGCAGTGAAGTCACAGAAGGAAAGGGAAAAAGGAAGGAAGGAAGGAAGGAAAAGAGGGCCGGACAAAACAAGAGAGACAGGTAGTGTGTAGGGAAGGAGTGACACGGGAACAATCAAAATAGAAATAATCACTTTGCCATAAGCTTTTAACCCTTCAGTTTAGTCCATGTTCTTCAATAGGATTAAAGTTGTCAAGGAAAGCGATTTTTACATATTCCTAAAATATCACCTCTCTGATTACTTATCAATGACAAAAGGGAAAAAGGTAGTAGCTTTCCAATGGAGAAGTAAGTCAGACACCACTGTTAACTACATAGACACGTGACATCAGCAATAATGGGGGAAACTAGTATCACAGGCGTCTTAATGCAATACCCTATGACAAATGTTCAACTTGAATCTACTCATGAGAAAATGACCAGACAAATGAGAGCTCAGAAACATTCTGCAAAGGACTAGCTTGGACCCCTCAAAAATGTCAGTGCCATTAAAATATTATTTTTAAAGGCAGAGAAAGTCATCCCAATAACTAAGTGCAATGCATGATCTCTGTTTGCATCCCAGATTAGGTTAAAAGCTAGCTATAAATGACATGACTAGACAATTAGAGAACTTTGAATGCACGCTATATTTAGATAAGAGTATCACATTTGTGTTACATTTCTTGCATGGCAAACTGTATTATTTTTATACGGAAGAATGTCCTGGTTCTTAGAGGAGATTTACGGTCAAGTATATAGAGGTCTTGGGTCATGATAACTACAATAGCTCATCTAGTCAGCAAAACATTTGTATCTCTAGCTAGCTAGCTATCCATTTATCTGAGAAAGAAACAGGAAGAGGGAACAAATATGTGACAAAATATTACTCATCTCGAGGAAAATTTATTGGAAATGTATTTTTTCAGCTTTACTGCTAATTTTTTTTTTCAAAAATAGTTGGAGAAAAGGCTCTATTTTGGGTTCCTGGACCCAACATGTGTGTGTGAAGGCTTCCTCACACCAACCAGCAATTCTCAAACACCAGTGGGGTGTCCTACAATTCAATTCAATTCAGACACTACCCAGAGATAGATAGCATCAGTCCTACATACAGGACTATCCCCCACCCCCTCCTACTTTAGATGCTCAGGCACAAGCCCAGGTTGTTACCATTGCTTCTGACCGACCTGCTATAAATCAGAGGCTCCAAAACCTCCTCCTTCGATGCAATTAACCTGTTAGAGCAGCTCACAAAACTCAGAGAAACATTTTACTTACTAGAGTGCCAGTTTATGGTAAAGATATAACTCAGGAACCGCCAGGCGGAAGAGATGCATAGGGCAAGGGAGAGGGAAAGAGCTAGGAGCATCCATACCCTCTCCCGGAGGCCACTCCCCCAGCATGCACCAACCAGGAAACTCTGAACCCTGCCCTTTTGGGTTTTTAAGGAGCCTTCATTTCACAGTCATGATTGATTAAATCCTTAGCCTTGGGCAGTTGTTTCAGTTTCCAGGCCCTTGCCCCTCCCCAGAGCTCAGGGGTGGGACTTAGAGTTCCAACTCTCAATCAAACGTTGGTTCTCCTGGCAACCAGCTGCCATCCTCAGGTTGGGAGGTGGGGGGTGGGGGTCTAACAGTCACCTCATTAACATAACAAGAAACACCTTTGCTGCTTCTGTCTGGAAATTCCAAGAGTTTAGGAGCTCAGTGCCAAAACACAGGGACAAAGACCAGATACATATATTTTTTTATGACAAATCACACTATCACAGTCTGCTTTCTAAAAACATTAGAGATTTTGAAACATTTAAAAAACTTTAAAAAGTAAAAAAGAAAAAAATTTGCTGTCCCAGGCCCATTTGTATTACTACTGAGTTTTTTGTACCCTGCAATTCTTCTATAACAATTCAAATTCTGTAGCTTTTCTCCATTGTTTGCATTGATTTCTCAGATATTAGAAATTTAATATAAAAACATGTCAATAACAATGGTTAAATTTGAAGATTACACAATAACTGAAAGTAGAATTTGTGTCAAATTCACTTTTTTTCTACCACTGGGATTCTCCCAAATATTTCAAGTTTGTAAATGGGGTCATGGGTTAAATTCTAGGAGATTACTTCCATAGAACACTAGCATTAGCTCCCAGAGCACATCATACCCACTATTCACTTTAATCTCTGACCCAAATTTAAAGGGTTAGATTTTCTATGTGCTGGATGAAAATATCTATTTAAGTCCAGCATTTCCTCAAAGGTACTAAAGTTAATAATAGTAACAGTTCACTTTCAGTCATATTGTTCTCTAAGTCAGCTTTTTATGAGGCTAGTTATCTCTCAAAAATGCAAGTGTGTTTGTTTCTGTTCCTGTGGCAGAGACAACTAGCTACTAAACTAGTAAATGTCTCCCTCTTTTGCAGAGTACTGGGAAGCAGTTTCTCTGTCAAGGACTGTGTTTCCCAAATGCCTCTGTTCCACCCTGCCTGTGCATCTCCGCAGGCCCATGTGACTGCTCTCTATGGAATGTGAGCAATCTCTTTTAGGTTGAAATTATTAAGTATCAGATACACAATCTTCCTCAAATCGACTCAGTTCTTTGGGCAGCTGAATGCTGTCGATGCAGCAGGGGAATGTGAGGAGACCCTAGAGAAAACAGAGCAATGGGAAGAAAGGAAAGGACATGTGGGTTCACATTGAGAGGAAAGCCACCCAATCAACCTCCATTTGCTTCAAGGGAGCAAGAAATAAATTTTTGTTAGGTCAAGCCTTTGAGATTTGCGTTTGCTACCCTATGTATTGTTAAACCTACTATTACATCTGTCAGAAATCAGTTGGCAGCAAACTTCCCTAAGAAGAACCACCTACACGAGCTTACATCCCCCTGTTGAAGTTGTTCCCTAAACCCAGTCTTCCCTGTTCAAAATATTCATCATATTTAATTAATATGTTTTGTTAGCATCTACCTCTGTAGCAGACAGAAAGCTTTATGCAGTCAAAGATCCTGCCTGTTCATTCCTTACCTGTATTCCCAACACCTAGCCTACTGGCTGACACACACATAGGCTTTACCATAAATATCTCAGAAATTAATGAGTGACTTGTTTCAAGTAACATTTCTGTCTAATTGAGAATAGAAAGGTGAATAGGAGAAAAGAATCGATAGTATGTTGGTGAGGGCAGTTTCTGATTCTGGGAAAACAGTGTCATGATCAAGAGTCACTTTATAGCATTTCTAAGCTACTCAGCAATATTTCAGAGACATATGCTTACCTGAGTACGTGTGCACATGTGCATACACACACACACACACACACACACACACACACACACACACACTACAAATCCACTCAAGATTATCTCTCTCCAATTATCCAGTGAATGAGGCTCACCTTTTATAAGTAACATCCATGGGGCAGCCTGGGTGGCTCAGTCAGTTAAGCGTCCAACTTTGGCTCAGGTCATGATCTCACGGTTTGTGAGTTCAAGCCCCGTGTTGGGCTCTGTGCTGACAGCTCAGGGCCTAGAGCCTGTTTCTGATTCTGTGTCTCCCTCCCCTGCTCACACTCGGTCTCTCTCTCAAAATAAATAAAGATTAAAAAAAATTTGTAAGTAACATCCATTATCTCTCATAAATGACTTTATTTCTAAAAAAAAAATCATGAGAGAAAATTTGATGATCCTAGTTAATACTTCTTAACTTCCCAACAAATGTAATATTAGATCGGCTGCCCAACCTCAGGTGAATCATCTACATTGGGGAGGGGTGGTTTTAGGAAAGGAAAGAATTCACTCTGGTAGTTTAAGCAAAGGACATTTATCATAGGATATACAATGGTTTAAAAAAATCACTGAGATGGGGCACCTGGATGGCTCCATCGGTTAAATGCCAACTTCAGCTCAGGTCGTGATCTCACTGTTCATGATTCTAGCCCAGGGTCAGGTTCTATGCTGACAGCTCAGAGCCTGGAGCCTGCTTCAGATTCTCTCTCTCTCTCTCTCTCTGTCTCTCTCTCTCTCTCTCCCTCTGCCCCTCCCCTGCACGCGCGCTCTCTCTCTCTCTCTCAAAAATAAAATAAACATTAAAAAAATATTTTTTAAATCACTAAGACAGGGGCACCTGGCTGATTCAGTCAGTAGAGCATGCAACTCTTGATTTCAGGGTTGTAAATTTGAGCCCCACATTGGGTATAGAGATGACTTTTTAAAAATCCATTGACAGGGCCCAAGAGGCAGATTCCAGGCTATGCTTCCAAAAATAATGCAAAGGAGCTGCTACTATTTCCACTAAAACCAGGTGTTGGGGCTGGGAACTGCCAACTGCACAAGCATTTTGCCCTCTCGCCATCTGTACCAGCAGAATGACGATGGCCTTCTTCGTGTGCCCTCCTCCCCTTAACTCAGTTCCAAATTCAATTCATACTCAAACCCATTTGATTGACAAAATCTAAAACACATACAGAAACTCTGTTGAAATTTGGCTGGGTACTATAGCCTTTAGTCTTCCAGCCTTTGTCGTACAGGAAGGCCCATTAGATGGTGGTTGGCATTGACACTGATTTAAGCAATTCAGGAGATGACAGATACCTTCCTGACTTATGTTCTACAATGACTTAAAAATACCTCCAGCCATAGGAAAATCCAGAGCCCTCCTCCACCCAGAGTCCAGCCCTTCTTCAATCACCTCCTTTTTCATGCATTCATTCTCCCAAGACTACAAACAACTTCCTTGAATGGTCACTGCAAGTTTTTCCTTCCTTGACAAAATTTCATCAGTCCCTGGTGGTAGGTTCCCTGATATTTTAAATAACATCCAGACCTAAGGACCAGAGATATTGCTATGATACCTTACAACTATTCCTCACTCATCCATCATTAAAACACCAATTGTTGTGATTATTGTATTTAAAACAATATAATTCAATTATTGTATTGTATTCCCTCACAAGACTTACTATTATTCCCTTTAAAACTTGCTCTCTGATTCTCTAATTCTTCTCTGAAATTCACTTCAACTTATTACTCTGATACTTGGCTCTTCTTGAAGACATGCTTCTCCTTCCCCTGCTCAAGAAGAGGCTTTTTTCCCCCTCTGATACACAGAAGTAGAGGAAGTAAATAAGGAGAGTAAGAAAAGCATGGAGGTAGAGTAAGTGTCCTCTTTGCTCTTCCCTGGTATTTTTTAACTGTTTCCTCCCTCTTTCAAAACCCCAACTCCTTTGAAATGCAGGTCATCAGACTTTTCCACTCCATATCCTCCCCAGTTGTTCTCACCAGCTGACATTCTTTGTATCATATTCCTCATTCAATCATTTTTGGTTCCTGGTTTACTGTATCCTCATCTACAAATGACACCCTCATCATTCTTAGCTACATTTAAAGTCAGAAATATGATCCATCTAACACCATGGCCTTTTATTTCCTTGTATCTTTGGCTCAGTGATATTGTCTTCCATCATACCTCAGTCACTCAAGCATATGGTTGTACAACAGACCTCTCATAACTGAGAATAGCACCTCCTATCTGACTATCACATCCAATCCTTCCCAGTCACCCTTATTCTAAAATAATCACTTCAACAGCTTTCTGATCTTATGGAGGCCTCTTCTCTACCATATCAGATTTTCATTATTCATCACCTTCTTCACATTTTCAACATCCTTCTTGCTCAGACAACATTCATTTCATTTTCTCCCATTCTGTAGGTTGCACAGGGAAGGAAACCATCAACAAATGAAAAGGCAACCTACAGAATGGGAGAAAATATTTTCAAGTTACATATCTGATAAGGAATTAATATCTAAATATAAAATGAACTAACACAAATCAATAGCAAAACCAAACAACATGATTTAAAAAATGGGCAGAGGATCTGAATAGACATTTTTCCAGAGAAACACACAGATGGCCAACAGGTATATGAAAAGGTGTTCAACATCACTAATCACCAGGGGAATGCAAACCAAAACCACAATGAGATATCATCTCACACCTGTCAGAGTGGCTAGTATCAAAAAGACAAGCAAGGGCACCTGGGTGGCTCAGTTGGTTGAGTGTCCAACTTCGGCTCAGACAATGATCTCATGGTTTGCAAGTTTGAGCCCTGCATCCGGCTCTGTGCTGACAGCTCAGAGCCTGGAGCCTGCTTCGGATTCTGCGTCTCCCTCTCTCTCTTCCCCTCCCCCGCTAGTGCTCTGTCTCTCAAAAATAAATAAAATGTTATTTTTTTTTAAAAAAGACAAGCAATAACAAGTGTTGGCAAGGATGTAGAGAAAAGAGAACTCTTGTACACTTTTGGTGGAAATAGAAATTGGTGCAGCCACTATGAGAACAGTATGAGATTAGTCAAAAAATTAAAAATAGGACTACTACCACATGATCCAGTAATCCTACTTCTGGATATTTATCAGAAGGACATAAAATCAGTATCTCATAAAGATTACCTGCACTCCCATTGCAGCATTATTTACAACACCTAAGACATGGAAGCAACATAAGTATTCAAAATGATAAATGCATAAAGAAAGTAAAGAAAATGTTGTGTGTGTATGTGTGTATATATATATATGTGTGTGTATATATATATGTGTGTGTGTGTGTGTGTGTGTATACACATACACACACATCATTTTCTTATATATATATATATATATATATATATACACATATATATGTGTGTGTGTGTGTGTGTGTGTGTGTGTGTGTGTGTATAGGATATTATTCAGCCATAAAAAAGGATAAAATCTTGCTATTGGCAAAAACACATATAAACTTTGGTGATATTACGCTAAGTGAATTAAGTCAGACAGAAACAGGTAAATGCTGCATGATCTCATTGATATGTGGTATCTAAAATAAAAATTTTAAAAAGGGCAAAAAACCGACCTCATAGATATAGATAACAGATTGATGGTTACCTTAGCCAAGAGACTAGGAGGTAAATGAAATGAGTGAGGGGATCAAAAGGTACAAATTTCTAGTTGTAAAATGAATAAGTCATGGGAATGTAATGTACAGAAGTATGACTATAGTTAAAAATACTGTATGGCACATTTGAAAGTAGTAGGAAAATGGATTGCAAAAGTTTTCATAATAAGAAAAAAAATTGTAACTGTTGACAGATGTCAACAAGACTTCTTGGGGTGATCATTTTGCAATACTTACAAATATTGAATTAGGTTGTACACCTATAATTAATATAATGTTATGTCAACTATATCTCAATTAGAAAAACAAAAAACTCAGTGGCTGAACTTTACTGTTTCACTCAGCATGACCTGTCAGCTGTGTTTCCAAAATATATCCGAAATTTGGTGACTTCTCTCCATTTCCACTTCTCCAGCCCTTCTGGAGTCCATCTTTACCTCTTTCCAATACCAGTAGAGCAGCCATTCTATTGGTCTCCATACTCCTCGCCCAGCCTTCCTTCTGAGTAAGAGTGATCTTTCTTAAGTGTTTAGGGGGTCAGGTTACTCTGCTGCCTCAAATTTTCAATGGAATATACTTACACTTAAAACCTAAACTTTATAGTGAAATTCTCAAATCTCTGTAATCTGAAGGCGTCTCTCTCTCTCTCTCTGTCTCTGAACACAATCCCTCCCTCCACTTTCTTTTATCACACCATTTTAGACACAATCACCTTCTTCTGCCCTTTCAACACATGGAGATCATTCCATCCTAAGAGTCTTTTTATAATGTTATATTTCTCTTTATATCATGGATATATCAAACTTTTGTCTCTCATCTACACTAAGAATATCTTTTACCAACTTATCATTTGCTTATTAACTGTGTTTTCATTTCTTTTTATAAAAAGAAAAACATAATGTTTAAGAAATGAAACCTGAAATTCTTCATGATTCTTGCCTTGGAGCACTACAAAAGTACAATTTGTTCACCTCATTTTATCCTAGTATTTGAATAGCTAAATATTTTATATTTGGGTCTTTATTTTGATCTCTGGTGATAAGTAAATATCTTACCTTAAGTGTTTTCAAATTTAAAATGATCTCAACATTATCTGCAAAAGTCATCTGAGTAACACTGCATTAGTATAGCGTAACTCGAACACTCATTAAAAGTTTCCATTAAAGAAGCTCAAATTGACTGTGGTTGTGGAGGATTCTTGACAGTGTTGCAATAGCAAATAATCTGCACAATTTTGCTCTCTTTCCATGAGCTGAGCACAGAATCTATTTGCTGTTTTCATGTCTAAATAAATAAGACAATACTTATAAATAGGCTTATCTCTGCAGCCACAAATTAATATATGCTTATTTTATATACAAAAGAGTACAAAGAAGAAAATGAAAATAATTTATAGGCCCAGCATCATTTTTGTGATTTTGGTGTATATATTTCCAGCAACTGCATATTAAAATCATGTATCTCTCCCTTTTCCTCTACCTGTCTCTTTTTTACCTAATCGGATTGTATTACACATGTAACCTGTAGTATTTACCTAAGAGTATATTGTAGACATGTTAGTTTAAGTATTTGGTAGCCACACCATATTCCAGTATATGTGTGTGTGTGTATGTGCGTGTATTTGTATACAGCAATGTACTTTAACTTAACCATGACTTTTATAATTTAAGATGCTTTTCTTTTCTAGTTTTATAATATATTTTGGTATTCATATTTTTAAAATTATTTTTTAACAGGTATTTCTCAGTGTGGATTTTTTGAACTAAAAGTTTTGTTTACTTTCAAATTTTATACATACAATCAGGTGGCCCTTCAAAAGGACCTATCAATTTTTCTTCCAACAAAGAGTTCATGTAAATTCCCATTTGCTCACAGACTTGCACATATTTGTGCACTGAGGCACATATTTGACTGCCAATGAATTTAGTTATATCTTCATTGTTATTGGCTTTGACCATTTTGCCTATTATAAATTGCCTAATCATTGCTGGTCCTTTTTATATTGTCATGTTTTTATTTATATCATGGACATATTAAATCTTTGTCCTTCATATGCAATGCAAATATCTTTAACTAGTATATCATTGACTTATTAACTTTGTTTCTGTTTTTTAACAAAGAAAATAATGTTTACATACTGAAATCTTTTTTTCTTAATGATTCTTACTTTAAGCACTACAAAAGTAAATTTTATTCACTTCTTTTTATTTTAGTACTTGAATAGCTAAATATTTAATACCTGAATGTTTATTTTGGCCTATGGTGATAAATAAATATCTTCTCTAAGTATTTTCCAAATTTAAAATTACCTCAACATTATTTACTAAATAATCTAATTTTTTCTCAAGATTGTAAAAATTCTAGCCTCAAAAGTAAATTGCCATATTTACTTGGGCCTGCTTCCCTAATAACTTTTTAGTCCCAATGAATTCCTTGTCAATTTTTTCATCAATATTATTTTTTTAAGTTAGTTTACTTACTTTTGAGAGAGACACAGACAGCGTGAGCAGGGGAGGGGCAGAGAGAGAGGGAGGGAGAGAATTCCAAGCAGAGTCTGTGCCGGGGCTCAAACTCACGAAACTGCAAGATCATGACCTGAGCCGAAATCCAGAGTCAGATGCTTAACCAACTAAGCTACCCAGGTTCCCCTTTTTCATCAATATTTTAATTACATGTTAGAAACCAACATGTTAACAGAGCAAGTTTTATATTATTATTATTCTTTGCCATAATTTTCCTGATTTATTCTTTCAACGTACAGGTTTATTCTTCAAATGAAATTGGGAATTATTTGGTCATGTCCCAGAAAAAGATTTGTAGGGAGTGGGTGATACAGGGACTCTAATAAATGAATAGAATATTTTGGGAGAAATGATATCTTTAAAATATTGGGACATCTTACCCAAAAGAGTTGTTAATGCCATTTATTTGTATCTTAAGTTTCCCTCATGATATGTTACAGTTTTATTTACTTAAAAGATTCTATACATCTGGTTGCTATCATTCTTGGGTATACTATGCTTTTGTTACTATTTTGACAACCGAAGCATTTTATTATTGCTGATTTTCAAAAGCAACCTCCTCAATTGTACATATTTATATTCTGACCAGGCATATGAATCAATTCCTAGTATTTCTAATATATTTATTGATTTGGGGAGAATTCCAGATTGAAAAATTAATCTGCAATTAATAATAAACAGAACTCTTGATTTCCAACACTTATTTTTTTTTCTAGTATACTTCAATGAGAATAATGTAAAACAATAATGATAATTTCCATTCCAAAACCTTGCTAATTTTATTTTCTTTTGATTTTTTTAAGTAATCTCTATGCCCAGTGTGGGGCTCAAACTCAAGACCCTCAGATCAAAAGTCCCATGCTCTACCAACTGAGGCAGCTAGGCATATTCCAGAACCTTGTTAAATAGTATTGGTGATAACAATAATCACTGCTATTGTTCGATTTCCAATAATGGATTTGATGGTTACCCACTAGACATGATGCTCACATAACTTGGATATTAGCTTCAAAAGTGTATTCCTATTTTTAAAAAGTGTTAAAACAATATGAAAATATAGAGAAAGATACAGGTGCAGACAAGTTAAAACGGGTTTACATAGAGATAGATTTCAAACTACTAAGCTGAATAGTAGTTTGGTCATTATTCTTATTAGCTATGATTGTATTCACTTCTATTTGCCTACGTAATCTTTACTCTTCGTGAAATTCCCTGGGTTTGGATATTGCTCCTCCTGTTATTTAAAATTTGTCATTATTCTCCCTACCATGTAGGTCCATTCCTCTCAATTTGTTCCCAATTGATAGGCTTATCCATCTAATCACTTCAACATTTCTCTAATTGACCCCAAATCTCTTGATCCAGCTTTGGCCTCTCTTTTTACTTTTATTTTATATTAAAGTATCCTGCTCTTATCCTACTTGCAACTGAAAAATCACCTTAAAATCAACATTTCTAAACTGGCCTTCCCTCTTCTTGATGACCCAGATTCGCCAGCCTTTATTACCCTTGTTAAAGTCATAATTCTTCCATTAATGAATCAGACAAAAACCCCATAGTATCATTTCAACTAATCCTTTCCTCCTTTTCTCTTCCCCCTTCATTTGCCAGTGTCTGTGGATTGTGCTTCTTCATGGCCTCTTGTCTTCTGCTCATACCTACTGCAGGTCTCCTGAGGAACCCAAATCCCATCTCCTGTGTATTGTTATCCACGTGAAATTGCTGGTCATAATACTTCTTGCCTAAATTCCTCCATAACATAAAATATTTATAGAGTAATGTTCAAATTCCTTTTTTCTGATATTTCATGACTGATATGCTTTTCCAGATAACCTGGGGTCACAGGCCCATTATATGATCCATATTCTGGGTACCTAGCCAGGGATTGTTATGTGTCATCTTTTGTTCCTGTGATATGGTGAGTGGTGACCACTGAAAGCATTTCAGGATATGCAGAAACAAAATCTTTTCATGATGTCCGAATACATAAATTATAATAGCAGGATGGGAGGGGCTATTGGTTGTAAAACCAACAAAGTATAAACTACAGGGGAACTTGATGAGACAGGGCTCAAAGAAGGTGGGAGCCAATTCCTGAAATAATTTTTGAGCTAATGTCCAGGTGCCTATATGGATGTATAACAATAAAAGCATAATATGCACATTTATACTTCAAAACTCTTTCATCAAACTCACCTTTCCAGTTATGTCTTCTACTTCCTCACAGACTCCTGGAAAACCAATGGAGTCCTAGAGTTCTGTGAATACTCTCAGCCCTTGTGTAAATTTACATTTGTTAATGGTGGTGACCACACAGGTTCTGCCTTGATCCAACTCTAAATCAATTAGACTTGAAGGCTCTTGGGACACATCCTGTCAGTCACACTTGTCCACAAGAAGGTGGCTCCCAAACTTGTATTGAGGCCCACGGCCATTATCAAAGGTGCTTTGTGAGGAGAGATCCCCCAAATGGCAGGGAGCACAGTGTTGCACAGCATAGATACTCAATAAATATTCACTAAATTGAACTAAACTTTCTAACACAACTGAGGATATACTAACATTAAAAAAAAATTAGCCCCATGTAAACTGATACCGTGAGCTCATCAGAGCATAATTAGTAGGCAGATTTCTCATATTATCTTACATAGCTAAGGAAAGAATTTTGGGGGTTAGTTACAGGGGGAAGTGAGCCTGGGAAATGGGATGGAAACAGTAAGTTTGTGTCCCTGAGACTTCTGCCTTGTCTAGGGAACACTATTTCTCCTTCCCCTTTGAATATCCTCACCAGGAAACTGAGGCGATACTTGCTCTAGTCTGGTAACAGACAAGATGTTCTCAGGGGCTTCAATTATTTTTATAGGAATAGAGGGAAATTTCTTAACTAAGATTTAAAAATATCAATTAAAGGGGAGCCTGGGTGGCGTAGTCGGTTAAGCACCTGACTTCAGCTCAGGTCATGATCTCGTGGTTCGTGGGTTCGGGCCCCTCATCGGGTTCTGTACTGATGGTGTGCAGCCTGCTTGGGATTCTCTCTCTCTCTGCCTCTTCCCCACTTGTACTCTCTCTCTCAAAATAAATAAACTTTTAAAGAAATATATCAACTAAAACTAAGATATACATGATGAAGGAAACATGGCAATAGCATCCAATCATAGGGACAGAGAATAAAATCATTTCAGATTTTGAGTTGGCTGCAAACTTGATTTCAGTGATGCTGCTCAAACCGTCATGTGCAACTGCCTCAACATAACAAGAAAACTTAACCTGTTTAAAATGAAATGTCAACTGCCATCATATGCAAAAGTGCCATCGGCAGCAGAAGCAGAGAACATAGGAAAGGGTGGTGATTATTCTGCTTGACTCTGCCTGTCCAATCTGCTACAAGTACTGCATTGAATATCTACAGAAATATTAATGCATACTCAATACCAAGAGGAGAACAGTCCCAATGATAAATCATGACATATGAAGAGATCAAATGACTTTTTAGCCTTAGAAAGATTTAGAGAAACGTTACAGGTACTGAAATCCTTACTTAAATGGTTCTCATTTGAAATGGACAGTCCTTTTGAATAACTTCCAAAAGGCATAAACTCTTCTAAGTTGTAAAAGCGTACTTGTTTGGGACTTAAAATATGGGGAAAACTTTTTAATGAGCTCTCCAACAATATGATCATATAAAAATAACTGCTAATAGGCATTGAGAGTTTTCTTCCAGGCACTATGCTATACTTGAAGTGCATCATCTCTTTTAATCTCCTCAACCACTCTGAAGTAAGTATCATTATTACTAACTCTATATTACAAAGAAACTGAATCATAAAAAAGGTTAAGCTCTCTGAGCTAGCAAAGGTAGAAGAGATAGACCCAGTTGGACTTACCCACAGCAATAGCTATTAACCATTACATTAGTTACTTTGCTGTGGTTGTTCTCAAGGAAGCAGACAGCTATTTTAGAAGACTATAAAAAAGAATTTGTGCTTTAATTTGGAATGGTAAAGATGATCCTTGAAATTTCTTCTCATCTCACTTTTAAGATTCTCTGTGCTTGTCTTCTTTAGGAAAGATAAACCCGTGTCTTTAGCCAACGTTCTCCCAGGATTTGGGCTTCCATCTGTTCTGGTCTTCGGTGTCTGAGATTGAACTATCAAATAATAGAGTGCCTGAAAGTTGGAGGAAGCAAGGGAAGGACATAAAACTCATGCTGACAGAAACATACATTTTACTTAGGATCATCCTTGTTTCCCCTTTCATTACAGGCATCAAAAGGTATCTTCAACTTTTACCTCTGCCAACACACACACGCATACTCTCTTTCTCTTTCTGTCTCTCTGCTTACTGCTATCTGCCATAGTATGTGCTATATCTATATGGTTCATGATATGTAATGAAACCGATGGCATACAGTAGGACACGTGTCATTTTATAGATTATGCATTATATATAATTATCATACAACATAATTTATAGTTTATAGATTATTATGCTATAGAAGCATTAAAAAGCAGATTCAAGGGCACCTGGGTGGCTCAGTCAGTTGACCGTCCGACTTCAGCTCAGATCAGGATCTTGCAGATCCTGAGTTCAAGCCCCACATGGGGCTTGCTCTCAGTGCAAAGATAGCCTTTGATTCTTTGTCCCCCACTCTCACTTGCACTCTCTCAAAAATAATAAATATTAAAAAAAAAAGAAGATTTAAAGAAACTATATTTCTGGTTACATGATAGTATTGAACAGTTATTGAAAGCAACTTAAATGGCTTTTGTGGTTTTTATCTTTTAATGTGCACTAAGATAAAGCCATATTATTTAAAAGAGATTCAATGACCGACTGATAACACTTGGAATCTGCCTGCATGCACGCTGTAAATACATATGGTTTCAGTTTGCTGGTCTGAAATTCATATACGAAGTATCTGAAGTACCAAAACTGGTTACAATCATTTTATAGGACTTTTAGGATCTCAGAGTGTCTGTTAACTCTAAAGCTCTCAGAGTTTGCACAAATAAAGCAGCCAGTGAATAGTATCAAAAACAAAACACCACTTCCATTGTCAACAGTGACTTCAAGAAGCAGGAAAAGTATTCTAATTACTTCTGATTTCAATTTTCTACATTAGCAATTTATTTTTACATCACCACCTGTTATATGGGGCAATTTGCCAAACTGTGCATTGGCTACAGTGGTTCTGAGGAGGAAAAGATTACTTTTGGAAAAGTGAAGAATTCACTTTGAGACTTTGGCAGGTAGAGATTAGAATAGGGAGTATTCCGTCCCAGGAAAATCTGAGCACAAGCAAAGAGAGGGAAACAATGGTTTCCTGTGTGTGAAAAGATGAGAATACTAGAGCACCTAAAGCGGACAGTTAATGAATATATGGAATTTTTGACAGTAAATAAATTTAAGCAGGAAGTGTGTGTGTGTGTGTGTGTGTGTGTGTGTGTGTCCCAGTGGCGAGGGAGAGGTTGTGCCCAGGGAAGATAATTTTTTTTAATTTTTTTAACGCTTATTTATTATTGAAAGACAGAGAGAGTCAGAGCGTGAGCAGGGGAGGGGCAGAGGGAGAGGGAGACATAGCATCTGAAGCAGGCTCCAGGCTCTGAGCTGTCAGCACAGAGCCCGACGTGGGGCTCGAGCTCACAAACTGCGAGATCATGACCTGAACCAACTTCCGAGGCTTAACCGACTGAGCCACCCAGGCGCCCCAAGGGAAGATAATTTATAGAAGAACATGAAATGACATTATTTATGACATTATTGAATTTACCTTTTTTTTTTTTTAGTGCCTGCTGGGGAGCTACTGAAGATGGAATCAGGATCTTGAAGGAACCCACTCATGTAAAAACAATGGAGTTTCAAATATACTAGAACATTTAGAAACTAATATGCATAATTTATTAGTGGGTTGGGGAGATATTTTATTTAGCTTTCAAAAATACCCATGGAAGGAAATACATTCTAAAATATTTCTCCACCTCAATATTTTCACAGGATATTGTATAAATCAAAATATATATCTTTAATTGCACTAATATATATTCAACATTCCATTGGTTTCAATTGTTTCATTTCTGTTTGGCCAAATTTATTTATGCACCATGTTCTAACAAATATAGTGAAATTTAGAATATTTTAAAATTCAGATTGGTATCTTTTCCTCTTGATTTATTTTATGAAAAAGTTACAAAATTCATACCTGTACAATCCTAAATTAGTTTACCAATAAAACATCTGGAGAGTCAAAAGTACAAATGATTTTCCTAAGCATTAGATTTGCTCAATTATAAATCAATTAAAATGTATTTTTATACTGAATTTAGTATGACTGATTACAAAAGGCCATTAATCCGTTTTTATTACATTTTGTTAATATATATGGTATAAACTGTGACAATGAAGGATGAGGTATCAGCATATAGGCATACCAAATGATTTGCATTTAAATGACTGGTGATTTAACCCAGCTAATTAATGTTTCTCTAACCTTTACCTAGCGTTCAAAACACCTATGTCATATTATTTACAATTTTGTATAAGACATCTTTTTTGTATAAGACAGCCTTTTACTTCAGAGTGCAAGATGCCAAGGAAAAAACAAAAAAGGAGGAAAAAAAGCTGGTTAATAAGTCTACGAATCATGGTGCAAATTGTCTTTCTATCAATCCACATTGGCAGTCACCATTTAATTCAAGTCGTCAGGAATGGAGAAGTGGGGAACAGGGCTAAAATCTCGAAATTTATGCCAGTTCTTCATGATTTCTCATGTCCCTTGGCAGACAGCCTGCTTTGATCTTAGAATGGGAGAAACCAAATATCAGTGAGGAAGCACCTGCCTTAGCCAGTAGCTTTGACCTACACATTACCTCAATCTGCATAGCAACTTTCTTTCAAAGCTCTGTGAGCTATTCGAATATGCTGTCTCATCTATTTCTGTAACATTCATTGAGCTAGATGAAGACTAATGTTATCACCATTTTCCAAATGGAAAATGTGAAATGCAAAGGGATGATATGGTAAATCAGAAAAGCTAGTATTCAGGTTACAACACAAACATCCGTTTGCTCTAGAGTCTATCTTCTCTGTATGTTTACTAGACAGGTGTACTTTGTAGTAACACAGATGATTCAGCATCCATATATATATTTCAACACCTTGTCAGGGGACAAAAGTGTTATAAAAGTTATGATGGATAATCTGTTAACTCTTACATTGAGTATAAGGCTTGTGATGTTTACCAAATGTTACAAAAAATTCAAATAGTAAGACAGGTCTTACATGGGTTTTTTTTCAATGGAAATTATTTTTGCATCTCTATTAAGGTATAAAACAATAAATATCAACAACATGAAAGGAATCTATTGTCAAATAAAACATAGTTTAGGGTTAATTTCAATAACTTCAAAGTATTACAGAAATGCACTTTCAGTGATCAATATACATTTTTCTTGCTCAAGAGGCTTTTATGCTGATGCACTCATTTTCAACAAGGGAAAATGTGTTGAACTATGAAAACAAAGGGAAATCGGTTGATTTATGGACTACAGTAATGTTTCACATTATCAATTTGTGATGTTTCAGGGCAGTAGAATTATCCTTCACCTTTCAAAATCTTTTAAATCATAAAGCCATTATCAAACCACAAAGAACCACATGAATATCTGATATAGGACACTACAGACCTGATAATTATGACTTTGGCAACATATTTGTGGAATTTAAGGAGCAATCTGGTGTGAAATTTTGTGTTATCTTCCCAAGAACTCTAAATATATGCATATAAAAATGCATAGGAAAGTCATGTCATACTAAACGTACTCATGTGTACATGAAATGAGAAAAATAGTAATCTTATTAGTATAGCATGGTGTTTTAGAAAAATATACTATTTTGAAAAATATATTATCATAAAATAGCTAAAATTTGTAATTTAAATTAACCAAAATATTACTCTTCCAACCTATAAGCATGTAATCAAAAATGATTACATGGTCATATTTTCTCAATGTTGGTGAAACAGAAATAAGAATTTATTGCATCCATCCATTTTTTTTCTGAAATCCACAATCAAATGCATTCCCATTTTTCTGGAATTCTCTAATATAATACTTGAATGTATAGCTAATATTTTATATGACCCATCCAGTGTCCTTTTCAGACCTTCAGAATATTGCTTTCAAATGCCCACCAAAGATCATCCTGTCTCCAGAAATGATCAAATATGTCTCAAGTTACTGTGCTGTGGTTTTACATTAGGAGGGGAATATCAGCCGACAGTTTATATAATTTGCACTTGAGAGAGAGTGATTTTTTTTTATTCTTTGTCTACTCAGCCATCCTATATCTTTGAAAAACATAAAGTTCTTAGTGCTATTTCTTCAAATACTCATCCTTGAAATTCTAACACCAGGGGATTCAGATATAGTTCTAAGGTAATGCCCTGTGTATTCTATTTAGACCTGAGATCTTTCATCTTTCGCTGATATAAGCTACCAAAGATAAAAATAGGTCATTTAGGTAGAGAATCTCAGAAGTATGCAAGACAGAGGTGTAAAATCATGAGATATGAGACAAAGGGCAAAGAAATTTGACTAAGAAATTTCTTGGATAATCTTTTAACTTGATACTGTCTGTTATCCATGGTATATTCTTTGATAATAAAGAAAGTTCTGATTTATTTAATTATAGTACCCAAATACAGGTTAATCAGTGACTATGATATATAAATTTAATAGAGAATATATATAAATTTGATAAAGAATGAAATGACCTACTTCTGGGTATGCTGAGGGCATTTAATTTTTCATGAGTGCTCCCCACATGATTCTGTCTTCACAGTGTCCTAGTCTTTCCTGTGTGTCGCTCCTTTGATGATATAAACGCAAGTAAAATGTGATATAATAAACATCACGATGGAAACAATCACGGGGTGGAAACACAACTTCAATTTGCTTATCCCAAAGCAGAAGTTTTCCTGTAGTGTAGAACTGCATTACCATATAGTGCTCTGATGTCTTCCAATGTTGGAATTATTATACATATTTCCACTTGCTTTGGCATAAAAAAAATACGTTTGTTTTTGTTTTTGTTTTTTCAACGTTTATTTATTTTTGGGACAGAGAGAGACAGAGCATGAACGGGGGAGGGGCAGAGAGAGAGGGAGACACAGAATCGGAAACAGGCTCCGGGCTCCGAGCCATCAGCCCAGAGCCCGACGCGGGGCTCGAACTCACGGACCGCGAGATCGTGACCTGGCTGAAGTCGGACGCTTAACCGACTGCGCCACCCAGGCGCCCCAAAAAATATGTTTTCATATTAACAGCCCAAGGCAAGGGAAAAATGGCACTCCAATCTACCTCAGACTGTAAGACTATATTGACAAAGCTTACTTGGAATGTCAGGATCTTCAGACTGACAAGTATGTTTTTACCTCTGACATTTCCATCACCTAAATTTCCTTTCACCTCTGATCCTAGTAGATAATGGCACCTAAAGAATGTGCTAGAGGGGCGCCTGGGTGGCTCAGTCGGTTAAACGTCCAACTTCAGCTCAGGTCATGATCTCTCAGTTCACGAGTTCGAAACCCGCGTCGGGCCCTGTGCTGACAGCTCAGAGCCTAAAGCCTGCTTCAGATTCTGTGTCTCCCTCTCTTTGCTCCCTAGTCACTCACACTCTGTCCCTCTCAAAAATAAATAAACATTAAAAAATTTAAAAAAAGAATGTGATAAATATTGTCAAGGTGGCAGCTTTTATCATAACTCCAGTTATCTGTAAGGAATTTCTCAACACAGTATCCAGAATTAGACATTATTAGTCTGTATTTGTTTAGTCCTCACACATTTTTCTATTTCAATTTCACCTAAAAAATAATATTTTTTCTTCACACCAATCTTGTGAGGTAAGTGGGGTAAGTTTTAATATGATTGTTTTATAAATGAAAAAAAGTACTGAGAAGTTTACATGATATTCTCAAAGTCATACAAGTTAGTTTCAGAGGCAAAGACAAAAACCAGATGTCCTGTTCTTAGGAGAGTTCCCTTTTTAAGGCTATCCACTCCAACTCAGCAGAAAAAAAACAAGTAGATCTGGATTCATGACCTTCTCTTTGCTCAATTAGTAACACTGTAGGAAAACAAATAATACTGAATCTTATCATTTGCTAAGGGAATAAGAGGCAAATTATTCCCTATGTCTGTGATTTCCAAATTAGGCTATGACATGGTCTATAAAAAATATTAACCAGACCATCCATCCTTTGAGGGCGAAGGCAGTATTATCTACTTTGCATTCCCAATGCCTAATAAAATACTAGTCATAAGAGGAAAAGAATGGATTCCTGCTATTGATGAGCAGTTCATGAGCTCTGTCTCTAGGAAAAAAAAAATTATCTTAGAATTTCAACAGAGGCAGGGCACGTGGGTGGCTCAGTCAAATAAGCACCCGACTCTTGGTTTTGGCTCAGGTCATGATCTCACGGTTCATGAGATTGAGCCCCATGCCGTGCCCTAGTGCAGACAGCACAGAGTCTGCTCGGGATTCTCTCTGTCTCTCTCTGACCCTCCCCTGCTCATGTGTACTCTTGCTCTTTCTCTCTCTCTCAAAAATAAACTTTTAAAAATTTTTAAAAATTGTTAGAATTTTGATAGAGGGAAAATGGTACTAGGAGTCAGAATAATACTAAGATACTAAAATATTAGGAATCCATTTCTGTCACTTTTCAAGTATGTTTTATTGAGCAAATTTCCTATCTGTACTGTAACAACAATTATACCAACCTTTTCTACCTCACGGTATTTCTGTAAGTATTAAATAAAATGACATGAGAAAAATGCTTTCTATCAGATGCAAAGAGACACACAAATATAAATTAATATCATTCTTTCTGTATTATAAGTACCACATCTAATGTATTTCCAGAAACATAATTAAAGGCCCTGATAAAAATATTTAATGTATGTTAACATATTTCATTATCATTACTTCTAAGCTTTACACAATTTAAATTTGCTTATGTTGCCTATAATTTAGCTTGTGTTATAAAAATACATATCTCGTATAATTAGGTTATATTAATTTTAAAACTGACTTCCAAAAATTAAGATTACTTAGAATTACTTTTTTTAAGGACTAGGGTCTTTTTCTCAAAGAATATAAATTTTAGTGAGTACTGATATTCAACACTAGAAGAACTGCAAACTAGAAGTTAGCAAGTCAGATATTTTTCAATGCTTTTTTTTCTTTTCATTTAGCAAGAGAAAGCAATTAGAATATTATACAAAATGTTGGAACTTTATTTTTTCTTCCCTAAATGGGTAGTGAGCCGCCTTACAGTAACTTCTGAGGACAGCAGGCCCTGACAGTGTGGAGTTGCTACAAAAAAAACCCCGCTGAATTCGAAGGAAAATGCAACAGCTCTTGGTAGAACCATCCTGAATCCTAAATGCCCTACCATTTTAATTAGGAGAAACAACAAGAATATATATTAGCATCAATAAATTCCTCACTAGTAACAGCAGAAATCCCAGAGGTCCAAAGTCCTCAGGGTTGCATCATGTCTGTGAGATGAATAAAGAATCCAGGGTCTCATGACCCATGTAGATGGACTCATCTCATATGATAGCATCTATTCAGAATGTCAGAACTCCTCATAGGTGAAGCCACAGGGCCACAGCCAAGTGGGTTTGGTGTTGATGGGAGAGGCATAAATAAATCTGGGAATAAGGGAAGGTCTCAATCTTAAATCTCTTATATCCAAGGGAGTAAACAGAGAACGGAATCTGTTTCATGCAAAACCTGGAAAGATTCCCTGAGGAAAATTTAAACTTGAGAAAGAAACCTTCCTAGGTACCCACAGTGTAGCCCAGGGGCACAGAAGAACTGTTCAAGGCTCTGAAATGACTTGATCAGGTTCCTGCCACAAGGTTTTAAAGGCTTCCTTGAAATTGTGAAGAATGTCATCATATCTCAGGTTCTTAATTTAAAAAAGCAAGTCAAGCAGCTCTTAATACTTTTGATCCTGCCCTTCGACATATACTGCAATTTTCACTTATCCCTAAGCAACCCTATATTTATCTAACAACTCTAAATGAAATGTAAAAAGCTCAGAACAAAAAAATAAAATAAAATAAAATAAATACCCCGGAAGGCCTGGCCCTTGACTGAGATAAACCCCAAAACTGGGTAAATAGAATAATCCTAGTTCTGACTATTGCGCTGGGATAGCAGGCTAAGGGTAGGGTGTACAAATTCAGAATGGAATTCTTTAAGAGTTAGAGATGACTCTGGACAGATTCTGGATCTAATCACAGCACCTTGGCTTATGCCTAGAAAGGAAGAAAGCAGCTTCAGAAAAAGAAATAAAAATCCCGTCCTCTTCCTTACCTCAATTCTGGTAGTTTCAAAGTGCCGTGTAATTAAATCAAAACAAAACAATATACCTGAGCACAACATGCTGAAAACTAAATAATTCTACCATCATAAAATGATGGAAGTACAAGAAGAGAGAGTAATTCTCGCTAATTAAAATCATAGACTAAAGGAGCCTGATTGACAAGGAGCACCTCCCACTGAAGACCATTGCCTGAGCACCTTTTTTCTATCTGGCCTAAACAATGGAACTGGTACTGAGGGGCCCAAAGGCCACAGCAAATGCCCATAGTCAGTAAGAGTGTGGGAGATCCATGAAACAAATCCCCTTCTATGAGCTTGAGATCAAAAGACAGTTTATTAATAACTCTTACTGTGATCTCACAGAAGAAAATGTATTAAAACAAAATTCCTGAATTCTAATGAAAGTAAACTGGAATTCACTGAGATCACTGAGCCAGATGCTTATTTCCATTTCTGATACAAACTCCACAATGCAGGTCCTTATTGCCTCCCACCCAGAATGCTTTCGCTGTCTTTTAACCAGTTTCTTTACACCCAGTATTTCTCTAACTCATCAGATGAACCATTTTCTGATTATACTCACAAGGAAGTTCCAACTGTGTAATTCCTCAATTCATTAAACTTCAATGGCTCCCAATTTCCATCAAAATTTCATATGAATTCCCTACCTCTAAAATATTTTCAGGCATTTTCTTCCATTGCTATCCTATTTATACCCTATAACTCCAGGAATATTTAGACTAGTCATTCCTAAATATGACTTGTTCATCCTCCTTTTGTTTTCTTCACACAGTCCTCTTGTTCTAAAATTCCTACTCTGGGGGCACCTGACTGGCTCACTTGGTAGAGTGGGTGACTCACTCTTGACCTTGCGGTTGTGAGTTTAAGCCCCATATTGAGTGGAGAGATTACTTAAAAATAAAATCTTTAAAAATAAAATAAAATCCCTACTCTCTCACTTCAAACCACTCAAATTCTACCAGTTCTTCAAGAACCATATCAGATACATCCTTCTTCCTGATATTTTCTGGGTTCCTAACTAGATCTTATAAGATATACTTTTATAAGTTTTTTCTGTCATAAAACCTCATAACCCCATGGTCTCCTATTGCACCATTCATATTCTCCTTTGACTAGATTCATTTGTGAGGTTGTCATATTTCCCCAAAATATAACTATTTTATTTAAAACAAAAATTACAACTTCCTTATCTTTTAATCACTCACATTATAGTACATAGTATATTATGATACTCGGGAAAATCTGTTAAATCATTACATTTACTTGAAGAATAAGGCATTTCAACTTAACTTTCTACTGCAGGTATTAACTTTTAAAACTGAACTCAAAATCTTGACATATGAATACTTGGGTTTTTTGACTTATAAAGTTTCAGATATATTGTATATAGAGAGTCCTGTGAATATACAAGCTTTGTACCTGTCCTTTAAAATAATTTATAACAATTAAGACAGTTTTCAAAAATATCATGGTACAGTTTAAATGTTCTTTTTTGAAGGATATATCTGAGTCAGTGTTCAGAATCCAGTATGGTTTGCTGGCCTTAACAAAATACCATTTACTGCAAAGTAATGGGTTCTAGTTTCATCACAAAACAAAAACAATGCTTTTCTTAGTCCTAAAATCAAAAATATTAAGATGCTGTCCTTTTATACTCATCATTTGGGAACAATTTGTAACCACTGGTGAACTGTTTCCTAGAGGGACTATAGTAATGCAATTCCTAAATTATATACCATGTTGAAGAATAACCCAGAGGAACTTTAATCCACTATATGTAGAAAAGTGAAAGAAGAGATCTAACTTTCAATATGTAGAATCACAACTGAAAATGACAAAAATAAAAATGGGCCCAAAAAATAGAAATAAAAAAACCAAAATGGACCCAAATCTCAAATCTTAAAGGAAATCAGATCACTTTGGTATAATTTAGGCAACAGGTCTTTAGTTATATACTGGGACATACGGTTCTTAGAGTCAGTCCACAAAATATGTTAGTTAATCATGCCTTAGAAAAAGTTTCATATTTCAATGTCTCATGAATTATATCTATACAGTGTTTTCATGAAAAATTACAAAACTCTCCTTTGGATCCCAAATTATATTATTCTCTATTTTATTTCCCCTCTTAAAGTACAGAAGCTCTCATAACTGGCCAACAGCACTATATGTCCTGTCTCTGTATTAAGCTATTTGCTTTAATGTCTTCTTGACCACCAGGAGACTCCATGGGGAGAAAGTGCATTAGACGAACAGGTATTTCTGGAGGATTGCATCACTGGAAGCACCTCCCAATATAGAGAGACTTTTCTGGCACTATTAAAAAATGAGTATAATCTAGAAATGTTAAGACATTTAATTTCAGGAAAGTTAGAATCATTAGCGATTCACACAGGTCTACCACTGAGTGGATGTAATGAAGCTCATTATGGTGAATGTCCTTCACACACTGAACCTAGATTTGCTTAGTTTTATTAAAAACCATTACATAGTAATCTTGAATTTACTTTAGAACAATCATTGTAATATTAAAAAATCCAGTAACATTTAAGAATAGTGAAAGCCAATGAAAATAACTGAATTTAGAGGCAAGGCAAACCAAGATAATGCAAATCATACAACAGTAATTTAGCATTTTAAAATAACATTGCAGAAGACCGCATTGGTTTTTATTTCTTCACATTCCTATCCCCAGGAAAAAATGCAATTCAGTCACATTAATTGATGCCTAACAGCTGTTCATTTGGATTGCTAGATATAAGACATGGTAAAATTTATACACACATACATATTAGAAAAATAGGGTCTATATTATTATCTTAGGGGTGCACATAACTACTTCATCTAAATACTTTTCCTTTTATGACATAAAAAAATCCTTAACTATAGAGGGCAACATTTACAAAAACTGCAGAGAACATTTTGCCTGCTGTTTTTTAAACATCTATATGTATAAAGGAATATCTTAACTTATACTCATGACATTGCACACATAATGTCATACTTGCAACGTTTTTTATGGAATCACACCTGATCCTAAAACCTGAATGCACAATGAACTAAGATGGACGTCAGGTGTGGTTGCAACAAACGTCAGTGGAATTTTTCACCAAGGAGCAGTAGCCCACAGTAAAGCAGTATCTAAAAGTGGTCCTTCATTGATTATTTTTAATTATTCAAATCTATTTAAAAGTACTCACGAAAGCATTTTAAAAGAAAATCAATATATGTTAAATATTTTTAAACATTTAAAGAGAAAATAAATTCCATCCTCCAAAGTAATATGAGAGCCTATAATCAAGGCATGACATTGGGATATTTTAAAAATTGAAAAATTAAACAAAGTTCTTAGTTGAAATTCATTTTCATAGCAATTAATTAGAAACAGATTACAGCTGTATTACTTTATATATATTATGGTATTGTATCCTTTGTCTTATCTATTGAGTAATTAAATCCAAAAATCTACATAATATGAACATGATAATAACAGTGACCATTTTGTTGTACTCTATTGTTTCAGGAATTGTGTCTAACCCATTTTGTTAGCCATTTGCATCCTGAAAACCAGTCTGAAACCTTGGGATTATTAGTTTCAGTGTATAGATAAGACAATGAAGTTCAGAGAGGCTAAATTATTTGCCCAAGGTGGTAGAATCGGAAACCAAGTCTAAGTATAAATCCCATACTTTGTCAATTATTATAGGATTTAAAAGTCCAGTAAAGTGGGTTTTAAAAATCATGACTTTCACATTTAACACTTATTAGATTACAAAAGCGATATCCTTATTTATCTAAATATAGGAATTTAAAAATAAGTAAAGAAAAATCAATATTCTTAAAAGGGATGCAGGTAAACATAAATAAGAGAAAAAATTATCTATTTTTCTACCACTATTAACAATGTGGTATATTTATTCCTAGCTGTTTTTTTTTCCTTCTCTAAGAATACAAGAAGATAGATACATAGAAAATTTTCTTATAATTCAACCTGTCTTCCAAGCACCTCATATATAAAAATGTAACAATAATATTGAATACCTACTCTCCATCAGGTTGTTATAAGGTTTAAATAGAAATAATGGAAGTCAATAGTTTAGTAAACAACCTTGCACAAGATATTACTGTTAAAAATAAGTAGCAGCCGCTTTGAAGAAAGAGTCTACAAAATGGTGCTGATATTTTGTGTGCGATTTCTTACCCTCCTTTCAAACATACTTCCTTAATTCACAAAACCATTAAGTAAACTTAATGTGGTTACTTCCTACACCAAATCCGGGTTCAATCCACCATCAAATCTTGACCCACGTAGCCTTTTGCGCTCCCTTGTGTTCCCTCTGTGACCTTGTAGTCTATTTCAAAGGCAGCAACCAGAGTGATCCATTTTTTTTTAAATTTTTTTTCAACGTTTTTATTTATTTTTGGGACAGAGAGAGACAGAGCATGAACGGGGGAGGGGCAGAGAGAGAGGGAGACACAGAATCGGAAACAGGCTCCAGGCTCTGAGCCATCAGCCCAGAGCCTGACGCGGGGCTGGAACTCACGGACCGCGAGATCGTGACCTGGCTGAAGTCGGATGCTTAACCGACTGTGCCACCCAGGCGCCCCCAGAGTGATCCATTTTAATAATGAGTTCATGTTAAGTCTCCACTCAAAACCCTCCTTGGATTACTATCTTTCATGTTAAAAGTCAAAATCCTTGTGCTGGCTCATAGGACTTACTAACCCCTTTGGTGACTCTCTTGCTCACTTACTCATCTTTAGCCACCAGTGCCTGATGGCTATTTTGTAAACATAGCAAGCGGGCTGCTGCCAGAGAGGTCTTGAATTCACTCTCTTGCTTCATTCTCAGGACTTCTAGATATCTCTGTGACTTAGTCCCCTGCTCATTTAGGTCTCTCTGAAAATGTCCCCTCATAAGAGAGGACATATGCCTGATCACCCTTAATAATATATAAGGCCTCCACCTCTGATTACACATTATCATGGCACTTCTAATATTTTCCTTCATAGCACTTATCAGCACTTAATATTTTATATTTTTATTTCCTAATTTATTTATTGCCTAACACCTTGGCCTAATAAAAATAACTCATTATAATAAAGCTCTTAACTGTCTCATTCATTGCACCCTTGGTTAATGCCTGACAGATAAGTATGTGTTGAATAAACAAATCAGGAGATGCTTCTTAAAGACAGATTTCTGAAATAGGTTCTGAATAATCAGTTGAATTTGAACAGTCAGAAATGATACAAAAGCAGGTATTCCAGGAAGAAGCCCAAAGAAATATAAGGAGTGAAATAAAAGACAGTAGAGTCTGTGAAAACCAAATAATTCAGTTTTATTGCTATATGTAGTGTGAACAGAGGAGTAGTCATAGTTGAGACTAGAAACTGGATCTTACTGGGGTTTGGAGGGTCATCAATGTCAGAGAACAAGTTTGAATTTAATTTCATAAGCAATGGGAAACATCTGGAGGTTTTTGACTAGGGAAATTACATGAGTGAAGCACTTTAGGAAGATTTATCTTGCAGGACTAGAAGTATAGATTAAAAGAAGGAAGAGTATAAGTAGAGAGTTCAGAACTTTACATAAGCCACTGCAACCTAATTCACCCTAACATTTAATAAGTCAGAAGAGACAATCAGATTTTAATTTGGAAGTCTTCCATTTCAGGTCAATAAATTAAGAATAAAAGATGTAAACAAAATGGTAAAGAACTAGCACAAATATCAAAGGAAAAAATACTAAGAATATAAAATATATCTAATTGATATAAAGGACTTTTTTAAATGATCAAAGAAGATGAGAGTAGACAAATTCATGTCCAGTGATTAAAGCAATCATATGTCTTATATGATTAAATTATTCTACTGTAAAAGAGAATTATGTTTCCACTAATGTCCTCTCAAAAGTATCTGATGCAAAATAGTAATGCTGCTGAAGAAATGAGAATCTTCTCACTATTTTATTATTGTACATCTGAATTGCAAGTAAATGATAACTATACTATATGTACTATATTATCATATAGCATATGTATATATATATATATGAAATTATACTATACTATAATGTACAACATGGAATTAGAATTTCTGTATTCCTAGAAAATAGTATGGATTCAAACAAATAGGAAGATTATAATCCAAGAAAGAGAGCTGTTCTAAAGTCATGCATTCCTCAAAAAGAGCCTTCAGAAATCCCTGAAAAGGATCAATAATTCAAATTATAACTTTGAAATGATAAACATTTACAGTATCTTCTAAGTTTACATGCTCTAACAGCCAATTCAGAACAATAATTAAATATCTGAAAGAAGTCATTGCTTTAAACTGGTTCAACACAGAGGAAATTTTTTCTTTAATTTTAATGGGGATGTGTACAAAGATCCTTCTTAGTTTTTCCCAGTATTTTTTTTTTCTGAGAAAAGGTCTTCAAGTATTATTTGACAGCAAATCCTTAGCTTGATATCAACAAACTTGGGAGAATTTTTGAGAAAATCATTGCCTGTATTTTCTGTCACCATTACGGCCTTACCCATAAATGAGTGATTCATTTCAATAATTCAATTGAATAATTTCAAACACTATTCTAGGCATTTGGATAAAAAGAAAATTTTAAATACGTTAAGTATACCATGCCCTCAAATACATCAGAGTCTGTCTAGAAAATGTGGAGAGAAAGATAAGAAAACAATTTAAATAGAATGTGTAAGTGCTGTGATGTAAAAAAAAAAAAAAAATGCTCTGATACAGAATGGCCATGACATTACATTTGCATGGAAACACAGAGAACCACCTGAAGCCTCTCCAGGATATATGCTATGAGGGCAGGATGGAAACAAGGATGTGTGACAACAACCTCAACTCTGAGGCATCAGAAAAGCCTTCCCAAAAGAACATTTTGGAAATCCTGTTGAATAAATAATTTGAGGACGATGAGAAAATGATACTCATTTTTTTGTCTGTGAAACAAACAAAAGGAAGAGAAAACAGAGTAGAATCAAAGACAGAAACATAAAATAGCTAAGTATGTTTAGAGAACTGCAAATACTTTAGTAATGCTTGGACAAGATTTTGTACCCACTATACTGACTAACCAATTAGAAAATTCCATCCAGAGAAGTAAAATGTAAATAATGTATAGGAACCTTTGAACACCTGGTTATGTTGAAGAAAATGAGTTGAAGTAAAAAAGTGTAATTATTTTAACAAGTAAGTAAGTGTGAATTCTTTCAAGGCCATAAAACAGCATGGAAGTGGAACCCACAAATAAGTGAGCCCAAAGTTGATTGACTGAACAGTAAATTTCAGGCTCCAGTTGTTGGATAATTTATCTGATAGTATAATATAAGAAACAACCATAAATGCAAATAAAACATAATATGGTTTTGATTAACAGAAAATACTCTTCAAACAAATTTTTAAGCCAGCACTTGAGCCAGAGCAGTCTAAATTATCTAAAATAGAAAGAAAAGCAGGTTACTTTGGATTCTATGCCTCCCTCTCTCTCTCCCTCTCTGTCCCTCCCCGACTCATGCTCTGTCTCTCTCTCTCTCAAAAATAAATAAAAACTTTAAAAATTTTTTAAAAAAGACATAAAAGCAGAAAAACCCTCAAACCTCATAAATAACCAAGGAAACGTATTTTTGTGTGTGTGTGAATAAAGAGACACATGGTATTATACACACATACGTATATAATCTGCAATACTGTTTTTTTAAAAAAACAGCAGGTGACGAATCTAGCCTAACATGTGAATTTTAATAGTTTACAGATTAAATGAGAATTTACAGGGGACAGAACAGCAGTCCAGACAGAACAAGATAGCCCAGCATGCACCATGATTCATCAGCGTGCAGCATGGGCTCACCCAGAAGGTGAGCCTGACAGATGGGATCCCACCTTGTCCATTCCCAGAGCACACTGGGAGTCAGAAGTCTCCACTCATGCAAAGCAACTCTATCTCTTTAATGCCAGCACCAGTTATCAGACACTTAATTGATGCTAAACAGAATGAATCCATGAATTCCCAAGTGTCTTTCTCCCTGCTACTATGTCCATTCCACAAGGGCAACAATCATATCTCTCTTACCTACTGTTGGATCTCTAGATCTTACCACTATTTCTGGTATATATGGAATGTTATCAATAAATATTTGTTGAATAAACAAATCAGTAAGTTAAAGATACAGCACCCAACTACAGAAAAAGAGAACCGGCTTAGAACTGTTTTATCTATTCTGATAAATGGTTTCACTGACACTTAGTGAGAAAAAAGTAAATATTCTTTAGGAGAATTGAGGTATAAAAGGAACTTAAAATATAGTCAACATTCAAGAACTCAGAATTGAGAGGCCAGATAAGCTTCACTCTGGACAGAATAGTCTCTGCACAGTGCATAGACCTTCTGTGCAACAAAATATTAAGTCAGCAATCTTGAAATAAGTTATCAGTCAAATGTCATTAAATCTTAGAATGCTAAATACTGATAAAATATTAATTTTCTTATCTGTAATAAATAAAATGAATTCCTAATATACAGCAATCACAATCATCAATTGAATACATGGAAACTTTAAGTATATTTCATTGTCTCTCTCTAAACAGGGGAAAAATATATATAATTTCAAATGATATACAAAGTGGCTAAAGTATTCTTTCCTCTAGTCACTGAAATTTCCAGATTGTTTCAAGCAGCAAAAAGTATTGCTATAAACAATATTCACTACTGAACTATTCACTTATAGAACTCACCCCATTCAAATCTCTTTCCACTTACCACCATTATAGACAGATGATTGGATAGATCAATATAGAGAAAGCTACATCTTTGACCACGTTGCCAATTTCTTTATCATTATTTTTTCCTTAAAAACATATTGCATATCTATAGTAAACTGCAATTTCATTTATAAAAATTAGTACTTTGTGAATTCAATGAAATGATGTGGAGTAACTACTAGAATCAAATGCCTAGGCAAATGAGGATCTCACAAAAAAAAACTGCATAAATGAAAAAATATATCTACAAGAATGTGTCAAAAGAAATCGGTTTACTTATCTGAAAGATTAAAAAAGGCCTTTGGGAAAATTAATTCTTTGAGAAGCTCTAGTTTGTTTTCGGTGTACTTATTTTCTTTTTTGTGTTTTTTTCTCCCCCCAAAAATTAGCCTCCTGAGAGGGGGAAATAGGGAACAATTGCTAATAGATGTAGAGTTTCTTTGGGGAGAGAATAAAAAAAAAGTTTGGGAATTAGGAGTGACTGGGTAGCTCAGTCAGTTAAGTGTCGACTCTTGATTTGGGTTCAGGTCATGATCTCACGGGTTTCGGTTTGTGAGTTCGAGCCCCGCCTCCATTGGGCTCTGCCCTGACAGTGTGGAACCTGCGTAGGATTCTTTCTCCCTGTCTCTCTGCCTCCCTCTCTCTCTCTCTCCCTCTCTCTCTAAAAAATAAATAAATAAACTTTAAAAAAAGTTCTGGAATTAGATAGTGGTAATGGTTGAACAACCTTGTGATTATATTAAAACCCACTAAATTCTACACTTCAAAAGGGTGACTTAAATGGTATGTTAATTACATATATCTCAATAAAAATGTGGAAAATAAATTTCAAGAAATATACTCCCTTAGAATTCAGCTGTGAAAGTTAAATGTGGAGTAAAAACTAACCTTTTATACAAAGGTTAGTTTTGTACAAAATTTAAATAATACTTTTAATCTTTGTTAATGTGGAATTTAGTGGTATTTTTTCCTCCAATTTTCTAGACTGGTCTAGCAAGACCTCACATATATTTGTGTTTTGTTTTATTTAGTCTGTTAATATGTTGAAGAATATTAGAAAACATAATTTTATCTTCAATTTACATTAAGATTCTAGAAAAAAAAGCTAATTACTTTTTTGATTTAATGATCCAATCTTTAATCTATATGGCAAACATTGTGCTGGGGTCTGATGCAAACACAAAAAACTCAAAATTCCTATCTCCGGAAATATAAAGCTGTGAACTTAAATAAAATCCAGAATGAAACATCCTTTATCATGGAAGTCAAATTTTCCTATTACTTTATTTTTTTTTAATTTCAATTGCTTATTTAAATTCTAGTTGGTTAACATATATTGTAAAATCGATTCAGGTATGGAATTTAGTGATTCATCACTTACATATAACACCCAGCGTTCATTACAAGTCACCTCTTTAATACCTAGCATCCATTTAGCCCATCCCCTGCCCACCTCCTTTCCAACAACCCTCAGTTTGTTCTCTATAGTTGAGTCTCTTGTGGTTTGCTTCCCTACCTTTTTCCCCCCTTTCACTATGTTCATCTGTTTTGTTTGTTAAATTCCCCACCTGATTGAAATCATATGGTATTTGTCTTTCTCTTATTACTTCAGATTAAATTAAATGTTTAAGTTTTAGAGATACTTTTCCTTTAAAAATTTGCAATATAAGACTGAGCAGAAACTCTAAAGCAATTGAACATTTGGTATTTCATATTGTTAAGGAAATCCACTCTAAGAGGCAGACATATAGTTTGTTTTAAACAGTGCAAACAGTATTGTAGATAAGCTTGGTTGCTAAATCTCTGCAATTTATCTATAAAAATAATTTGCAAGTATCATTCACATTTTTGTTGACTTATGTAATATTATACCATCGAGCATATAATAGCCTTTAATTATTTAGAAGATTCATTTTTTTTTAATTTTTTTTAACGTTTATTTATTTTTGAGACAGAGAGAGACAGAGCATGAATGGGGGAGGGGCAGAGAGAGAGGGAGACACAGAACTGGAAGCAGGCTCCAGGCTCTGAGCCATCAGCCCAGAGCCCGACGCGGGGCTCGAACTCACAGTCCGTGAGATCGTGACCTGAGCTGAAGTCGGAGGCTTAACCGACTGAGCCACCCAGGCGCCCCTAGAAGATTCATTTTTAATTTTATTTGATCTATAACAATAATGGTCATTTAAACCCTATATTTAAGCTTTTTATTATTACGAATTACAGCATGTAAAAGTAAAAAAGTTTCAAACTCTCTGTAAGGATAAAATTGAAAATCATTTGACCCTCCCACCCAGAGGAAACCACCATCTACTTTTTTGTGGGTATGTACCCTTCCAAAGAATGCTAATTCATAAATATGAATCTATGTGTATCTGCATATGTGTGTGTATTATTTTTTATGCAAAGAGGATAACATTATAGCCACCATAACTTCTATTCTTATGTAACCATCTATTTTGGACAGCTTTATCAACAAATATAGATCTATTTCAGTTACTTAAAGAACAGTACAATATTCCGTTAAGAAACCTGCCTGTTATTGGTGAATACTCAGTCTGTACAATGTTTTGTAAAAGATGTTTTTGCTATTACAAACACTACTGCAATAAACTTTCTTGTAATGTACATTTAACCTAAGTAGCTGTTTCTGTGAGATAAATTTCAAAGCCATACTGTGATCCTATCCTTTAACAACTCTGAAGTACTCTGTAATGAAAAGCACTCTACAGTTGTACTCTCCTCTCTGACTCATTAATGTATCTCTAAATATCCATCACTTAATCATGATGAAGATAATACAGTAATCTACATCTTAGGAAAATATGAAGGCAAATACTAGCAAAAAGTATATCCTGAGAGTTGCTTCATTAAAAATTAAACTGGCAACTGATTAAGCTGTAATTAAGATATTTTACCTGGAATTAATCAATTTTTGGAACTAAGACAAAGAAAAAAGGAAGAAGGAATCAGGAGGGACATTCTTCACTGATTCAAACAAAAGACAAAAGAATGGAATACAGAAAATTATGTTTTTGTGTATGTGTGAACTGTGAGAGAACCCAATATAAAAATGTATCATGATTCAATCATTTGTTCCTTTGTTTTTGCTTTTTCCTTTAGTTAGACTCTATACTCTAATTAAGGTTCCCAGCAGCGTTGTAGAGTAACAGTATTTCATAATTCAACCAGTGCTTCTTCAAAATGTCACTTTAGTCTGTCACTGGTTACACTTCAAAAAGCTCAGGGTTACCTCAATTAAAAGTGAATCTCTCAGCACTCTGCAAATTTCATGAGGAACCATACAATGAGTGTTCGACTCATATTGTAAAAGACAGGGAAGAGAGTGCTATTTTTATATCTCTTGCTATATTCTATTTTTGCTGATAACCTTCCAGCTCAATGTTTTTCCTGTCTGTAGAATCATCTTAAGAGGTTGCAAATGATATCATATTATATTACATCTTCTTTGTTCACAATTTGCAACAATCTATTGTTGATTTTAATTAAAGAATAGCAATGATACTTCCACAAAAAGACTAAGTGCAGGAAAACTAACCAGTCGTTCACACTGCAGTCCACACTGACCGATTAAAAGTGCAGTGTCTTGGGGACGCCTGGGTGGCACAGTCGGTTGAGCGTCCGACTTCAGCTCAGGTCATGATCTCAAGGTCTGTGAGTTCAAGGCCCGCGTCAGGCTCTGTGCTGACAGCTTGGAGCCTGCCCTCTCTCTCTGCCCCTCCCCCGCTCATGCTCTCTCTCTCTCTCTCTCTCTCTCTCTCTCTCAAAAATAAATAAACATTAAAAAAAAGTGCAGTGTCTTTGACTATACTTTAAAAGATATACAAAATATGTTTTTTTTTTGAGGTCCACTCAAAATATGCCACTTCAGCATATGGACTATTTTGAGTTGAAAGCAGACTCTGAGGACTCAAGAGAAACCTTTGTCCATCCTTAACTACAGAGAAGAATCTAAAATTGGGGGTCTTTCTCAGAACAATTGTTATTACCAAAGATAATTTTTATCTGAGTGACCCATCTGTATGGCAGGGAAAACATCTAATTACCAAACATCCACTCCTCTTAGGAGTGCCCTGTGAGCTGCATTCCTTCCCTTTGAGGTTCCAGACTCCTACCCCTTCTCCTTTGTTCAGAATGACATATATACCTCGTTTTGCCTCACTGTCTTTGGAATTTCCACATCTATTTAGATTCCTGGTATATACGATATTAAATCTTATTTTCTCCTGTTAATCTGTCTCATGTCAGTTTGATTTTCAGTTCAGCTAGAAAGATTTAGAAGAGGACAGGAAATCCTTGCTCCCCAACAAAATTATTTCAAACCTTGGATAGCTGAAGCTCAAGGTATTTGATATTAAAATACCACATGTATAGTGGCCAGGAAACATTTTCTTTTTGGTAATTCAGGAACTTAACTGCTGCATCTGTAATTGATTAAACTAGTCACACTACACTAGAGGAAACAGGAACATTGGCTAACCACACTACATTATTTTCTTCCCAGGCTGCCACCAGCTTCTTCTCAATGAAGAATGCAGAGTTGTGATTTCACTATAATTAGTAAATTTTAGGGTACGCTGGCCAAAAACTGACTATGAAAAGGATGTTTCTATCTCCACTATATTGAAATAAACTAAAATGAAGGCAAATATCCAACTCCTAAAGAATGGATGATACCTTAAGAAGCCTCGAGCAATGAAAACCTAATAGAAACATGAGTTGAGGGGCGCCTGGGTGGCTGGGTTGGTTAAGCGTCCAACTTCAACTCAGGTCATGATCTCACGGTTCGTGGGTTCGAGTCCCACATCTGGCTCTGTGCTGACAGCTCAGAGCCTGGAGCCTGCTTCGGATCTGTGTTTCCTTCTCTCTCTGCTCCTCTCCTGCTCACGCTTGGTCTCTCTCTCTCTCTCTCTCTCTCTCTCTCTCTCTCTCTCTCTCAAAAGTAAATAAAATGTAAAAAAATTTAAAAAAAAGAATAAAAAAGAAACACGAGTTGATATCGGGGTACCTAGCTGGCTCAGTCAGTGGAGCATGTGACTTTTGATCTCAGGGATGTGAGTTCCAGTCCCACATTGGGCATGGAGATCACTTAAAAATAAAATCTTTAAAAAAAAAAGAAATATAAGTAGATATTGCCTACAGTTGTCAATTAAGGCTAGCGAGTCAAAGCTACACTTTTTCTTTATGACTTTTTAAACAGAGACACTGAAAATTGATTATTAAAACCATTTAATAGTGGGTCCATACACCAGTAACTGTATTATAGTAGAGTTCCCTAAAAAACACGGGTGTGTTTGATTACTTTTCTGATGTGCCACTTAATAGGAACTCAAACACACAGCCATTTTTTAAATCCCCACAGGTATGAATTTTAGCCATTTTATTTCTCAAATGGAAGTTTCTTTCCTTAATAACTGTAGGAACGCTGTAGTCCTGAGGGAACAGCAATGAGCCTTTAGGGAGATGGAAGGCTGAGCTTTAACAGCTGAGCTGACCCTGTGCTGAGACAGCGGCTCTCAAACTGACCCTGCTCACCCCTTGCCAAGGGTTTCTTACTTCCTTCTTTTGACTGAAAGCTTACCAAAAAGACAGTACAAAATGATGGCTTATCCCAGCTAAAACCCAGTTCATTATTATTGCCTATAACATCTAAATTAAATTATAGTAGAAAGTTAGAAAAGAGGTTCATCAGAAAATACAGACTTCTTATCAAAACAACAACAACAAGAACAACAAAAACCAGTATGACTTTAAGAAATGAGTAAGCCACAATGGAGAATGCTACACTTCAGAAGTCTGAAAAACAGTGAGAACAAATGCAAAAGCTACAATATGGCAACATTTGTATGATCTCTCTTTTACCAAGAGAGAAAGAAAAAGAAGCTACATGCTACTTTTAAAAAGTATTATTTAAATTCAGTCATTGTCACTTTCTTATAATTTTACTGCACATTATTTTAAAATGAATAAAAGATGATTATTTTTCCACAATCATTTAGCCTAGAATTTATTCACAATCTTCCCTTTAAAGTGTGATAATTGCTAGCAGTACAATATATAGCATGCATATTAATAATGATTTAGTTTTGATAAAATAAACAAGCTCTCTCTCTCTCTCTCTCTCTCTCTCTCTCTCTCTCTCTGTGTGTGTATGTGTGTGTGTGTGTGTGTATGAATACCCTCTTACTCTTTTATTATAATAAAATGAAGCCTGCCTTACATAAATATTACAGGTGTTATTCAATTCCCTATGATGAACAGATGGATGTAATTTCCTTTGTAGCTAAATTCTATTAAAGCCATTCATTTTATCATTTTTTATTTATTTTTTAAAGATTTTATTTTTAAGTAATGGCTACATCTGACATTGGGGCTGGAACCCACAACCCCAAGATCAAGCATTGCATGCTCCACCAACTGAGCTAGCCAGCTGCCTCTAGAGACATTCATTTTAAAGATTTTACAGTCAGACTATGGCTTGACTACTTTCAATTTGTTTCCCCAAAACAACGAAACTTGCTAAGAAATCTTAAAGCAGTGAAGGGGAGAATTTGACACCCCAAAATATGCCTTTTTGGCATAAACATTAATTTAGGTTGATTACTTTTAAGAAATAGCAGACATAGGAAAGGCTCTGAAAACCAAGTAGAAGTTACCCTTTTGTAACAGACATTCACATTTATAAAAGAAGTCTCCACTTGTAAGGGTGTCTTCCTGTCTGTACTAGGAAGAGGAGGACAACTAAACCTCTAAAAACTCTTATCCATAGCAGAGGCACAAACTGCATAACAACCATACCCGTAACAATCATTACTGTGTTTTGCTTGAAAATCTCCCATAACTGGCTTTCCATCCCCTCCAAAATTGTTTTTTTTTTGTCTTTAGTTGGAGATAGTATTTTTTTTAACGTTTATTTATTTTTGAGACAGAGAGAGACAGAGCATGAATGGGGGAGGGTCAGAGAGAGGGAGACACAGAATCCTAAACAGGCTCCAGGCTCTGAGCTGTCAGCACAGAGCCCGACGCGGGAGGCTCGAACTCACGGACCCGACCGTGAGATCATGACCTGAGCCATAGTCGGCAGCTTAACCGACTGAGCCACACAGGCGCCCCATGGAGATAGTATTTAAGGTAATGGCTTGGGCCATTTAGGGGAGGTACTCAGTTTTCCTGGGTATCTCTATGTATACAGGAAGCATACACGTTGTTAAATTTCTGTTTTCTTCTGTTAATCTGTATTTTCATTACAAGGGGGTTTTAGGCAAGAACCTAGAAGGATAGAGGGAAAATTATGTTGGTGACCACTGAAGGGGCATGCTGAGTAAAACACCATACGCACGCTGGAGTTTGCAGATGGGATCCTGGAAGTTGATACATATCATGCTAAGAAGATAAATTTTTATGTACATCGAAACATGCAGCAGATGGAATATGTACTTGGTTATTTTAGAATTCACTAGTAGATGGGGTGCTTGGGTGGCTCAGTTGGTTAAGCATCCAACTCTTGATTTCACCTAGGGTCACGATCTCATCATTGGTGAGTTTGAGCCCCACATCCAGCTCTGTGCTGACAGTGAAGAGCCTGCTTTGGATCCTCTGTCTCCCTTTCCCCAGCTTGTGTGATCTCTCTCTCTCTCTCTCTCTCTCTCTCTCTCAAAAATAAACATTAAAAAAAGTATTCACTAGTAGAAACTTCAAGTAATTAGCATAGCATATATTACCTACCTTATATTAAACTCTAAAATCACAGAAAGAAATAGCAAGAAGGAAATGTAAATAAAATTGATCATATTTGATATATACCAGAGAGATTTTCAAATCCATTGGACAACACCTTCATAAAAAATATTTAGGTGAATGTGACTTGCATTCCCACACACCCCCTCACAAATGTATCTCTTTTACTAAAAGTAAAAACACTCAGTTTGACTGTATTCATTTTGTAACTATGTATTTTTTATAATTAAACAGTAATCAGAAAAGTTACGAAGCCATTATAATTATCCTGCCCCATGGCCTACACCCTGCACCTTATTATACCTATAACAGTATGTCAAATGCCTGTAGAGTAATTTGATACATAAATGAGAACATCATTTAAAAAAATGAGAGTGTATAAAGTCCCAGAATAAAGTAATTGTGCAATCTAGATGCAATTTACAGAAGAAATGAATAGTAAATATGAATCACTGAAACATAATTAGAAGGTAAAATAAAATTTTGGAGAATTGACAAACTGTCCCTCTGAACCACACCAAGCTCAAAATGCAACTTAGAGAAACAAAGACCAATTCTCCCTTGGGCTTTAGGTGAATGGCATTATCCCTAGCATAAGAGGACAGCTCTTTCAGAGAAACTTGTCTAATGCAATGAAAAGTGGGTACAGCAGTAAACAGGCAAATCAAAATTAATCCACATGTACATTCAGCCATGTTAGGAAACACCTTAGGAAAAGGAAATCTGAGGCATTTAAGGAATCAGCAAATTACTTCCAAAAGCTTAAGCACTATATTCCTCTTTAAAAATCCACGAATCCATACATGGGGGCAGCATACCTAGATCTAGTAGATATTTAACCAACATTTGTTGAAAGGATAAAAAAGAGAGACAGGACTGTCTTCCAAAACAGGCATGATGGCTGGCTGCATCCCATCACCCCAGAGCATGTCTCAGCTATTTACTCCTACCCACAACTTAGTGGCTTAGAGTAACAACCAGTTTATTTGTTCATGATTTGTACATTATCAATTTGGGCTGGTTCTTCTGCTGGTCTTATATGGGGTCACCCGCGTGACTATAATTAGCTGGAAGCTCTACTGTGTCTGCATGCTCTAAGGAGGCCTCCTTCACTTGCCTTACCACTGGTACCAGCTGTCAGCCGGGCCACTTGTCTCCAGCAGGGTAACCTGGGCTTCTTCACATGATGTTAACATTTTTTTCCAGGAGGGCAAGAGGGATGACTGTATGATCTCTGGAGGATGCAGCTTGGAAGTTATATCCTATTACTTCTGCCACACCTACTGTTCAAAGCTAGTTGCAAGGCCAGTCCAGACACAAGGGGAAGGGAAACATGACATGTACTCTTGATAGGGATACCTATAATGAGTTTGTGGCCATCCTGAATCCGTCAGAGGAAGTAAGAAAGCAAATCACAGATGGGAACACACCACAGGGCTTAATCTAGAAATGGTCTGTTCTGCCAACAAATACATCTATACTTAAGCATCCAATTTTGGCTATCAGGCCCCTCTGTCATTGAAATAACAGCATAGAAATCCGGATTCAGGATGACACAATGAGTTTGTTATTTGACCATCTTTCCAGCCCTGTCTCAAAGGAAGGAGGTAACTAGGGGTAAAGACTGAAGCACTCATTAATGACAGCAACAGCAGCACAAAAGACATAGTAACGGGAATAAGAGGTAAGTGGAGTGCAGAGCACAATTAGACAAATACAAACATTTTAATGATGAATGATCATTAATGATCTCCAAGTTCCATCTCATCCTAACTAACATTTATAGAATTCCGATTTATTCCAATTCTTCTGTACTAGGAAAAGCGCTACAGGGAGCAATTACTTATTAATTACTTAAGACACACCAGCAAGTTCACAGTAGCTTGCAAGACCCTTATGTAGATGGAAATTAGGAGGAATTAGAAAGAGTAAATCACCCAAAATCACACAGTCTAGTTTAGCAAAAAAAATTTTAGGATATACTTAAATCTCAGAGCCAGGATCAAACATTTCTCCATACAAAGAGCTACCAAATCCCCTAATGAATAACCATAAAGTCTTTCATAAACTTCCAGATATAAAATACAGTAATTCACAAAGTACCAGAAAGGAAAAGAAATTAAGAACAAGGTGCATATTCAAAGGATGGCCATCATCCTTGAAGGAGGTTAAAAACACATTTATGTAATAACAATCAACAGAAAACAGCTTTAACAGGGAGAAGAAAATGGAAACCTCCAAGGTATAGTAAATACAGCATGTTTCTTTAGAATCAGAAGTATCTGGATTTGAATTTTAGCCCTATCATCTGTTAGTCATCTGATCACGGACAAGTTAACCGCCCTCAGCCTCAACCTGATCTTCAAAAAAAAAAAAAAAAAAAAAGGAATACAATCATGCCCAAGCTGTAGGATTATTGCATGGGTTAGAAGAAAGTAAAAAGCAATAGTATCCAGCATAGATGATATTCTAAGAAAATGTGTTTATGATCATAATCGTCATCATCTATTATATTTATTAGATAAAGATACATTATCATTTTTAAGTACTTTCCACATAAAGTATATGAAGGAAAACTCATGTGCTTTCCTTAGCCGAGAGAGTCTTAGAATATTATTCATCCTCAGGTTCTTAGTTCACAAAGATATCCAACAATCTTGTCTTTTGTTAATAACTTCCTATCAGTGATTTAAAAAAGAAAACAAACCCACTGAAAAAGTTTTCTATATGAGAGCAAGGAAAAGAAAAATCATACACAGACAGGAAAGAAAAGAAGCTGTGGAAAATGTCATATCCGTACAAACATCCGTGCTTTAAACATGACATGGATTGGTCCCTGAGGGCTTTCTGGCATCACTAACATATACAACAAAGACTTCAAGTCTTTCAGAAAAGGTTAACTGTATTTACAATTGATGTGTCAATTTTAATAACTATTACCATTCACATTAGAATTAAAACAACTTTTACGGGCACCTGGGTGGCTCCGTCAGTTAAGTGGCTGACTCTTGATTTCTGCTCAGGTCATGATCTCACAGTTCATGAGATCAAGCCCCACATAGGGCTCTTCGCTAAGTGTGGAGCCTGCTTGGGATTCTCTCTCTCTCCCTCTCTGCCCCTCCTCCACTCATGCTCTCTCTTTGTCTCTCAAAATAAATAAATAAATACTTTTTAAAAAGTAAAATTTCAGGGCGCCTGGGTAGTTCAGTCAGTTAAGCATCTGACTTTGGCTCAGGTCATGATCTTATGGTTCACAAGTTCAAGCCCCATGTCAGGCTCAATGCTGACAGCTCAGAGCCTGGAGCCTACTTCAGATTCTGTGTCTCCCTCTCTCTCTGCCCCTCCCCTGTTCATGTTTTCGCTCTCTCCCCCTTTCTCTCTCTCTCTCTCTCTCTCTCTCTCTCTCTCTCAAAAATAAAATAAAAATATTTTTAAAATTTTTTTAAAAAGTAAAATTTTAAAAGAAACATTTTTAGGGGTGCCTGGGTGGCTCAGTGGGTTAAGCATCTGACTTTGACTCAGGTCAGGATCTTATGATTTGTGAGTTTGAGCCCCATGTCAGGCTTTGTGCTGTCAGCTCAGGGCCTGGAGCCTGCTTCGGATTCTGTGTCTCCTTCTCTCTCTGCTCCTGCCCTACTCGTGCTGTGTCTCTCAAAAATAAATAAATGTTAAAAAAGAAAAAGAGGGGCGCCTGGGTGGCGCAGTCGGTTAAGCGTCTGACTTCAGCCAGGTCACGATCTCACGGTCCGTGAGTTCGAGCCCCGCGTCAGGCTCTGGGCTGATGGCTCCGAGCCTGGAGCCTGTTTCCGATTCTGTCTCTCTCTCTCTCTCTGCCCCTCCCCTGTTCATGCTCTGTCTCTCTCTGTCCCAAAAATAAATAAACGTTGAAAAAAAATTAAAAAAAAAAAGAAAAGAAAAAACAAAAGAAACATTTTTAAACATGGCGTCTAAAAAGAGTAACATTTCTAAATTATGGAGAATGTTGATAACCAAGACTCATCCTGTATGGATACCAGATAAAGAGAGTTTTACTGCCATTATCTCCAGTATTCAGATTATTTTCCCATTATTAGAAATCTGGTGACCTCATACAGAGGCTATAAAAACGGTTGGAAGCCCAATCATCAATTTTATTCAGTTATGGAGAAGGTAACACAAGCTTAGTAAATATTCTAGAAATCAGTATCATCTAGGTTTAATGGTAAATTAAGAGGCAAAGATGCAAAAGTATCAAGACCGACTGAAGAATACGGTTGCCTCTCTGAGAGAATATTTGTTTCTCACTCTAGATTGCAGTTTCCCCACAGTGGGTTCTTTTCTTTTCTTTTCTTTTCTTTTTTTAGCGTGCTTCCTGCATGGCTTAAACTCACAACCCCGATATCAAGGCCCGAGCTGAGATCAAGAGATGGGCCCATGGGTGACTCAGTTGGTTGAGCGTCTGAATCTTGATCATGGCTCAGGTCATGATCCCAGGGTTGTGAAGTCAGACTCCACTCTGGACTGATGAGTTGTAGCATCTTGGAGGTCTATGTTAAGGACTCCAATGCCTTGTTCAGTCTCAAAAGGAGAGAAGGCATTGATGAAAGAGTAAATGTGACAGGAGTGCTGGATGGACAGTAACAGTATGTGCCTGCTTCCTCTGTTCCAAAAGCAAGAAAAGAATAGTTCTGCTCAACGCTACACTAGTCATGCCACATGGTTTGCTGGAGCTGGTATCACACTTCAACGTAAAGTGAGACAAACAAACTGGGTCCATCTAGAAAAGGGTGGTGATAAAAACTTACGATAGATAACATTTATTGAGTATAAAGTGTAAAAAGGCTTAAAATCATGACACATAGAAAACTGTCCCAAACCAGTTTAGGCCTAATTATGTTTAATCATAAGCAGAGCAATCATGGTTTGAAGATCTCAAGCAACTCAGTTTAAATATTCGAGGTACTGTCACTGGGAATTAGATTTATTATGTGCCCTTCCTTCCATATCAAAATTAATTTGAAGCCAAGGATGCCAGATATTTGGCTCAACTCCAGAAATAAATTTTATGATATGCCTATACAAAAATGGAATAATCTGGTTTAGGTGGAATGATTTTAGAATCCTTGAAGGTACTCAAGTTTTGTCAAAATGACCATTTGGCAGGGATGCTTTAGTGAAAATCTAAATTTGAACAGATGTCAGAAGAACTCAGAAGTTTTATAATGCCAGACCCATCAGAGGTTAAAATGAATTTAAATTTGAACGTCTTGTGTAAATCATGCAATCACCAGAGTACCAGAGATCCTCCAACCTATAATTTCTTAAACCTCGCCAGATTCCCTGCTTTACATGTGCCTGGTCTCTGAAGACAGTGGACTGTGGGGCCCTTGTTTTGAATAAGCTTTAGCATTCCCTGGAACCCTGAGGGTCTACGACCCCAGGCATAGACTCTGACATCATTCAATTACTACACCTTTAGTTTTTTCCTCTCCGCTCATGATAACTAATGATGAAATGATAATGATGATGGCAAAGATGTTGGTGATGATAGCAGCTGAATGTCCTTTATCATTAGCCTCCTTTTATAGGTGAGGACACTAAGGCTCAGAGAGGTTACATAAGCCTGAAACACAGGTTTGTGCAATCCCAAAGTTCATGTTTCTAACCACTGCACAATATCAACCTCCACAAAACACATTAACAATTTCCCAATTTCCTTTGTCCCTCTTACTACAGAGTATAACATATCAAGATAGAATAAAAAATATCAGTTAACTTTCCAGCCTATGTATTTGTTTACATCCTTCCTGTTACTATGAAAATAAGTTCCTTGAGGTCAGGATCCAATGTCTAGTTTATATGCTGTTAAAGTGCCTGACATTTGAACAGTAAACACCTGGCCAATATCCTACAAAATTCCTATAAATAACCCCTAAATTTCAGTATGAAGGTAGGCACGTTCCTGTTAAATGAGGCATTTTAAATTAAAATATCTGTAACTATTAGTTCTATAACAGTATCTCTCCATGTAGAAAAAGTGTATGTGTTGCTCCATACAGTGTTCAATATCGCCATGCAAGTCATATGCATTTTAATGTTGCTATACAAATGTCTTAACACTAATAAAATGAATGCATAGAAATCACTTAATAACCTAACTTACATACCATGGAAATATAACAAAAAGAGCTAATTGCTAAGAAAACACCACAGCCTGTACTTCCAAAGAAGATAAGAGAAAGTTAGTTTTCATAACAGGGTTGATATGTTCCCACTAATAAATCACTTTAAAGCAAATATCCAATAACTTTGGAAGCAACACCACTAGGATTCATGAAAAATCTACTAAGACAGGAAATGAGAAGTCAACATGGGGGATGGAATGGAGAAAGCAACTAATATGCAAACTTCAGGTCTCTAGCATTTCCTCAAAAGAGCTGCACAGAGCAAAGTAAAAAATAGAGAAATATAAACAATACTGTTTTGGCTTCTATCCCTGATTAAATACACTGGTTCTATTGAACTAAATAGTGTTTTCTTGCATTTTTCCACGAATTCAGAAACTGCTTCTAGAGTTGGGAAAAAAGGTCCATGCTATAACATTATGAATTTATCCTATGACTTCTTTCTAGAGGCTTTTTTGCCATAGAATCTAAAGTAGATTCAATATCCAATGGTAGGATTGGAAGGATTTTTAAAGCAATAAATTGCATATATGGTCCCACGAAGAAACAAAGAGTAGCATGAGGTTTAAGTTTAGACAGATTTCTTCTATAAAAAGATACATATTATCTAGGAAGACTCGAATTGATCAATTTGCATTTTCTTCCTAATGTGACCTAGTTTGTAACTTAATAAACATAGACCCTCAAAGCCAAATTCTGAGAAATCTTACTGATATAGCTCATAGCTTAATAATAAGGCCTTTTCATGTGGTTTACAGGCTGTCAATAAAATGATACTACATTTATATAACCATGTAATTTCATTATTATTTTCTATCACTTGTTAACCATCTTCATAATTAGTATTAAATCATGTCATAGTTCAGTAAAAAGCATTGTGTCAGAAGAGTATGTATCAGAACACTATGATGAAAAGCTTTAAAATGGCATTAGCCATTTCTAAATTAAATTCTTATATTTCTATCTCTTGTTGCACTTATATGAAACTGGAGTTTTCATAAAAACACACAATTTATGTTGATAGGGCATAACAAAAATGGTTCACGTCTAACCAGAATAGCTTCAATACTGATAAACATAATTCTTCTTAATTTTACCATGCACACACCATGTAATGGACAAATTATACTGCCTTAGGTTTTAAATAGTTCTCAATGATTGAAGGATGCCACAGGAATAAAAATGTGGGCTGTAGAAATGTAAAAAGCAGTCTCACTTTCAAGGTTTACTGAACAAGGCAGAGCCATACACATGTGTGACCGTGGAATGATTTAGCAAAATTACCTGTTAGTCATGTGTCCTATCTATTTAAAGGCCTAAATTCTTGTATTTATTCTTCAATAAAGCATAAAAGTTAGAAGTGATTACCATATACACAAAACTATGAAAATAATGCCAAAATGTTATATTTCTAAGTAAATGAAAAATATAAATCACTGGAATGAGTTAACAAATTAGCCAGTTCTAGGAAGTTTTATGTAGCTTTCTTTCTCCAACCTCAAAATTGGCACATATTTATCAGTAATCTTATCTATTGTCAATTGTTCTTAAAATAACTGAAGATATATGATATAGAGCTTATTACATGGTACTTTTATGCAGAGGCAGGGACACTGTTAGATATCTGCAAGCATCTCATCCCAACCACAGAACAACACAGCAATAGTATCAGCAGAAAGCAAGATCCTAATTTCACCAGCTAGAAAACTCAGCAAAACTACTGAGCCTAAAGTGCTTCAAGCAGCAAGAGGAAGCAGAACATTGGTGTGAATGAACAAAAGAGAACTGATGGTCATTCATGAAAAGATTTAAAGCAGATAAAACATGCAATGGTCATTCAAACACCAACGCCATAACCACACAATACTTTGCCACCAAGAATGCATTTAATGACAGAGGAGACAAAAATAATGGAAGAGGGGATATAGGTGGGACAATTTTCTTTCAAGTGACCAAAGCTCTTGCTAGCCCCTCATGAGAAAAAAGAAAAAAAATCATCTCTGTCTGGTATTAGTCAAAGATATATCTTAATGAACCCCTCCCAAATCACTCAAGCACAAAAGTCTCATATTTCAAAATTGAAGTAGATATGCATATGTCTGTGTGTGTTCATATATACATCACATGTGTGAAGTGGGAAAGAGGTGTGTAAAGCACAGAAGACTGGTGTTGCTCAAGGTCATTCTCCTCTTGAAAACAGAAAAGGAAAAGTAACTAAAAGAAATGGTCTGGGGGACAGGAGTCAAGGGGCAACTTCTTTGCACCTGCCTACATGCTCACATCTGTTCCCATGGGTGCCCTGACTTTCCTACTGTTTTGGCCCTCTTGCTGGTAAACATAAGAGAGCTTAAAAGGAAGGAACATTCTGCTGGGAAATTTCCTATTAACACCTGACAGTCTTAACCCATTAGTGAGCCAAGCCAGCTCTATCTAAGTACAAGGTCAGTGGTCTCAGATCTTCAAACTAACTAGTGTCTACCTCTCTGCCACTCAAACAAGGGAGAAGGGAAGGGAGACAGAAATTTCCATTTTTAAGTAACTTCTGTATATGAAACTCTGTGCTAGGAGGTGGATTTGGTTTTGACATTCCACCTAACTCCATGTACCAATGAATGCTGATTCTAAACATATATCACATAGTCATCCATGTTTAGGCTTCTAAGCACTCAACAACCAGATAATGCATTTGTTTTGCCTTCCCTCAGGGTGAGGACACAAACCTGCAGAATAGTGAATCTGTGGTGAGAAAAGGCCAGAGAGAAGTGAAATGAGGAGGGAAATAGAGAAAACCCACTATTTTCCCAGTCACTGATATTCTGCCCCAGAATTTCTTCTTTCTTGGGTACCCTCTAAAGAGGTATGCCTTATCTGCTAACAAATATTATGAATATGGTTTCTGTTGAAATACTATTCTGGAGATATCTGGGGGACAAAGAAGTGTCTTTGTCAGATTTTTAGTACACATAAATAGGTATTCTGTCCAGGATTTCCTGAGTGATGAGGGAAATACATAGAAGTTAACTTAAAAAAAGAAGATAAAAGATAAGAACCTCCCCCCATCTAATTCTTCCCAAATGCCCACTTATTTTGAGTTTTCATTCAGGCAGTACCCTTTTCTTTCTGAGTCTTCAGAGAGGAGAATGTGGACCTGCTTTTCTGTTAAAGTCAAGTTACTTTCTATATCCTTTCTTGGTTCTCCCTAGAGCTGGAACTTACAGAGCAAATCTGTCTGAAGAGTGGCCCTCACGGCCCTCGTGTTTACTGGGCTTGGGGGTCGGGGTGGAGAGCGCAGTTGTCTTTTCAGTGGTATTTCAACTGGAGATAAAACAGGAGTATAAATGACCTAATTAAATCCAGGCGAGCTGGAGGAGAGGAGAGAGAAGAGACAGGAGGAAATGGAAATCTAGGAAAAACACTTAGTTTCAGGTTTCCAACCCTGAGAAATCAAGCGACATTTGAGTATCAAGGCATTTTTGCAGCCAGCTTTTCTTCTATGTTCTTGAATATTCATTTACAAGGGGGTGGAGGACTGCAGGCGCAGGAAGTCAGGCAGGACCTCACTGCCCTCCACGCGTCTCTCTCCACCTCCTTCCTCTCATATCCAGGCCGCCACCTCAGCCATGATGCGCCCGCTGTCTGCCAGGGGGCCCGCTGAGCTCTCCAGCCCCTCCTCAAAAAGTGTCGACCAGGGCCTGGCAGCTGCAGTGGCGGAGCCCAGCCCCCAAGCACGCTGCATTTACGGCCTTGTAGCACCACCAGCCTGCGAGGGCTGCAGCAGCAGCCGAGCCCAGACTCCAGAGCAGTCAGGGACATCAACGCGCAGAGACCGCGAGAGCATCCAGCTAGTGGCCAGCTTGTAGTCTGCAAATGCCATCATATGGATATCTATAGAAACGCAGCAAGCGGAGGAAAAGAGGCAGCGCCCTACACTTTCTAAGCGGCTGTGGCAAAGAGAAACCTTCGGTGCATCTCCAGTCGCTGCCTCCTAGAGCAAGGCGCCGAGCGCTCGGCCCGGCCACATCCTCCGCTGGGTGCACCCAGCAGGCAGCTACCGAAGACTGGAGACAAACGAGCACTCCTTAGCTGAATTATTCAGACCGCCTTCACTATGGAATAAAACATTGATGAGACTACTTTGGAAGTGCTTTATCTTGTTAATCCGAATGCTCTCTAGAAGGGGTGAAATTTCTGTAGGGGACGCAGAGGTGATGCAAAAAAAAAAAAAAAAAAAGAAAATGAGAGAAATAAGCTGCAAGGGTAAGGGGCTTTGGAAGTTCGCTAAATTTGTTCCGACTCCGCCAGCCCTGGGAATCTCCTTTTTAACGTATCAGACCCAATATGTTAATTAGGTAGTCGCAAACCCACCCTATTCCTTGTAAATCAATGCTCTGGCAAAAATGCTCAAAAATACATATTATACAGAAACAAGCACACCAAAACCAACCACACAAACCATGCGTACCCAAGCTCCACAACTGAGACAATACAGCTGGGGACAGTATTGGGGTGGTGGTTATGGTTTTAGCCTTGCTCCTTTAGACATAAAAATGACTTCTCTCTGGGATGTATTTTGCTACACAGAAGCAAACGCTGGCAGTTCAATACCATATCTCAGCACACACGCCGGTGACAATGAATTCCCTTTCATGCAGAGCAAGTTCCAAGAAAACTCCATTTCAGATTAAAGTCTCCAGATGCGTAATTTACAACTACTAAAGGATCTGGCAAGCTCCTCCACAATAAGGAAAGGAAAACAACCTGGCACCAGAGGTAGAGAAGGGTCAAAATGGTCCTTGCCTGAAATGATGGGTGGAAACCAAACACCCTCTCGCACTCCACAGTCTGGGGAGGGTTGGATACCAAATGGTCCGTGGCAACCATAGCCTGAAGGAAACACGGAATTTTAATCTCTGGCATCTTCAGACAGGTTCAATATGCCTAGCTTTCCAATATCATCACTTAGGGTGGAGCATATCCATATTCCCTTAGCTTTCACTGCTAGATTAAATGCTCAGGTATAGATTTATATCCCACCTACTAGAAATTATATTACAACATCACAGAGCGCCCTTGGATATTTCAGCCCTTCCTGATGATTTTCGAAACATTAATAAGTAAAGTAGCCTGCAATGCAGATAAGACACTAGAAACAAGATCAGAAGGAAACTGGGTGAGGCGGGTAGTCGTTGGGTTGTTACCTGGTGCCTCTAGAGGAAAAGACGGTCGTAGGAGGACTTTCTGCCCGCAGGTACAATCCCGGCAAGGTGGCTCCAGGTGGCTTTCACAGTCGTACGCGGGTCTCGCTCGTCACTTTGCTGCCCTTTGCCATAGCTCAGCACCCGCATCCTAGGGAGTCCGAAAGGCGGCTCCTGCCACTGCCGCCGCTGCCCGCAGGTCGCGCTGGGTGGGGGATCCGCGGAGATCGCCCCATGAAACCCGCGTTTCTGCGCCCGGGGAGCGGGCAGAGGCAGGGCGGCCGCGCACGCACACACAGACACACTCAAACACACACACACTCACACACTCGCACACAGGCGCGCGCGCACTCGCATTCACTCTTGCACACGCACATCCAGCCCAGCTCCGGGAGGGAGAAGCAGGGAGGGGACTGGTCCTTCTCACGATCAGCTTTGATCCCCACCGGACCACAGGCAGAAAAGAGAGTGGTTTGGCAAAGCCTTTTGATCACGTTTCCTTTAAGTTCTCCTCCAACCCAAATCCACGCAATTCAAGGGCTGATGACATTTTTGTGGAGAGGAGAGAGCCGGGAAAGGGCTGAGAAAGAGTCGGGAATTTTGTTAAGCAGTTTGAAAAGCAATCCTTGTTACCTTGTTTGTACAGAACCCAGCTCGAAGGGCTGAACTTTTGGCTTCAGATGATGTGGACGGAAACATAAATATCTCTGGCCAAGACAGGAAGGTCTAGATGCACGGAAACAAGACGGCTACAAGACCCTCTGGTGACCTTGTGATGTACCTGGAAGCAAGTTAATACTGGCGCTTTCCAAGCCTCTGGGTAAAGCGATCCACACACATGGGTCCACAGGCAGGCAGCGGTTCCGAATCCAGCCGGGAAAATGGGTCTGGGCGTCCTCCCTGCTCTTCAAGAACCTCGGCATCGAGGGGGCACCGACGAGTTAACATTTGCTTCTGGGCAGTTGGATAAAAGACAGTCAAATGCATCAGATAGGCGCGCGCGCGCATACACACACACACACACACACACACACACACGCAGGCACACACACGCAGCTAGCTGAAGAGCGGCTTACAAAAAAAAAAAAAAAAATAGATGCCAAGATGATTTCAAAAGGTAGAAAAGATCCAGAATCTTTTCTGAAAACAGAAGGGTCAGCAGGAAGGTTATAAAAATCTTCCCGGGTCTTTCATTCTTCCTCTCTCTTGTGAATGTGTGTGTGTATTTCCAGAAGGTTTCCTCGGTCGGCCCCACCCCCGTCCAGTTGCGCTTTTTTCTCTTGATATAAACCGACCGTGCAAAATGGATTATATGGGTGGGTTGTGCTCACAGCCCAGAGCTCCACAGTCAAGAATCCTAAGGGAGCAGCCAGCTGCGAAGCCATTCACATCCTCTAGGGAAGAAGGAAAAACACGCGCAAACACACGCGCACACCACACACACACACACACACACACACACACACACACGAGTCCTCAGTTCGGGCCGCTCTGCACACGGTGGCCGACTCCCTGCGAGCCGCTGCACTCAGCGCCCCGCCCGCTGCCCACCTCGCCAGGGCGAGTCCGCAGCTCAGGCGTGCGGCTGGCAGCCAAGGACCCCGGCTGCGGCCAGGGCGGGCCCCGGTCCCAGGCTCCCCACCGCAGCCTGTTCGGGCAGCGGCAGCCGCCCCGCCGGGAAGGACTGCGTCCAGCGCTGCAGCATGGAGGCGGCGGCGGCGGCGGCGGCGGGCGCGCGGCCGTGGGCCCGGCCCTCGCCGCAATGACGGGAACTACAGCGCCTCCCAGACTCAGAGTCAAGCGAGACCCCCGCCGGGGCCACCGTGCCTCCCTCTGCCCTCGCGCCTGCAAGCCCGGCTCGCTCCGGACTGATTAACCCCGAGCAGGAGGAGAGGGTCCACGAGGTGCTTGCAAATCCCCTGGCAAAGGAGTCGCGGGGGCGTTGCAGGGAGGGGGAGGGGAGAAGGCGGAAAAACTGGAGATAAAGGCGAACTTCTAGGGGCGTCCTCAAGCCTCTTGCAGAAGGCAACTTGCGGACTACGTACAGCCCCACAGTTACAGGATAAAGGAATGTCACCGGGTCAAGCTGCGACTACTAACAACGGTGGGAAAAGTCATTAGCTATAAACGCCAGGAAAATCTGAGACGGAAGGCTGCTGACTTGAGGTCTCTGTCGCCTGCGACTGGCATCCAGGGTCCCCTTAGTAGTAGGCGGTGGTTCTCTCACTAAGCAGATTGGAAAAGAAGCTGAAAAGAACATTTATATTTGAGAATCAACTCAGCCCAGCATTAGACATTACAGTGCTGCAATTGGCCACATTTTAGTATGTCCAGGGCAGAAAGTCAGTCCAATAGTCGATATTAGCCAGGAATGACCACTCAGGTCACTGGGAAAGAGATCTGATCTGAAGCAGCAAAAAGAAGGGTGGTGGGGAGAACGCTAGACTGGGTCCTGCCGAGAGGGGTCGAGGGGGCGGCATATCTCGTGACCCTGCGCAAGTTCGTCGAGCTTCTCTCCTAGACCCTCCAGTCAGTCCCTCCAGTCTGGAAAAAGCTTCCTTCCGGGACCCCCCCCAACTCAGTGAAACCACGCCATTGCTTTCTGCTGGAGCCAGGAAAGCCTTCCCCTTCTCTTTGACGGGTTCCCCAACACTTGGTCTTCAGCCCCAGGAGGCACCTGCTGTCTCAGCTCTGATCTAGGCTGCCCCTGACACTGGTCAGAACCCAAAGGAAACCCAAAGGGAACCCAAAGGTAAGGGAAGAGCTAGGGGGTTGCAGAGGGGGGAAGCAGGCTGCTAAGGGCCTCTTCCTGGCCTACTTGGCAAAGCCACGTGTTGGTGGGCCCCCTCGGATGGGCGCTCTCGAATTTTGCTACCAATAGGGCTTTCCCAGGCGTGCGCGTTGCCCTGCGGAGGCACGAAAGCACTCAGACAGTAGCACACCCACTGAGCTCACCCACGGAGCTCACCCAAGCGCGCACACGTGCACCCACGCACAGGCAGGACCCACACAGCCGCCTCTTTGCGGAAAGAAGCCGAAGGGTGGAGTGCTGGAGGTGCCAACCGCTCCTCTCCTTGCTCCTCTCTGCTTCCCCTCCCCGCCCCCGGCTCCGGGTCCAATCCAGGGTTTAGGAGTCGGCAACCCTCGCCGCTCGCTGCTTCGTTCCGAAGGAGCGCGGCTCCGGGGCTGCAGGTCCGGCGGCGCCTCCTTCCTCCGGGTCAGCCGGCGGCGCCCGGTCCCGGGCTGTGGGGTGGGGGAGGAGAACCGCGGAGCCCGCGCGGCGCCGGACGGTCGGAGTTCCAGAGCTGGAGCGTCAAACTCACACAGCCGGGGGCTGCGCGGCCACACCTCACAAAGTAACCCCCGGGGACGCCGCTACCGTCCAGGCGAGTCTCCTCTAAAACCGTCAGTGCTTCCCCAACGCCTTTTTGTCCCCCGAAGTGAAAACCCTGAGAGTCCGAGAAGTCTACGGCAAGCACCTGCGGCGACCCGGGTCCGGGGACTCCCCGTGGAACAGGGAGAGAGAGTGCTGCCATCCCCGCTTCACTTTGTAACTTGGCCACTTCTGGGACTTCGCTGGAGGGCGGCGGAGGTGCACCAGTGCGGAGGAGAAGCAGCCGCGAGCGAGCACTTCCAAATACTTTAGGACGCGGGGGTGACTCTTGTTCCTTCAGGATCATCCCACTTGCCACCCTTCCCTGCTGAGCTGATAGAAACCGCTAAAGTCCAGGAAGTGAAGGTCTGCAGTTCCTCCTGGGACGTATAGAGAGATGTTGAATGAGAAATCCAAAGACCTTACATCGCTGGACCAAGAAACTTTTCTTCTTCCTTTTCGTTTTTTCCCTTTGTCTCTCTCTCCCTCCCTCCCTTCCTTCTTTCTTTTTCCTCCCTTCCTTGCTTCCGTCCTTCTTTCCTTCTTTCCTTCCTTCCTTCCTTCCTTATCTTTCTTTTCTTTCTTTCTTTCTTTCTTTCTTTCTTTCTTTCTTTCTTTCTTTCTTTCTCTCTCCCTCCCTTCCTCCCTCCCTTCCTTCCTTATCGTTCTTTTCTCTTTCTTTCTTTCCTTCTCTCTCCCTCCCTCCCTCCCTCCTTGGCTTCCTTCCTTATTTCCTTCCTTCTGTCCTTTCCTTCCTTATCTTCTTTCTTTCTTTCTTTCTTTCTTTCTTTCTTTCTTTCTCCCTCCCTCCCTCCCTTCCTTCTTTCCTCCCTTCCATCCTTCTTTCCTTCCTTCCTTATCTTTCTTTTCTTTCTTTCTTTCTTTCTTTCTTTCTTTCTTTCTTTCTTTCTACCTTCCTTCTTTCCTTCCTTTTTCTAGTGTCCAGACAGAGGTGAGAAGGGGGCATGCTTAACCAGCTGTAAGAAGTCTAGAGTTGAGAACAGGGCAAAGTTCAAATAAAAGTATGTGCTTTTAAGAAAAGGTGTGTGTGTGTGTGTGTGTGTGTGTGTGTGTGTGTGTGTGTGAGAAAGATGACATCAATGTTTCATTAAAGTGAAGGAGTAATAATGTATAACTTTTCAATGTTCTCTTATGTTGCAAGCCCTACCAAGCTCATAAAAACATCCTTTCTTCATTTAGTTTAGCCTTTCTGTACATTATATGTTATATCTGAAAGTGCTTTCCTCTACTTTCCCAGTTTTATCTCATTTCAAGAAAGCACTGGCTGGTAAAGCCTTGTAACTCTTACTGTCCACATACAATGTTTGTTCCTTTCCCTCCTGTGGAAGCTGAGTAGTTTGAGCTTTTTTTTTTACATGGTTGTCAGTAGAAGGTGGCAAGACTCTCAAGGAGAGGCTAGGATACTCTTTCCAAAAGGACCTCAAAGGTAACAAAGGGTAGTTTAATTTTTATTTCCTTCAAAGGTAAAAGGGCCTCTGAAAGCAAGAGAGAGAGCAATTTCTGGTTTGCCTATATGGTTATTGTATGCAGTAACTGACTATTGTAATTGGTGAACTTTTACGAATCCAAACAAATTCCTGGTAGAACAGAGTCTGTTTTTACAGTGGCAACTAAAGAGATCTAAAATGTGTTTCACTAAATAATTTAGGTTTTGCTTTTCTCAGTATATCTTCCTGACTTTATTTTGAAATCCAATGTTAATGCCAAATCACTTTTAAAATTATGTTAAGCTTCTCTCTCCCAGGTTGTTTTTCTAATGATCATGGTCATAAATGTTGCACTGTCTTCCCAGAATAATCCACAACTTGAAAAAGTTGTGTTTTGCCAATTTAAGACAACAAATGGAATTGTGAATGTTTTTCAGTTAAAATAATAACAACCAAAAGCTAACCTGAGTTTCTGGTTACGTTATTATTTGGCATTTGAATTTCTTCTTAGGCAGTAGGATAGGCATGATTTACTCTAAATTTTTTGTTAACAGGTTACTCCATGAATTTTCTGACTTCTGTGGATTGATGTGTGTGATAACTTGTCTTTTCAGTTCATTGTGTGTTGATATACACTTTTAAAATCTTATTTAAGTTGGGATTGTGTCCAGATTTTCTGGGTGATGAATCGCTATTATGAAGAGCTTTCAATTCTTCTTACTAACATAAAATTCTCTGTTAATTAAAGACTGAAAAATGACATGAAGAAACAACAGGGAAATTCAAGTTTTGAAATGAAGTAATAACATTAAAAATTAGTTAAAGTAAGTGAAATCCAAACATCAATATTTAAAAAAAATAACTGTCATAGTTGTGCCTTCCATAGTTTTGAAATGTAAAAAGAGATTTGATTATCTTAGAAACATGTTTCTCACGTTGTACCTGCCTATAAGTTCTAAGGTACAAATTGTGTTGCCAATTAGATTTAAAGAAACAAACAAACAACAAAAAACAGATTCAACTGAACTCTAAACAGAGTTGAAGACCCAGTATATTTCTTTCATAAGTAAACAGATTTCTCATGTATCTATTTTTGGGTCTTCCAAAAAAAATCAAGCTTATTTACTATTTAACATTCTTACTAGATACAGAAGATATTTTCCTTTTTTTTTTAAATAAAAACTTTGTCTTGATTTGTAATTTTTTTTACTTGCGTAAAATATACATTTACTTTTTTTCTTCCTTTATCTTTGTTATCTTTTTAACCTTGATGATTGATGGTAATGGTGTATTATGTGATCAGGGTCTACCTCATGAAAGCTGGAACTCGCCCTAAGAACCCAATAAATTATTTGGACAAAAGTGCCCATTTTACTGAGAAAGGTCTTTATTGAAATTAATTATTGAAACACAAATGTAATGATTTTTAAAGATTGTGTCAAAAACAAGAACTTTTTGAGAGAGTTCAAAGAGAAGGGGTTATTTCAGAGATAAACATTGCTGGAGAGGCAAGGCAATTCTTAGGCAATATTGCAAGCAAGAAGTAGATACTATCTTTCATATCCATCCATCTGTGTTTCTTCCTTATTTGCTTATGTCCTGGTATCAATTCCCTGTTGTCTGGTGCTTCCATTTAGTTAACCCAGAAGCCCCAAAACACAGCATTCTACCTAGAAATATCTAATCCAGAGATGAATGGTACAATATCGTGATTTATTTTCCTCTTGTCAAAACCTCTATTTAGTCATATTATTAGATGGATCTAATTAAATTCTTAAGAAAACAGTCACATCACGCTAATTCAAACTAAAGTGTCAATGACTAGTTGTTAACCTACTTCAGAAATATGAAGTAACTTAGTATATAAAAAGTAGAATTTCTGGCAAAGTGTGTTACATGTCCAGGAAGCAAAGGCACCACAGTCATTCTTAAAATTGCATTATGTTAAGTAGGGTACTACTTTTTCTATTTCTTTTTTTATATTTTTGAAAATGCTATGAACCTAGTTTTTAATCTGGGAAGAATCATTTTGAAAGTCTTATATTTATAGATCCAGATAGTATTTCAGGAACATTTCCACTTGATTTTTTTTTTTAAGTAAGCTCTATGCCGAATGTGGGGCTTCAACTCCTGACCCCTGAGATGATTGCATGCTCTACCTACTAAGCCAGCCAAGTACTCCACCACCTGATCCTGACACTCTGTTTTAAAGTGAAGCCAGTCATTACATAATTGTCTTAAAAACAAATTATCTTAAAAAGTTGCATGATTGTTCTTGTGACTTGATTTGTGAGTATTGGTAGGCAAACCAAGTCATATCAGATGGCAGTGATGCTGTTGAAAGTCTATGGACTTAACTTCTTCAAACTGAATATATTACTCTCAGTTCTAAAAAAAAAAACCTGATAATAAATTATATGAGAAAGCTTTCACTTTTATGCTTTAGTGTTTTACAGAGTCTGTTTTTTAATGTTTATTGTTCTCCAAAATCTGCCCCTGAATTTCAGTCAGGTGGCCACAAGTCGGCAGTAATGTGACACACTCATGTGGTTGAAACCACAGGGTTTGGCTTTCCTCTTACAAGCCACCACAGATTTAGAATTAAGAACTATTTTCTATCTATTTTATTAAAGATGCATTTTCATTAAGATAAATAATGTTACATACGTTTTTCATGTACATGAAAACAAATAATTTTTTTAGAACAATTACTTGTTAACATTAATTCCTAAAGCATGATTAGGTAATTTCCTCCTAATCTCTTCACCAGTTCCCTACTCCTTTAATCGCGGTCTCTTTAGGAAATTGAGTTACTTCTCACTACTCTACTCGTGTTTTACCTCCTACTCTTTTGGGTCCTTTCACTGATGGAACATTCTTAGGTAGCTTGGCCGTAAAGTTCTCTTGGATTTATTTCTCAGCTGCAGTGCCAGTGATTTCTGTAATGAAGAAAGCCTTTTGTGATTATTTACCATAAAACCTTCTCTCCATAGAATGACTTTTTTCTGCATGCAGTGCTAGTCATTTCATTGTCTTAGGCAGTGTCCAGCACCAGGCGCTGGAGAGAATAATCATAATTCTCTTGGTGTCTGTCCCCATGATAGCACACACTTACCATCTCATGCAGATTATAGACAACAATATGACTTTGCTTTATTTCACAATGACGATTTGCTATTAAACCCAAATCTTCTTCGGTTAGACCTCTGGAAACCATCTCCCTTGACTCCAATAATAGCTTCTTTACTGCTGTTAGTTTCTAGTTTGCTTTTTCCCACATTTATCCAAACTGTCTTAAAAGGTAGCCTATGAAATATCCAGACACAACCTTTTACCAAAGTACAAGATACGACACAGTATATTTGATAAAATGTTAGAATATAACATGTCTGGGATTCGAATCTTGGGTCTGAAATTTACTGCATTGTGGAAATTCACATTTCACTCTAGCCTGAGTCTTTGACTATAAAAATTATAAAACTCATATTTGTGGTTGGTTAAGTGATTGTAATAATTTTGCCATTTTAAACTACCCAGTAGAAGCAAGTACTCCATACATATCACTTCTGTTCTTTGTCTTTAGTCTAAAATTATGTAATGAATAACTAATTTTACTGAAAGTGTATTATAAATTATCTAGTTTCTGAAAATAATCTATTTATAATCAATAAAATTTGTTCATAAAAGTGAGATAAAAACCCTCAGGAAGATGCCTAAAACATTCTACTAATATTTTTATTTTCCTTTATATTAAATATTCTGTAATTTTGGGGCGCCTGGGTGGCGCAGTCGGTTAAGCGTCCGACTTCAGCCAGGTCACGATCTCGCGGTCCGTGAGTTCGAGCCCCACGTCGGGCTCTGGGCTGATGGCTCAGAGCCTGGAGCCTGCTTCAGATTCTGTGTCTCCCTCTCTCTCTGCCCCTCCCCGTTCATGCTCTGTCTCTCTCTGTCCCAAAAAATAAATAAACGTTGAAAAAAAAATTAAAAAAAAAATTCTGTAATTTTAGTGACATATTGTTGAGAAAAATCTTGAACACTTAAGTTGCTCTCTTCAGGTACTATTCATCCTCAATATGTATTTTAAAAGTTAATACCTTTCTCTTTAAGAAAGGTACTCTTGCAAGAATATAATCAAAGAAACTTTATTCAAATTTATGCAGCATAACCCTGGCTCACAGACTAGTTACTACATATAAAATGTCTCTTGGCCATTACTCAGGTCATTATAAAAATGAAGAAGTATGTTGAGAATATGAAAAGTTGAACAATATGAAAATATAAACAGAAACATTATTGAGTACATATTTTAAGTTATTTGGCCTCTGATTTATTAAAATCCTTAGTAACATTTATATTTGTAGAAAATATATTTATTTTTAAACATTTATCTTTTTATTATGTTATATTGCTATACGATAGTATATTCCCAGTTTCTCGGAAGTGAATTTGTATCTTGGCAGCATTAATTTAACTATTATCCTTCTGTTATATCTTTTGTTTCTGCTTGGATATGCCCAAACCATAAAATATTCTTGGTTTGTGTTAGATTGACGTGTTTTAACCTTTTGATAATATAAAATTAGAACCTTTTTAAACCAAAAAATACATTATTGGATAATTAACATAACTTACTGATTGTGGAGATATCTTAGATATTTTATGTTGTTTCATTTGCAACAGAATTTAGGAACTAAGAAAAAGTTAGGTGGGAAATCTTTGTGAAAAATTATATGAGATTGCAGCCTTTCTATATGTTTTTCAAACATGTGGTCAACAGTAATTATAGTTAGCTGTTACAATTTTATAAATTTGAGGACTTGCTACATTTTATGGTAGAAATTGCTTAAGACTCTTGATTTCTATAATACTGATAAATGTAACCACAAATGTAAAAACATTGGCATTGAATTCATTCATTCATTCACTCATTTTCATACATATTATGCTTCAAGAATGGGTCCTTCCTGGTCTTGACTACATTGACTAAGATGTTTTGTTCTCTAGTTTCCATTCATACTAAATGGGACAATATGTCTTGGGGTGGGGGGAAAGAATGGGAAACAAAGAATGTGGGCAAATTGTAAAGTTAATAATTGCTTAGAACCATAAAAACAATTCCTTATATATTGTCTAGGAGTGCTTCCCCCCCCGCCCCCCCCCACGACTTCCAACATTAATTCTCTATTTTCAAAAATATTTTCATACTATTCCACTGAGATGTTTATTTTATATATTTTTATTTTTAATTTTGTAATGTTTATTTCTTGAGAGACACAGTGTGATGGGGGAGGGGCAGAGAGAGAGGGAGAAACAGAATCCAAAGCAGGCTTCAGGCTCCAAGCTGTCAGCACAGAGCCCGACGCAGGGCTTGAACTCATGAACTGTGACATCATGACCTGAACCGAAGTCAGACACTTACTGGCCGAGCCACCCAGGCGCCCCTGTTTTATATACTTTTAACAAGATGGAGATAAATGGACCATCTATCTGCATGGAAGATCTGTATAACACATTAAAGGTTTTATTTTTCACGTTGGTGAATAGTAGAAAGTTTGAAATGTAGTTTTAAACCTGAACTTTGTCTTGAATGTGGAAATGCTCATAATGCAAAAAATAAAATACATTTTTTATTAATTCTGAAAGATGGACATTAGTTTGATGCAATGAACTAGAATAAGACTGTTTCTTTTTCTGGTGACCTTATCTTGGAAATTTTGATTGGATTCAGTAGTACTACACTTACTCATTCATTTAGAAAATTGCCAGTGAGGTTCCAGATGGATTCCTTGACCTCCTGAACTCATTTCTGGCATTGTGTTCTGTCTTTACACTATGCAACTAGCTTCCCTATCCAGCTTTTGTTATTTGATCACTTCTGGTGTCTCCTTAGCAAGAGACACCCTTTTATAGGTGAATGCCTTTTATAGTCACCCTTTTATAGGTGAAATGCAGGCCTGTTTTCCAACACCAAGCAACACAAGAATGACTCTGCTTGGAATTAGAAGAGAATTAGAAAAACTTCTTTGAATAGTTACAAACAAGCCTTCTAGAAAATTTTGCAGATAATGCCCCAACTGGAACTTACACTGAAACTTAAAATGTTAAAGAAGAAAAACAGTATGTATAGAGTGGCCATACTTAGACTACTTTCTGTAAATGTTAAAGCATTTGTCTTTATAAAGTATTCAAGGTAATTTTTACCCTCATAGAGCAAATGTCCAGTTCAAGTGGCAACTATGCTTTGAAAGCTAATTTTATTTGAAACATTTTTTTTCTGCTTTGTGAAATATACAAATACACAGTTACCTTTTTGGATTATGTGTTGCTTTGACTTTTAGGTATGAAATCTCTCCCACTGTGGTTCATTTGCTATTTTTTGCCTTAGTACAATGTATCTGTGCTACAGTGTGCAGTAGGAAGTAAATGCTGAAACAGAAAGGCAACAGTAATGAGTAGCCCAAGAGAGTAAACCCTGGATTGGAACAAAGTTGAATTTTGGAAAAGAAAGTGAGCATTATCCACAATATACCCAAGTGTGTTTGTAGTTTCAGCTATGATCCAGTCAACAAATTTAGTGTTTCACGTTCTCTGTAGATCACATTTACACACAAGGTGATAACTATTTTTAAAACGTAATGAATGCAAAGACTTCCTTAATTTTTGTCTTTCGTATTTTCAAACATAATATTTATTTCTATATCTCATAAATGTTGCAGTAAGATAATATGAATGTGCATAAGATAATGTACCAGGCTTTTTTCTTAACCATTTAGTTTGTGATTTCAAACAGTTCAATTTTTCCTTTATTTTAATCTTAGAATTATATATATATATATATATATATATATATATATATATATATATATATATCTTACACGGAGCAAACTGTTCAACACAAGTTTAACACTTATTTTTTAAATGTACTTTTTTTTTTCTAATCCAGCAACCGGCTCATGGGTAAAACAGAATACCTGACTTTGAGAAACTGCAGCCCATGAAAATAAGAAGTTTTTTATATTTAGCAGTCATGATGAAAAAGCAATTGACACTTTGTTCCATCTTCTGTTTCTGGTGGTGTTTGTGTTTCAGGTGTTAACAGCATGAACTGATAATGAAACATTCTTGGAACGCAATCTATAGTGGTTACCTCCAAATAAGTACTTTTGATAGGGAAAAATTATGTTATAAGATGGCTGACAGGACTGATAGGGAAATTCCAGTCCGCGCCCAAAGACTCCCCTTTCCTGGTTCTTCTTCCTACCCTGCTTGCGGCTGGCCAAATCACTACTAATGTGGAAGAACAGATTATAAATTGTCCCCCATGCTTGCGCTTGGGACTCAGACCTCTGAGCAGTGATCTCCTCTGAGCCCGCTGGTGTGAAATAAACCACCTGTCTGCCAAGATCGCTCAATGCTGCTTGGTTCTTCCGCCAGCTGATCCAGACCAGATTCTGTAACACTTTTTCTATCTAATCTGGCATCTTATTGTACTGTATCTTTGATTTACTCAAAACTATAAGGGGATAATTGACATTTACATTAATTCCATAGATAGCCCCTATACTTATATGTGTGTTACTATAATCAAAATATTTTGTTGTACTTGCGGCTAGAGAGGGAGAAATTCATTAATATATTTTACTTTATAGAAGCAGTGATATATACCTTTAAGTACATATATATATATATATATGTATATGGTGATCACTAATGATTACTTTCCAAATGATACAGTTTATTAACAAACTTTTAATTTTTCAAGAACAGAAATTTATCATTAGAAGGGAATTTACAGACTACTTAAAATTTAATTATTCTGTTTATAGCTGACATATAATGTTAGTTTGCAGTGTAAAACATAGTAATTGAGCATCTCTATACATTATGGTACCACAAGTGTAACTACGATCTGAAGACTGGCTATTTCAGCCACTAATTTTGTTTTTAAAAACTGACAAGCAGACACCCTACCCTAATTTATCCATGCTTCATGGAGAGAAGCAAGGGCAGGGTTAGAATCAACTAGATCACACTGCCAGCTTCTCCCACTCTCCAGTCCTATTAGTAAGGCTGCTTCTACTGTAAGCAAGAAAGAATCACCTGGGCTACATTTGTATAAAAGGAGTTGGTTTAAAAAATGCTTGTGAGGGGCGCCTGGGTGGCGCAGTGAGTTAAGCGTCCCACTTCAGCCAGGTCACGATCTCGCGGTCCGTGAGTTCGAGCCCCGCGTCAGGCTCTGGGCTGATGGCTCAGAGCCTGGAGCCTGTTTCCGATTCTGTGTCTCCCTCTCTCTCTGCCCCTCCCCCGTTCATGCTCTGTCTCTCTCTGTCCCAAAAATAAATAAACGTTGAAAAAAAAATTAAAAATAAAATAAAATAAAATAAAAAATGCTTGTGGAATTTGAGTAGGAAAAGGTGAATTGTGGTTCCAGGAATAATAGCAATATGTGGTACAATTTGAAGGCTGTAAAGAGAACCATTAACTTAACTAAGACTGGGGATTTATGAGTGGAAGGTAAACAGGGAGTTCGTTAGACTAAAATGATTTTGATGCCTTGCTGGCCTCCACAAGCAAATCAAAACCTTAAACCAGAGTCAGTGCACTTTAATGTGAGAAAATGAAACAACCAATCATAAATGGCCACCTAGGCTCTCCCAAATAAGGCAACTGCTTAAGCTATAGCCAATCAAATCATTCCCTTGCTTTCTCCACATCTTCTCTATAAAAACCTCCCCTTTCCCCCTGGGGCACCTGGGTGGCTCAGTCAGGTAAGGGTCAACTCTTGGTCTCCGTTCAAGTCATGATCTCACAGTTCCTGAGTTCAGGCCCCACATCGTGCTGTGCACTGATGGTGTAGAGCCTGTTTGGGATTCTGTTTCTCCTTCTCTCTGCCCCTCCCCCACTTGTGTGCAAGCTCGCTCTTTCTCTCTCAGAATAAATAAATAAACTTAAAACAAACAAAAACCTCTCTCCTGTCTCCTGTTAGTGGATCTCCTCTAACCACCTTTGGTTTGGTGTTGCCCAATTTGAATCAATATGTGTTCAAATAAACTTAAAATTTTTAATGTGCCTCAGTTTATCTTTTAACATGAGCTCCTTGACATTTAAAAGAAGCGTGGTATGAACTATAATAATTCTAAAGTTGCCCTTTTTCTTGGGGAGAAAGTGTAAAAGATTACGGCTTAACACATAAACTAGTGGTTAATCATTAGGATCCAGGAAATCTAGATCTAGTTTAGTTTATACTAGTAACTTCCTGAGTTTACTCATATTACAGTAAATAGACAAATGCTATGTAAAGATTGGAACATTGTTCTTTATCAACAATAACTTCATATTCTGGAAAGAAGGAAAACCATTTAAATAAAAGAGAGTAGATAAATGTGTATGTACATATATTCTAAAGGAAGGAATAGGGGCACCTGGGTGGCTCAGTCAGTTAAGCGTCTGAGTCTTGGTTTTGGCTCAGGTCATGGTCTCACAGTTTGTGGGTTTGTGCCCCGTGTTGGTCTCCACTGACAGTGTGGAGCCTGCTTGGGATTCTGTTTCTCCTCTCTCTGTCCCTCTCCCACTCGTTCTCTCTCCCTCTCCCTCTCTCCCCCTCTCTCAAAATAAATAAATAAACTTAAAAATGTTAAAAAAAAAATAAAGAAAAGAGTAATTAGCTCTACTTGGTAGGTCAGGGAAGATTTGCAAATGTAAACACTGTAGCTGGGTCTGTAAAGATAAGTAGGAATGGTCCAGGCAGTAAGGGAAAGATGGTTATTCTAACAAGTAAGAATGCCATAAGCCAAATGAAAAGATACAAGACAGTAAAGCCTCAGGATAAGGCAAGGTCATCCAGGTTCTGGACATACAGTGATTTGCATACTCTGCTTAAGGGGTTTGACTCCATTTGGTAGTCAGCAGGAAGTCATTAAATGGCTTTATGCAGAAGAATAATAAATATGGATTCCTATTTTAGAAAGATGGGTCCTGGGGGACCTGGGTGGCTCAGTCAGTTGAGAGTCTGACTCTTGGTTTCAGCTTAAGTCATGATCTCACGGTTTGTGAGTTCGAGCCCCACACAGGGCTCCACACTGCCAGGGTGGAGCCTGCTTGAGGTTCTCTCTCCCTCCCTCTCTCTCTGTCTCTCCCCTGCTTGTTCCCTCTTTCTCTCTCTCTCTTAAAACAAATAAATAAATTTAAAAAAAAAAATTGTAGAAAGATTAGTCCTGCAGCAGTGTAGAAGATAAAGGAACTAAAAACAAAACAAAACACTCTGAAGAAGAATTACAGTCATTAAGAAAGGTGAGGGTATGACTATAGATCTGAGAAAGAGAATTAGATTCAAGAGTAGATAAAATGTTGGTATCCATATGGCTTAACTGCTAATATGATTACTGTAAAGGGGTAAATTAGGTTGATGCTCAGCTACCACAATCTGAATTTACAGAATCTATACAGGAATATCTCAGTAATCCAAGAAAAAGATATACAGAAGAACTTAAAAGAGTTGTGAGAAAACTTACTTACTAGAATAACACAGTTTCTCATTTCTGCTGCTGTCTTCATATGGGCTTTTTATGAAACTTTATTTAAGCTTGATAACTAAAGAATACGGCCCAGATATGAATATCACATCAACTACTAATATCATGCTCCTGTTTGTGTCTCAACTTCAACCCCCAAGAGAGAGAGAGCAGTCTAGCCCAGCTGTACTGAAGGGATAGGGTAATATGGCCTACCACTGACTCAGCAAACAGCCATTAGAGTCAGACTCCTCTTAAGAAATTCAAGTAAGTTTTCTGAGAAGTGGGTCTAGAGACAGGAAAAATTTTATTCTCTAATCTACCAATGTATGGATGTAGAAAGAAAGCCATTTTAGATGAGAATTCACTCAGTTCTATATGTGAACTTAAGAGGGCTGGAAGAAAGATTCTTCGGAGGTATCTGAATCTATAAATTGAGCTCAGAGCAGCAATCTGGGAGGGAGATGTTCATTAATTTGTAGGTGACAAAATAATGGGATTAAATAATAGTGCATGAGTGAGAACATCTGAGTAAAATGGACCCCAGAAGTACAGACTAGCCAAGGAATTGATAAAAAAGATATGGAAATAAGTTGAAAAAGAATATATCTTAATAGGGAGATGGAGAAAATGATATCACAGAAAGCAAAGACAAAAACATTTCAAGAAATGTGTTGGAGAACAGTGTCAAATGTTGCAGAGAGATTAGTAATATAAAGAGTGAAATGAGGGGATATTTAATGGGCATCATTAGTGACGTTAGCAAGACCAGTTTCAGTGGAATAATATTTGAGGATAATCCCGTTTTGCAGTGGGCCAAAAATAAAAGAGAGAAGTCTAAAAAAGAGTATGGATCATTCATTCAAATGAAAAGACTTAAGTGAAGATAGAAGGTGTTGAAGCATCAAAGTCAGATCCCATTAAGAAATAAGGCATAAAATACGGACAAGAGTTAATAAATTGCTGGAGCACAGCACCCAAGGAGTTAGTATAAGATCTTATGTACAAGGGATTACCTCCTGGAAGAAAAGACTTCTTTCTAGAAGCATGACAGAAGCTGGTACCTGTTGTCTTGTCTAAGCTCCTCCATAAATATTTAACTTTGCTGTTGCATATATTTTCTTACTGATATTTTTTAATTGAATAGAGGATAATGGCATGTAGTGAAAAATATTTAAGTATCTGTCATTTGAGGTGCAGAGGTTCTGTGATAGATGTATTATTATGAAAAAATTGTGCAAAGATGTATTATTATGAAAATCTGCAAAGAAACTAGTAGCTGACTAATATGTTTAAAAAACTAAATAATCAAAGACAACATAAAAATGTAATTTAAAACAAACAAAAAGGTGACAAGACAGTTTAAAGACACCTTTGTTTTTCTGTCAATTATCACAAATTGTACTAGAATTCACATGGGTACGAGTTTTTCTTCTAACAGCACATGCAAGCACTTTGATTTTCCAAGGATAAATACTTTATGAGAAAACAATAATATTATGGGAGAATTGTTTTATAACATGGGAAACAATAAATTCAGAATAGATGTTTGAGTTATTGAATTTCAGAAAATACACAATTTTCTTTTAGAAAATCCAAGCTATTTGTTTTCTTCATCATAGGCCAACTAGTGGTGGATGCGTTAGAGGAGGTCATCAAGAGGACATGACCGCTGATTGACCCTCAGGCTGGACCCAGGCATTTGGAGGCTCCTCACCCACTCCACTGACCTTGGAATGTCCATTTTGCCCACTGTTCCTACACTGCAAGCCACTTTCAAGGAAGCAGTCTGAGAGAACAATGTGTAACAAGACCATCTGAACTGTATACGTGACTGGCCCCAGTTAAGGCCTCTGTATCAATTTTTAAGACTCAGGCAAGTGGGTGTGGAGATCTACATGTCTTCCGGCCATCCAAGACAAGACTTGTATCTAAGGTTTTTTGGTTTTTTTTTTTTTTTTTTTTTTTTTTTTTTTTTTTTTTTTTTTGCTTATTAAACTTACCACCTACCAACCTGCAGTCATTTGCCTCTTTCTTTGGTTTTTCCTTGCCCTCCATGTACAGGGGCCAGTTTGTGAACCAACCAGATAATAACCTCAAAGAAATTTTCATTATACTTCTTAAAGCAAAGATGCTAAGGTTTATTAATTAGGCAACAGCTCAATGAATGTTTCAAAGATTTAAATAATTTGTCAGTGTGAGAGGGTGGTTAGCCTTAATAAACTCAGTATCAAAAAGACAAGTACCTTTAGAGCAGTACTTATCATAGTATGATCCCAGACCATTATCTTGTTAGAAATGCAAATTCTCAGATATACTCCAGATCTATTGAAACAGAAACTCTGGAGTGGGGCCTAGGACTCTTTTAACAAACCTCTATGTGATTCTGTGCTTCCTATACTTTGAAAACCAATGTTTTTAAAGTTAATACTTACCTATAATAAATTTTACAGGGGCCAACTGACTCAAAACAGATATTCCAGTTTTACATTGATTTTAGTTAATAAACAATTTTTATCAATTCTGTTTAAATGATAAAATATTTTATTTAAATATTAAATTCCATTGATTACATTTGAATGAAAAAGCAGAAGAAAAGCACTTTAATAAAGCTGCATTTTATTTAGATTTAGCTTAATTTTCTTTTGTTTTTCTCTCCCCTCTATTCTAGTTGAACTTGTGCTTTTAGCTTACATTAATTAATTTTTAAGAAAAATGCTTAAAGTATGTAGACAGACCTAATACTCTTATCTATTGACAAATGTATATTTGAATCAAAAATAAAATTACAGCTTTAAGGTAAGTATATTGATTTAAAATATTTCTTTTTTTAAGAATTTCACAAGATTGCAGAATCTATGGAATCATTTATGAATGCCAATATTTAATTTTATGGAAGATGACAAATCTTAGATTTTGAGGTTAGAACTCATGTGTTAGATAATGGTTTTCATTTACTAAGCACAGTTCTGTAACAATGTGGACATTATGAGTATAAAAACAAAAATAGAAGTTCTAGAGAATTCTAGAGCCAGAGAATTACCAGTAGGAGAAATCTCAGCAGTTTGCACAATGTTGCACAGAGTACACAACCAAAAAGGAAATTTGATTCTGGAAGGTATTTTATAGGTTTAAAATTGCTACTGGCTGTAGAACACTGGTAAATGTTTAACAACCAACTTGGCAGAAGGGTATAGGGAAGGGAAAAGGGAATGTTTTGATATATAACCAATTGGTTTGACAATATCCGTGGTTTAAATGACCCAACCTTGGGTGATTTCAGTCTACTGTATGAAGTCAGTGAACAAGATTTGGGAAGAGATGAACACAACTGGCTCCAGCTAGCCAATGTGCTGGTCCCAGACTGTAAGTGGCTACAGGGTTCTAGAAGTGTCCTCACATGGCTCCATTATTAAACATTCAATAGCTTTGGCCAACATATTCACTGCCAAATGCTCTCAAATCTGGGTGGTGGTGATTTTTCCCAAATGGAACTGTGTCTTTGATGTAATATTAAAAGATAATTTTTAAAAAATCTGCTTTACATTTAGTAGGCTACTGAATACATACTTCAGAAAATGAAAAATATCTGTAATTCTCCTTTCTTCAATTAATCATTTTTTTTAATGTGGTGGGCATTTATTTTTCCTGGCACTCATACAATTTCCATTTTTTCATACTGCTTAATATAAAAAAAAACTACAGTATATAGGGCCTGATGAAACTTTAAAAATTGACAAATTTTAAATCATATATTATATAAAATAATTTCATAACTATTACTTTTTATACATGCAGATGCAATTTTTCAGGAATTTCAGAAAAAATTCTTTTACCTAACTTGTTTTAAATAAGTAAGTTTTAGGATTTTTAATTACATTACTTATGCAATCATTATTAAGGAGATCTGAAGTCATTTGCTCACTATTTTCTTTAGCTATTTTGCAAGACTGAAAATGCTTAATATTTGTTTAAGTATTGAGTCAAACTAACTTGGAGAGATAATTACTGAATACTGTTATTAAGTGATCAAAATATAAGAAAAAAGACTGTGAGTGGGAATATCATCTTTTTTTAAAAAATATATTTATTTAGTTTTGATAGAGCACAAGTGGGGGAGCGGCAGAGAGAGAAGGAGACACAGAATATGAAGCAGACTCCAGGCTCCGACCTGTCAGCACAGAGCCCGATGCCCGGCTCAAACTTACAAACTGTGAGATCATGACCTGAGCCGAAGTCCGACGCTTAACCGACTGAGCCACCCTCAGTTGCTCAGTAGGAATAACATCTTTAAAGCATACAGTCAAATAAATGGAAAATTTATTTTCTCAGAACACGTTAAAAAGCACTTAATATCCATGGTATTTGTTTATCTTTAAAAGATAAATTTTTAAGATCCTAATCACTGGGATATTTGCAGTTTTTTAGGGTTTTATGTTCTGAGAAGATCATGTAGAAATAATGGATCCTTTGGGGACAGGTATATCAATGATAAGGTTTATCTTCTTTATAAGAGTTAGGGAAAGAAGATAGAATTAACAAAATAAAATATAGACACTGTTAATATTATTTATCAAAAGAATTCCAGTTTATATTCTTTAGTCTGTAAGATGGGGGAGCTATTGCATTACACAAAATACTGGCCACTTCTGTTCCTCTGAGCATTTTTCTTTGATTAAAACCATTTGTAGTAAATGATGACCCAAGCCTTTGTAAATGACATTTTAACGGGGGTTGTGGTCTAATGAAATTGTATTTTAAAAGGGGTTTCAATTATCAGAACTATAAAATATTTGCTTACTAGTAATGTACTTAAAATGAGGTATCAATTCTTTCTATAACTCCAGTACATATTGGTTATTATTCCATTTTTGGACTAACAATTTTGAGGCTTTACATGGCAGAGTCTGTCTATCTGAACAGCATGAAACTACCTTTCTTTAAAAATAAATTATCTGCCGTTGTTTAGTTATGCTTCTTAAAATCCTGATAGGTCTGGCAAGTCTCTTAATCCCTGTTAAGGGTAGGAAGGAGAAGAGCTATGCATTACAAACTTAACCTTGAATGAATCCAAGCCCAAGAAACAGAAGTAGAATGTCTTAAACTTTTAATCCTACAATATAAATATTGAGAAAGAAAAATATGAACACTGCATAAATTATAACTTAAAGTCTTGCTAAACTAGGTTGAGAATGTGTTCATGAGCAGCCAATAACATATTACCTTTATATCATAGAATGCTTGTTATAGAAAGAATTTTTGTGATGCTCTAGGACCTTAACATTAGCTAATGTTGTTCATATGAGAAAACTGTGACAAGGAAAGGCTCTTTGCAGTATGTAGTTTCTTTTCTTTTGCTTTATTTTGGTATTAGTAGAAAGTCTTCAAGTAAGAAATGTGTATTGCCAACCCTGTTCTTTAGGTTAAAAAATGGAGATGCGGAGGTGTTATTATTTTCTTTTTTTTTTTTTTTATTTTTGAGAGACAGAGAGAGAGAGAGAGAGAGAGAGAGAGAGAGAGAGAGAGAGAAAGAGACAGACTGCAAGCAGGGGAGGGGCAGAGAGAGAGGGTGACAAAGAATCTGAAGCAGCAGGCTCCAGGCTCTGAGCTGTCAGCATAAAGCCGGGAGGGGGGTGGGGTTCAAACTCACCAGCAGTGAGATCATGACCTGAGCAGAAGTGCAGATGTGGGTCGCTTACCTGACTGAGCCACCCAGGCGTCCCCAGTTGTATCTTAAAGATACCCAGCTAATGATCAGCAATCACAGTGCTCTATGAATATCAATTTTTTCACCTTTATACAAAAACTATGGGGGAAAATACCTGCCTATGTAACTTAAGGTTCTGGAATAGAAAATGTATGCAAGTAACGCATAGTTATGAAATGTTCTAAAACTGTTGGTTCTTGGTCTCTCACAGCCATGATAAGTGGCTAATCATCATGTGTATTTTTATGTGTAATTTATTTATGTTTGTAAGTATTCTAACTGCAACTCTAAATATACAGGAGAAAATGTTAAGTGGTAGATGCTTGAACGTAGCCTCACTCTCTTTCCTTGATGTCTAGTCTGTAATGTCTAACGATTATCTACTTGGACTGGTGCATGGTGAAAGATGGAAACACGTATTCATTTAAGATTCACAAGTTTTTAATTTCCAATTACACTTATCCACTCTGTTTGAAAAGAAGTAAGTGCTTTCTGTTGTTAACCATGACTTTAAAACGTCATTACCAATTAATGCAAAGAAAGCTACTGAAAATAATTTTAGAAATAAAAAAAAATACTCATCATAAAATATGTGTGGTGATATTAGAAGTATAACTACATAAGTAATTCAAGATTACTTGTAGGACCACTGTCCCTACAAGTTATTAATCCAACTTTCCCATTAAGCATATACTAAATCAGCCTTCTAAAAATGTCCCTGGATGAACTGACTTGTCAATAAAATATTAGAATTGGATTGTAGTTGGATAGTTTTACTTTGTGTGTGTGTGAAAGAGAAAGAATGATAACTGTTGACAATTTTATTAGCCCAAGATACGCAGTCTAGGATAATGGTTATGATCAGAAATTTAAGAATCAGATCTCAAGTGTTTTTCCTGTGTCTGCCACATTTTAGCTGTGTGACTTTGGGCAAGCGGTTTAACCTCTCTGCATTTTTTCAACTAGAAAATGCAGATGACAATAGCCACTGCCCACAGTTAATGGAAAGATGAAATGAAGTAATATTTGTGGAACACATAGAAGAGTGCCCTAGCACAAAATAAGTGCATAATGTAAAAGTATATTTAAACATTTAATATTAAGAAGAGCTCAAAATGTATGGTTTTGCTTTTTGTTGTTTTCATTCAAATAGACTTTAGGGAAATTATAAATTTATCCTAAATCCATAAATTAATGCTTTAGTCGGAAAAATCTCTGACCCAGCCACAACTATTAATTTATTATATATCTGAGAGAACCATAATTTTCATTCTTTCATAAACATAGAAAAAGTCATTTTTGAGGTCTTTAAAAGCATTATTTTTTAAGATTTCCTTGTATTTTGTCAAATCAGCAATAAAATGCTTTTAAAAATTCAGATTTTAGGGGTGCCTGGGTGGCTCAGGCAGTTAAGTATCATACTCTTGATTTCAGCTAGGGTCCTGATCTCACAGTTTGTGAGATCAGCGTAGAGCCTGCTTGGGATTTTCTCTTTCCCTCTCTCTCTGTTCCTCCCCTACTCTCTCTCAAAAATATATATATATATATTTTTTAATTCAGATTGTAGATATCTGGCATCCAGTTTTAGATAAACCAGCCTCAAGAGTATGTTTGACAAATTTGTACTTCCAAACCCTGTTCAATTTACTATTTTATGGTGAATAGAGCTTTAATCATCAGAGAAACTCTGACAGCCACTAAATTTTATTAGTCTAAGTAAATGTCTATATCTTCACTGTTTTTTATAGTACCATGTATCTATCTTCTGTCCACTAGAAAATATTATCTATTTTTGATACTAAATGCAATTCTTCTAGTGATAACAATAGGTAACAGTAGATAGAAGTTGAAATCTCAGTTTCCACCATGAGGTTACTCGAAGTCCAATCCTTGGGCACATTATTTAACCTGTCCCTGACCTCTGTATTTTCTACTGTAAAATGCAGTACTAATAATATATATCTAAAAGATTGTTATGAATATTAAATGAATTGACACGTGCCAGGGGCCTGGAATAGTGCTTGGTCATCTTAAGTATTTCTTAACACTTGTTATTGTTTTTGTGTAAGAAAATAACACATAAGCAATCACTTGGATAAGATGTTTCAAAAGCATGTATTGATGTTAAAGTTAATCGGCAATTACTGAGGGTATGGAACATATCCATGTTCTATTTTCATATCATTACAATCAATTATGTAAATTCCTTAAGAAGTTTTTTTTTTTTTAACTCAAAGTGTTTTCATCTAAAATGGGCTTTCCTCTCTTCCTCTGGTATGAGTAAGGTGACTGATAATAAATGTATAAGGTTTATCAGGGCTCTCTGGAGATAATATAGTTTTTCTCAGAGGCAAAATTGAAATAAGGATATGCCATTTCTGGAATCAGATCATTAAGCACAACCGCTTAAAATTCCTTAACATGCTAAGACTAAAATCAGAGTTCAGAGAATAAAGCAAGAAAAGATAGGGAAGAAATTCTTTTTCAAAGGGAAGAAGTAAATTAAACAAGTTTTTTTTCCCATAAGCCATTAAATCTACCTTGAAAATAGATAAAGGGGAAAAAAGCAACAAGAAAACAGAGATTTGAAGGGAAGAGCAATTAGCCCAAAGCTACAAGAAAAAAAAAAAAAAAGCATTTTTTGTTTGTTTGTTTTCAAAGCAATCAAATCTGGTTCTGAAATAGCTTTTCCATTTTCTCCTTCTTAGTAAAAACAAACATCACACAAATCCCCATGTGAAGGGAATACTGAGAGAATAACTTCTCCAAGCAAATTTGCATGTGCCCACAAACCAAAAGCATTTGAATAGGCACTTAATTTATTTTAAATTATATCAGCTTTTGCTTATTAATTGACATTGTAAGACTTTGTGGTTAAGAATTCTTTAAATTGTTTTCAGACTAATAAAAACCACTTGGAAAAAGGATGCATATTATCATGTATATTGTTGGTAGCTCTTTAAATCATGTTAGTATGCGAATATTTATGACTGGATTTGATTTGAACTTTCACTGCTTGATTATGAAATCACTAGCAATTACTTTAAAATGTTTCATATGCTTAAGATAAATGAACACACCATGAATCCATCTACATTTTAATCATATGTAACACATAAAATGGCAGTTTACATGTGTATCTTTACAGATTCTACAATATACAGAAAACTTATTTTAAAATTCCCCACCACACATTTCAAATCCAAACTTGAGACCAAAACAGGTTTACAATATCATGTTAAATTAAAACACATATATGTTTACAAATACATGTGGATATTTTTTTAAGGTTAGAAAAGTAAAAGCCAACATAGTAAAGTGATTATTTCAGAATGTGGTAATTATGGTTGAGTTTTAAATTCGGTTTTTATTAATCTGATTGCTTAAACTTCCTCATTTTCATATTTTATATTTTAATGCTATAGTTTCTTTTAGTATATATTTTTGACTTATTTTCTTAGTGGTTTCCCTGGGATTACAATTTACATCTTAATTTAAGAAAATTTATATCAGATTAATACCAAGTTAATTTCAATAGTATATTAAAACATTGCTTTCAGTATAGCTCCTTCTCTCCTCCTTTTCACACAAATTACCTCTTTGTGCATTATAACCCATCAATACAGTTTTTAAAATATTGCTTTATGCAGCTGTATTTTAAATAAGATAGTGGAATAAAAGAGTTACAAATGAAAACTACATTTGCATTGTCTGTTATGTTTTTCTATTCAGTTACCTTTACCAGTACACTTAATTTTTTTTGTATGGATTGAAGATAGTATCTAATTTTCTTTCATTATATCCTGAAGAATTCCCTTCCAGGGCATGTCTGCTAGCAACAAATTCTGTTTTTACCTTGGAATTCTTAATTTCTCCTTAATTTGTAAAATATAGTTTGTCACAATGTAGTATTCTTGGGCTGACCATCTCTTTTCTTTCAGCACTTTGAGTACATCACCATCCTGCCTTCTAGCCTTTATGGTTTCTGAAAAGTCAGTAGTCAATATTATTGAAGATCCTTTGTACATGGTGAGTGACTTTGTTTTTGCTACTTTCAAAGTTTATTCTTTGTACTAGTCTTAAAAATCTTTGATTATGATATATTTACATGTGGATCTCTTTGAGTTTATCCTACTTGGAGTTTGCTGATCTTCTTAAATGTGCAGATTCATGTTTTTCATTAATTTTGGGAAGTTTTCAGCCAGGATTCCTTCAAATATTCCTTCTTTCTCCTCTTCTCTTCTAGGATCTTCCATTATATGCATGTCAATATGCTCAATGCTGTCCCACAGGTCTCTGAGGCTCTGTTCATTTTTCTCCATTCTTGTTCCCCAGTTTCTTCTTCTTTTTTTTTTTAAGTTTATTCATTTATTTTGAGAGAGAGAGAGAGAGAGAGAGAGAGAGAGAATCCCAAGCAGGCTCGACACTGTCAGCTCAGAGCCTGATGCAGGACTCAGACCCACACAACATGAGATCATGACCAGAGCCAAAGTCATGTGGAAGCTTAACCAACAGAGTCACCCAGGCACCCCTGTTCCCCAGTTTCTTAAACTGGATAATCACAGTGGGCCTGTTTCAAACTGATTTATGCTGCCTGCTCACACCTGCTTTTATTACTCTAGTGGGATTTTTATTTCAGTTATTGTATTTTCAACTCCAGAATTTTTACTTGATCCTTTATAATATCTATCTTTTTATTGATATCTTCTATTGGTAAGACATCTTTCTCAACTTTCCTTCTGTTCTTCATGCAAGATTTCCTTTAGATCCTTGACTATATTTAAAATGCTGATGGAATGTCTGTGTAGTAAGTACCCATTGTCAGATTTCTTAGGAATATTATCTCTTGACTGCTTTTATTCCTGTGCTTTTATTCCTTTCCTGGTTCTTTGTATGTGTCATATATTTCATTGTTGGAAAAATGGACATTTTAGAGAATGTGATGTGCTAACTCTGGAAATCATACTGTCCTCTTTTCCCTCAGGTTTGTGATTGTTGCTGTTTGTTTATTTAGTTACTTTGCTGGACGTATTTTGAAGAGTATGTATTCCTTGTCAGAGGTACTACTGATGTCTCTGCTTGCTTCAGTCAGAGGTCAACTAATAATTATAAAGAGATGTCCTTCAATGCCTTAGACCAGTAAATTTGCCAGACATTGCTGAGGAGTGCTGTGTTTGTACTGGGGTATTCCTTACGTGTTCTGGAAAGAGGTTGCTAAGTCATCTGTAGTATTCAATGTTTGGGCAGACCCTCAAGATCCACTGGCGGGCAGAGATTAGGGCCTTCTCACATCTTTCCTTAGTATGTTCACAAGGAAGCACATGAATTTGACTTTCTAGATTTCCAGGAATATGTTGGCATTTTTTAAAGCCCCTGTGGAAATGTCATTTCCCAGTGTTTTCCTTTTATATTTTTTGATCAGCCTCTTATTAGCCCTACCGGGTAATGCTACCCAGGAGCTGTGATGGCAAACAATTACTACTAATTGTTTTTGGTAAATGTCCTGAGGATAGAGCAGTTTTCACAGAGCAGGCCCTGAATCAGATCAAATAAAGGCATCCCTTGAGAATGGAGCTTTTTAATAGCTGTGAGACCAGTCAGATCAAATAATGGCAATTCTCCGGGGTGTGGAGGAAGCCCCAATTTTGTCTTATCCATTAGCTTCCAAGTGGCTGGTTTTTCACAGCATTTGTAAGTGCCATGCTGTCAGTTTTCAAGGCTACTTCAGAGCTGGGGAGGTGGGGAATGAGATAAAGGTAAAAGACATATAACCTTGCTGCTCTTATTGAGATTCAGCCATTTTTCTTGAATAAACACACTTTAGGTTGTCATGGGTCTTTACCTGATTTCCAAATTCTGAAAAGCTTGATTTCAAAATTGATTGATTTTGAAAGTATTTTTTTTAGTTCTCATTGCTTTTATAGAGGTGTGGATTTTTGGATTTTGGAGAATTGGCCCTCTCAGGAACTAAAATTGTAACCTAGATTTCCTGACTCTTAAGTACAGAGAACAATCTTATGGTTAACAGAGAGGAGGGGGTAGGGATGGGTGAAAAAGGCAATGAGATTAAGGAGTGTACCTGTGATGAGTACTGGGTCATGTATCGAATTCTTGAATCACTATATTGTACACCTGCAACTAATATAGCATTGTATTAACTGTACTGGAATTAAAACAAAATAAAATAACATTTCTGAATTTAAATCCATACATTGTCTGAAAATACCATTTTCCTCCACTATAAGGTATTTATTTGGGTAACTTTTGTCTCCAAACAATGTTGTGACAGCTGCTTGCCTACTTAAGTATATCTCTGAAAAATCACCTTTGCTTGGAGTCCACATTGAGTTGACTTCACTATAGCAGCCATTCCTGGCTTAAAGGCATGAGAATGACAATTCATATTTTCACTTCGTTTTGGTTTTGTTTCTTATTTAAATCACATTCCAAAGATGCTCAATTCTGCATATTCTATTCTCTTCCTCATTTTAAAACTGAGGTCTCCTATAGATTTCCTTCAGTCTTGTTAAAATAAAATATTGGAGGATTGGCCAGAGACTATTCAGCATGATAGGGTGAACAGGTATAACCGGTTTTAGTTGTTGACTAGAGTTAAGGTCTTTCCCACCAAGGGGAAATGGTATGGTGCTATAAAACTGGGTAGAGAAGGGTGTGAACATCCCTGAAGTTCCGTATTTAAATCACCATCAGTGGTAAATACTAGAGAAAGAATATAGACAAGACTATTGCAAAGGATTCCAAGTCCTTAGGAATGTAGGTTTGAATTACCTAATCTCCATTTCAAGTATAAAGCTGTGAGAACTGAAGTATTAGATGAAGGCAGGGAATTTTGGACAGTTGGTAAAGAAAGATGTATAAATACGGTATAGTCTAAATTTAGTGGCGGAAGCACTGACCTTATTAGTTACGTATATATGATTTCCTGTACATGTTTTTATTCTTTAGCTAATTTCTTTTTTTTCCTATTTCTCCCCCCACTCTATTTGTGAAAGTTTTCCTTATAATCTATATAGCAATATCTATAAATGCTACATAAAATTCATTACATCACTATTTTTACTAACTTGAAAAATTTGGTAAGTTTCCAAGAGTTGTCTATTCTTTTAAAGTCAGAGGATTGATATTTTAATTTTCCTAAAATCTTTGTTCCCTGAATGTCAGTAAAGTGATAATTATCTAACTACCACAGTTTTATTGTTAAAAATATTGTTATGCCTCAGGTAAAAATGATTAATTAGACCTAAAAAATATGTTCCCAACATAACGATTTAGTGTGTGTGTGTGTGTGTGTGTGTGTGTGTGTGTGAGAGAGAAAGAGAGAGAGAGAGAGAAGGAAAGAGAGAGAGGAACGGAAGGAGTAATTGGGGGTGTATTGCATATTTGCAGCATTAGTCATTTTCAATATTCATTTGCTGACGTTTAAAGTCAAGAATTCATCGCTCTACCATAATTAGTGCTATAAAGTTCCAATGAGGCTTTTCAGATATGCAAGTTCAAATATACTGAAAATTGTTGCTAGTCACCTGGTCCATAGAGAAGCAGTTTGTTTTTGAAGTTTGAATATTATGCCAAGAGAATTTTTTCCAGCTGTTACATATGTACACAAGTTAATGTTATCAGCAGAATAGAGGTGCATGTACATAGAAAATTTTCAAATTTATCTTACTGCCAAATATGCACCATCGCAGTATTTAATGCCTTTCCCTTCCCCTCCATCTCCTCTTAATACTCACTTTTCATGTGTTTACTGATTATTCAAACTTCTACCAAGGTGTTTTTGGAAAAATATATGAGAGATATTGGTTTTCTTTTAAGTAATAGGTCAGAGTATAAATCATCAGAAAATTTGAATTTTGAAGTTCATATGTAACGGTTATTTATTTTTACCATGAGTCTTGAGATATAGAATTAGATATACTAATGTGCACTTAGAAAATCCCACTGAAAACAATATTTCTAATATATTTTGAAATGTAAATAATAACCTAATGATTTAAATAATATCTAATAACTTTTGATCATTAAAAACTATACAGATAGGGATATAAAATTAATATTCAGAAATCTGTTGCATTTCTATACACTAAAAATAAAGTAGCAGAAATATAAATTAAGAAAACACCCTATTTACAATTGCAACAAAAAGAACAAAATACCTAAGGGGCACCTGGGTGGTTCATTTGGTTAAGCATCTGACTATGGCTCAGGTCATGATCTTGCTGTTCATGAATTCAAGCCCCTCATTGGGCTCCATAATGACAGCACGGAGCCTGCTTGGGATTCTCTTTCTCTCCCTCTCTCTCTGCCCTGCCCCACTTGCACGCACTCTCTTTCTCTCTCTCAAAAAAAAAAATAAATAAACTTAAAAAGAAACCAATAATAAGATACCTAAGAATAAATTTAGCCAAAGAAGTGAAAGAGCTGCTCTCCAAAAGCTATAAAACATTGATCAAAGAAATTGAAGATAACACAAACACATGGAAAGACACTCCATGCTTATGGATTGGGAGAACCAATATTGTTAAAATGTCTGTACAATCCAAAGCAATCTACAAACTTAATCAATCCCTATCAGAACACTAACAACATTTTTCACAGAATCAGAACAAATAATACTAAAATTTGTATGAAGCACAAAAATATGCCAAGTAGCCATAGCAATCTTGTCTTGGGAAAGGAGAACAATCTTAGGATTACAATCCTGGATTTCAAGATATGATACAAGGCTTTTTACTACAAAGTAAGTCAAAACAGTATGGTGCTGGCACAATAATAGAAACATAGATTAATAAAACAAAATACAGAGCCCAGGAATAAATAAATAAAAACCCACACTTAAATGGTCAATTAATCTATGACAAAAGAGGTAAAATATACAATGGGAAAAAGACCAAATGATGTGAAGAAAGCTGGACAGCTGATGCAAAAGAATTAAATGGAATCACTTTTTTATACCATATACGAAAATAAACTCACAATGGAGGTAAATGTGAGACCTGAAACCATAAAACTCCTAGAATAAAGCATAGGCATTGGCCATAAAAACATTTTTCTAGATATGTCTCCTGAGACAAGAGAAACATGTAAAAATAAACTATTGAGACTCCATCAAAACAAAAAGCTTTTACACAGTGAAAGAAACCATCAAAAACAAAAAAAGGCAACCTACTGAATGGGAGAAGATATTTGGAAATGATATATCTGATAAAGAGTTCAAAATATATAATGAACTTATATGACTGAACACCAAAAAACAAATGCTCTAATTAAAAATGAGCAGAGCACATGAACATTTTTTCCACAGAATACAAACAAATGGCCCACAGACACATGAAAAGGTGTTGAACATCACTAATCAGCAGACAAATACAGATGAAAACTGCAATGAGGTATCACCTTACACCTGTCGTAATGGCCACAATCAAAAGGACAAGATATGATAAGTATTGTTGAGGATATGGAGAAAAAGAAATTCTCCCACATTGTCGAGAGGAGTATGGAATACAGTATGGAATACAGTATGGAGGTTCTTCAAAAGATTAAACATAGAATTATCAGAGAAAGACAAATACCATATGATTTCACTTATCTGTGGAATTTAAGAAAACAAACAAAGAAAAAAAGAGACAAAAGAAAAAAGGATTCCTCAATACAGAGAACAAACTGTGGTTTGCCAGAGGAGAGGTAGGTGATCGGGATGGGTGAAATAGATAAAGCAGATTAAGAGTACACTTATTGTGGGGTGCCTGGGTGGCTCAGTCTGCTAAGCATCTGATTCTTGATTTTGGCTCAGGTCATGATCTCAGCTCAGGATGTGATCTCAGGAAGCATGAGATCAAGCCCGCATTAGGCTCTGAGCTGTCAGTGAGGAGCCTACTTGGGATTCTCTCTCTCCCTCTCTCTCTGCCCTTCCCCCACTCTCTCTCTCTCTCTCTCTCTCTCTCAAAAGAAATATATAAATTAAAAAAAAAAGAGTACACTTATTTTTTTTTTTACTTTGTTTTAATGTTTATTTTTGAAGGGGAGAGAGACAGAGCATGAGTGGGGGAGGGGCAGAGAGAGAGACACACACAGAGTCCGAAGCAGGCTCCAGGCTCTGAGCCATCAGCACAGAGCCTGATGCGGGGCTCAAACTCACAAACCATGAGATCATGACCTGGGCCGAAGTCGGATGCTTAACCTTCTGAGCCACCCGGGCGCCCTAAGAGTACACCTATTGTGATGAGCACTGAGTAATGCATAGAAATGTTGAATCATAATATTGTATGCCTGAAACTAATACAATGCTGTATGTTAATTCAATAAAAATAAATTAATAAATAAATAACAATTAAAACTGACCAAACCTGCTCCCCTGAAAAAACCTATACAGATAGTTGGTCCTTCTCAACACTCAGGCAGAATTCATAGAGATGGGGCTTGGGCATTTTATTTTTTTTACAAATTCCATAGGTTTTGCGGTGCCTGGGTGGCTCTGTCGGTTAAGCATGTGACTTCAGCTCAGGTCATGATCTCACGGCTTGTGGGTTCGAGCCCCGTGTCAGGCTCTGTGCTGACAGCTCAGAGCACAGCTTCAGATTCTGTGTCTTCCTCTCTCTCTGCCCTTCTCCTGCTCATGCTCTGTCTCTCTCTGCCTCAAAAATAAACACACAAAAACATTAACAAAAATTCCATAGGTTCTTGTTACAACTAATCCTAATCAGAGATCTTTTTTTCCCGTTGATTTTTTTTATTACTCAAAAAAGCTTCAATTTTTTTTTTATTTTAGTTTTTTGACTCTGTGATTGTGCCTTCAACACTTTCACAAAGATTTTTTTGCTCCTCAAAAAGGAAAGCATGCTTGGTCTTATCATGAACACAACTTAGCACACATGGAAGGCCCTGATGAAGTGTTGCTTCATTCTGGACAACCTCATAACAACTTCAGGTGTCACAGCATGAACTCCTCAAAGTCAGCTTGGGCGCATGAAGATTTTGGTGCTTTCCCAACCTACTTCGTATTAAGGTAAATGATTCTGTTACTAGGGGTTCAGGACAGCCTGGTTTGTTAGAGGTAAAATGCAGGACGGTCTACAGGGGGTATGTCAAACACTCAACCATTCTGAATGCCTAAAGATGCTGTCCCAGGAAGAAGAAAAAGGAATCAAAAATTGCCCATAAAAATTTCTATAAAACTGACACAAGCTCATTCAGGTTAGGTAAGGACTTTTTTTTTCATAATGTCTAAAATATGATTAAATTATAGGTATGAAAAGTGTATTCACCTTCATATATATATGATGCATACAGAAACTCTTTATAAGGACATTAATTATAAGTGTAGATTTTCATACAGAGCCAGTCTTTGGGATGTGCAGAAAATGCAGCTACATAACAGGTACATTTGGGGAGACAATGCACGAACTGACCCTGTCATAGTGTCTGACATTTTCACATTACTCACTACCCTAGTCTCAGCTGAGAAGAGAGAGATTTTAATGTATGAAAACTTATTTCAAAATTCTGTTTCAGATTGTACAGTTATGCACCAATAGTGAACCCAATATGTTAAGAAGGGAAAGAAGAGGAATAAAACCTAGAACAAATGTGCTATTCAGAAGGGCAGATTAAGGTAGCATACTGAATTGGGAACCCCCTGTCTAGGTAACAGAAGTGGAGCTGGAGAGAGCAGCTGATAATTTGGGGGCAGTTACATTGTATCAAGTATTATTAAGCCTATATGAATTGTTCTCAGATTGAAGTGGGATGGGTTGATATAATGACTAGCATTCTGTAGAGAATTAGTAATTTAATTAAAAAACTCATGTTTATGTTCACTTGTTATGCACACACATTCAAATAACACATGCATATTAAGAATTACCATTTGGCACCTGTAAGCAGAGGGATCAACCTCATGAATGGGGATAGGCAAGTTCTACAGCTTTTTGACAGCTTAGTCTCATCAGGCAGTATCATTTCTTTCTTTTCTTTCTTAGTAAACTTTTGCCTCTCCTAGAATTTATGTTACCTTGAGAGATTGTATGATAAATGCCAGTACATTTCTGTGTTTGAAGAACATGTTTTAAGATAGTAATGTCTCCTTAGTGAGTGCCTGTTAATGGCAATTTTGAAAGATGTCTAAAAACTAACTTCTTTTCATGGATTGATCCTATTTTTTATTCTATTTTTCTTTCGGTCATTAAAAAAAACAGTTTAGATCCTAATGACTAAAATAAGAAGCATTTTATTGTGTTTGTTTAAAAAGATACAAATATATGCTATTAACAACCTAAACTTTTTCTTATCAGCAATCATAAATTTACAGGTGTATTTCTGATCTGGTATTGCTGCAAAATCCTCCTAACATTCAGATCATCTGTATTTTGGAACAGAGCCTGATAAGGATCAGAGATTGAGATAGAAACTAGAAAAAATCATGTAGTAAACTAATATTTATTAAACACAAGTTTTATGTCAGAGATGTGGCTTAATTGTGGAATCCTATCAGCTACTCTCAGAAGCATAGGAGGAATGTCCAATAGACCAGGAAAATGCTTGGATGCAAGATCGCATGAAATAGTCTTGAATTAAGATATGTTTTCACTACTTCCCATAAAAATTTAACTTATTAAAAAATCAAATATAATTTGCATGTAACTGAAGAAATAATATAGGAGCGCCTGGGTGGCTTGGTCAGTTGAGCGTCCAACTTCAGCTCAGGTCATGATCTCACAGTGTGTGAGTTTGAGCCCCACGTTGGGCTCTGTGCTGACAGCTTAGAGCCTGGAGCCTGCTTCAGATTCAGAGAGATTCTCCCTCTCTCCCTGACCCTCCCCTGCTCACACTCTGTCTCTCTCTCAAAAATAAATAAACATTAAAAAAATTTTTAAAAAAAGAAACAATATAGTTGTTGGGGTAAAGCAATGGAGGGAAGGGTTTTGTTTTAATTTTTTTTACACTGACACCAAATACCATTATTATAATACAGAACTTTTATTTTATTTTATTTTTTTTTTTAATTTTTTTTCCAACATTTATTTATTTTTGGGACAGAGAGAGACAGAGCATGAACGGGGGAGGGGCAGAGAGAGAGGGATACACAGAATCGGAAACAGGCTCCAGGCTCTGAGCCATCAGCCCAGAGCGTGACGCGGGGCTCGAACTCACGGGCCGCGAGATCATGACCTGGCTGAAGTCAGACGCTTAACCGACTGCGCCACCCAGGCGCCCCTATAATACAGAACTTTTTAAAACATCGTTTTATTTGTTTTTTAAAGTAATTTCTGCACCCAATGTGGAGCTCGAATTCGTGACCCCAAGATCAAGAGTTGTACACTCTTCCGACTCAGCATCCGGGCACCCCATAATACAGCACTTCTGTGACTCATCATCACTATATTTCTTTTGGAAAATAACACTTCCTGTCTTTATATTATCAACCTAGTTTTGAAGCACTAAACTTATTTTAATAAAGAATTATATCATTTTATAGTCATCACCTTACCATCTGAAATCTGTATACTAACACTAAAACAGCTAAGATAATGTGATTTAATAAATATCTTTTTTTAAATGTTTATTTATTTTTGAGAGTGGGGGAGGGGCAGAGAGTGAGAGGGAGACAGAGAATGTGAAGCAGGCTCCAGGCTCTGAGCTGTCAGCACAGAGCCCGAAGCAGGGCTCGAACCCACGAACTGTGAGATCATGACCTGAGCCCAAGTCAGACACTCAACGGACTATGCTACCTTGGCACCCCATAAGTATTTTTAAATATCTTAATGGCCATGGAAATTTTGATATCTATTAGAGGTTTCCTCTAAGTCATGTATTTTTTTTTCCTAAGAACCTATTAACTTACTAGAAATAATTCTATAAATAGAGCTACTTTTTTTTAAACCAAGGAAAAAAGTGAAGTTATATATAAATTTAAGATTAACTTCTGTCCTTAAATAAACCCCCAAATTTTTTACCAATATTTTTACATGTACATCATTACTCAGAACTCCATGACTTTACCACTATTTAGGATTATACTCCAAAATATCAATAGCTGTAATTCATTTTCAAATGCTGAAGACATGTATATTCCATGACAAAATTTGCACATTTATTATTATTATTATTATTATTATCATTATCATTATTATTAGATAGAAGGAGATAATGGAAATGTTCACATTTAGCCAAGCTGTTATAGGGTGAATTCTATGTCAATAATTGCTTAAAGACTTTATTTCCATTCTTGGTGAAAAGAGACAATGCCATCATTAGAAAATTATGAATACTGTGCCCAAGTGCCTTGCAAGTATCACATTTTGTTTCTAAAATCTGGTCGGTCTGGATTCTGTGTTGACACTGGCAGGCAGCTTTAATGAAAATCATCTCCCAAGCAGCTGCAACTTCAGTTTTAGTCACAGCAGCTCTCCTGATTAGCCCCTGCAGGAGCTGCCACAAGGCTCAACTGAAATCTGCTCTCCAGAATCACAGACATGGAAACACAAGGCCCCTCGTTACCAAAATTCATAAGCACAACGTGATAACCTTTCTGTTTGGCTTGATCATTTGGTACGCTCAGAATAGCCATAGATGTTCACATAATACCCATTGTCTAAGAACTTTAGGCATAAGGCTAGTAGTTTGTTATTATGTGATTTTTGCCCACTAATGATATATGATGTACAAGAGCATGGAGAGTTAAAATAACAGCAGAAACCATAACCACCTAAGGTTTTTATTCTAATCTTTTGTACTTAATCACATGCACTTGAACTCTGGGTTTCCTGTAGATTTTCTGTATAACTCAACAGGTGCAGGATCTGCATAGTTCTCTCCAATTCTTATGTAGAAATGGCACAGCATGGAGGTGAGGTTTTTTTTAGAATAAATTCTACCATCAAAGAGTCTAATTGAACAGTCCTTGGGCTGGCAGAGTTTTTTTTTGTTTTTTTTTTGTTTTTTTTTTTTTTATGAACGTGCAAGGTTTTTCATGATACAGCTGTAAATTTGTGCTTTACTTGGTCTTTCTGATTTAACTTGCTATAAGGTCTTAGATTCTGACTAATTACTGTGGACTTCAGGAAAATTTTACACTCATGGGGGTGTGAGCATGAATATGTATATCTTGTGTGTATGCTTGTGTGCACTTAGCTCTTTTTAGACTGGGCTCTCAAGGTACCTGATTAAATTGGGGTCAAAGGCGTACCAAAAAGTGGAAATCATGCAAGGGACTACATGAGTGGAGTATTTTCTTTTAAGTTTATTTATTTATTTTGAGAGAGACAGCATGCAGGAGGGGCAGAGAGAGAAGGGAATAGACAGAATCCCAAGCAGGCTCCATGCTGTCAGGGCAGAGCCTGATGCGAGGCTTGAACTCACAAACCATGAGATCATGACCTGAGCTGAAATCAAGAGTCGAATGCTTAACTGACTGAAGCACCGAGGTGTCTCAAGGGTGGAATATTTTTAGTAGACCAAAGGAAAACAATACTATGCCTTGTAGTGGGTAGGGAAGATATATGAAAGAGGTAGACTCTGTGTACTGAACAGAAAATTCAATGGCCTTTGGAAGGAAAAGATGAGCACAAAAAGACCAAAAAAAGATGTAGTAGGAATTTATGTGGCATCTCCGTATGCCAGTAAATAGTTTTATACATCCCTGCCACCACTCTCTACCCCCAACACACACACATTTTTTTGGTAAAAGAAGAAGAAATGATTCGAGATAGGCTACACAGCACAGGCAATTGATGTCAGATAAAATCCCAGATCTTGGGTCTTCCCAGGGTTTGAAATGGGTAGAAGTAAAATAATAATAGAAGTTGATATTACTGAATGGCATTACTGTGCCAGATACTGTTTTAAGAGCAAGCAGCAAATAAAATGAAATTTAAAGCAATTTGTGGTCATGAAAAATGAGGAGAAACTGAATACCCACCAAGGAGGAGAATGGGCAAAGCTATGCTGAGGCTCGATATCTGACTGATGGAGGGGACAGAAGGAAGACAGAAAAGGGGAAAGAGTGCCAGAAGAGAGAGAGAAAGAGAGAGGAGATGGGTATGGTTCTCAGCAAAACTGAGGCTGAAATCCACATCATCAGTACACGCTGCTATGTGGAGTAGCTCACAGAGTTTGAGCCGGAGTAGAGTCTTTGTTCAGCCCCCTGATCTAGACAGTGATACCAGGCAGAGTTACAGTCACTGTGTAAAATAGCAATGTTGTACACAACATAGGGCTCAAATTAGACATAACATGGTTGATTAAAAAATGCCATTTGCAATGAGAGATAGAGAAGTATTTCAGGATCCAGACCATCTAAGCAGGTGAGCAAATTGCAGGAAAATGGCCACCTGCCCTCTAACCTGATGTAAGTAAGCAGTTCTTGTGTTGCAGCTGCTTAATGTCACAGATGCTGCAGTGAGGCTGAGCTGTTTGTGAGGAGTGTAGACTCTGCGTGTATTGACAAGGGAGCTCTCCCAAAGCAGGTAGAGATCCAAGCATGAGAAGAGTTTTGCAAATCTGAGGGAAGCTTTAAGAGTGAGCTAGATCAGTAATGTGAAGCAATCTTTAGAATTATGGAAGATGAGGAAATAAACTATTTACTTAGAGAGTAAGAGTTTGTGATAACTATTATATGATTTCAGAGTATTAAAGAGAAGAAAGACAAGAAACAGAAAATGGATGAAGAGGAAATTGACTCAGGAAGTATAAATTGCTCCATATGATCCTTGCAAAAAAAAAAAAAAAAAGAAAGAAAGAAAAAGAAAAAAAGAAAAACAATACTAGTGTGTCTTATAAGAAAAGTTGAGTCAAGGGGCGCCTGGGTGACTCAGTCAGTTGAAAGTCCGACCTCAGATCAGGACATGATCTCATGGTTCATGGATTAGGGACCTGCATCAGGCTCTGGGCTCACAGCCTGCTTCGGATTCTGTGCCCTCCCCCCCTGCTTTTCCCCGCTGTGTACTCTCTCTCTCAAAGATAAATAAACATTAAAAAAAGAAAGAAAGAAAAGAAAAGCTGAGTCAAGATAGAATTCCAGTGGGAAAAGAGATCTAGATGGTAGTATAGTAAATCTTTTAAGTCAGAGGGGTTGAACTATATAGGCTAGGAAAATCCTATTGGAATGAATAACGCAGCTTGTCAGATTGGGGAGAAGTAATGGGAAACAGTTTGAACAAACAAGAAGAATGTCAAATAAAAGTTCCACAAGCAATTTATTGAGCATCTATTAGTAGCAACTCTTGTCCTAGCTACTGAGATAATAAAGGCAAGTCAAAATCCTGCAGTTCTGTAGGGTTTAAGGAAGGCTAATAGAAAATGTGGAATAGGCACAAAAGGAAGTGGGGTACATCAGGGGGACATCTAATCCAACATGCAGTTGGGGAGGGAGGGCATGCCAGATTTCTGGAGATAAGTACTTGAGATCTTCATGGAGGACTTCTCCTAAGAAGTTCCAGGATAAAGGTAATTAGGACATGATATCTATGTGAGTGAAAAATGGTTTCCTTAAAATGATTTCCAATGTACCAAGGTTATCAGAGGAATTATCTATGTGAGGCACGGAGGACCTTCTATCCTTACTTTTACTCTGAAAGATAAATCTTTCCCTTGGAGCTCTCTCATTAATTACAGTTTTCTCTACCATATTGAGTTCAGAGCTTAAATGGCACTCCCTTTAATATCCAAATATGAATGTATATGACCTTTCCACTACATTCCCATAGTACACCAGAAACCAATCTAAAATTTCTATATGGGAATTTACTAATAAATTAGTTATAATAAAAAGAATAAATTCAGAATAACAGTCAACTAAGGCACTTGGTTTTAAAAGTATAGCTTTCTTCAGCTTGGGGTTCTTACCTTCATATGGGAACAACTATCTTTTATTTTATTTTATGTTTTTTATTTTTATTTATTTTTTTTTAATTTTTGTAACGTTTATTTATTTTTCAGACAGAGAGAGACAGAGCATGAACGGGGGAGGGGCAGAGAGAGAGACACAGAATCGGAAGTAGGCTCCAGGATCTGAGCCATCAGCCCAGAGCCCAACGCGGGGCTCGAACTCACGGACCGTGAGATCGTGACCTGAGCTGAAGTCGGAGGCTTAACCGACTGAGCCACCCAGGCGCCCCAACAACTATCTTTTAAATACTTCTTTCTGGGGTAATTTTTTCCCTATAAATCTAGGTCTAAACAACAAAGCCTAGGGAGGTAACATTCTTTTCTGTGTAAGTTACACTATACATAGAATTAATACCAGGACTAATATAAAAGGATATTAGGAATGACTTCATCTTTTTCTTAAGTTCTGCACCAGATATATACACAGAAAGTAGCAAGGAAGAGAGAGAGAGAGAGACAGAAGGAGACAGAGAATCCCAAGCAGGCACTGCACTGTCAATGCAGAACCTGACGCAGAGCTCAGTCTCATGAACCGTGTGATCACGACCCATGCCGAATTCAAGAGCGAGATGCTTAACCAACTGAGCCACCCAAGTGCCCCTTTATTTTTTTTAAGACTTTTTTTTAAATTTCTAAATAATCTCTATACCCAGCATAGGGTTGCATTTAGAATCTTGAGATCAAGAGTTACATATCCCACCAACTGAGCTAGCCAGGTGCCCCTAAAATAGTGTTTAAACAGAGAGTGGGAATCAATACTGGGGTTTAGCAACATGATTCTAGGAAGATGAATTAAACAAGGCAGCACCACCTCAGCAATGGAGGTATTTGAACTATTACAAAACAAATCAGAGCCAAGACTCAATTACTGCAACTGAAGGGTAACAATGAACTTGATTATAAAGAATGAGACCAAAAAGCAATACAAGAAGTGAGTTTAAAACCATAGCATGGAAGGAATTCTGACAGGATGGAGTAAAGACCTGTGGAAATCTGCTCTTCAATTAAACCAATGAGAACAATAGCAAAAGTTGTCAATGTCAACTTTTCCTGAACTCTGAAAATTTATCAAAGGCTTGCAACAATTCAAGGAGCATTATTTGAAAAGAATGACTGAACTTCAGAAATCAGGCCCAAATGATATAGGATATTAGACTTGAGTCAGAGTGGAATGATTCTTGAGTAGGATGATTTTATTTAGTCTTCTGGACCAAAAATTTGCCATCCTGTCCTTGAACTAGGCGAGTTAATATATATAAAGCATCAGCACTGGTAAGTAATACTTCCCTTTTTCCTAAAAGCAGACTTTCTCCTAATACCTCACACAAGGCTAGGGATACTATTAACTTCTGCAAACAAACAAACATACAATCCTCCCCCCCCACCCCCCGCCACAAATAAATGGTTGTATGAATGAATGGGTGAATGATGGCCTGCTCTACTCTTGTATGAAATTATCTGGCTGGCTTATTATTCATAGAGAGACTCCATAAGATGTGTCTAATGCATACCATCTTGGGCAGTTACTTAAAACCTCTCAATCTTAGTTTCTTCATGTATAAACTGGAGTTGATAAGGCAGCACTGTCAGCTTTGCATAGTAGCAGTATCATAGCCAGTGAGGATTATCCAAGCCATGATTATTGCTAATTGATAAAAATAGTATTGCTAATAGATAGATGATATTATTGGGAAGGGAATGTGAGAATGCCCAACACAGTACCTGGCATAGACTCACTTTCAATAAATGTTTGCTAAATGAATATACAAACAAATGAAAGAACAGATCAATACATGAGATTCCTTTATGGAGAGGGATAGTTCATGAGTATGGGCCACCTTCAGGCTGATCCATTGATGTACTAGTTGTTTTACAGTCATTACACTCCCTTACATTACTCCCTCATCCAAGGAGTGAAGAAATGACCTGCAGGCACTTTGGGGCTTAGAAGAGTGTGGGAGCTGAAAGGCAGATTGGAAAACAATAAGAAGAGAGATAAATAAGATAAGAGATTGGAAAAGGGGATGAGGGTGAAAAAGTATAGTGGGAATTAAAATAGGAAAATTTAAAAATGTAAGCATTATAAATTCTGAGGCTTATCACACCAGCAATATCACACAGCAGAATTAGCAGCTGATTCATGTAAAGCCAGTTTAACGTATTTAAAATAATATGATATTGCTATTGTCCTGCCCTCAATAAGCCTACAGGTGATGGGGTTAATAACATAAACCAGAATAAGATACTCTAGCTGACACTACACTGTATTCCTTTCTATTTTCCATACTCTGAGTCATAAATTTATACCTTAAAAATGCTAACACATAGGGGCACATGAGTTGCTTAGTCAGTTGAGCATCTGACTTGATTTCGGCTCAAGTCACGATCCCAGGGTCGTCTGATAGAGCTTTGTGTAGGTCTCCATGGTGAGCATGGATCCTGCTTAAGATATTCTCTCTCTCTCTCTCTCTCTCTCTCTCTCTCTCTCTCTCTCTCTCTCCCCCACCCCCAGGCTTGTGCTCTCTCTCTCTCTAAAATTAAAAAAAAAATGAGTGGAGTCTGGGTGGCTCAGTTGGTTAAGCGTCCGATTCCCAGTTTTGGCTCAGATAATGATCTCATGATTTCGTGAGTTCTAGCCCTGCATCTGGCTCTGTGCTGGCAGTGTGGAGCTTGCTTGGGATTCTCTGTCTCTCCCTCTCTCTCTCTCTTGGCATCTCCCCTGCTCACACTGTCTCTGTCTCTCTCAAAATAAATAAATAAATTTTAAAATAAAAAAATGAAATAAAATAAATTTAAAAATGCTAACACTTAGCTAATATGTTTTAAGTATACCATAAAAGCTAAAAAAATGCACCATATACATATTTAGAGGTAGATGCTGGTATTAAAGCTTAATACTAGAATAACAAACGATCTAAGTTTAGATATGTGGCTTATTGTGTGCCAAGCATTGTTGGAAGCTTTGAAGTATTTTTAGTCTTAGTCATATACTCCTCATGAAAACCCAGTAACATGCTAGTAATATCCTCACCTGGCAGTTAAGGAAACAGAGGCATGGGAGATGAAATAGTTTGCCTGCCTTTACTCAGGCTAGGGTTAAAATTTGAAGCTAAGCAGTCAAATACCAGAATTTTTTCACAAAATTTACTATCTTGACTTAGAAAAATTGCATTATGCTTTGTCATTATGTAATAGGATTTGTCTTTTTATAGTGCTTTCTGAAAATAGAGGACATGGGAAGTTGTGATTGACATTGGGAAAAAATAGACAAACATGAGGCCCAGAAGTGAGACTTTTACTACAAAATGTCCTCTGTAGCTAACTACGCCTCTGCCCTCATGTTCATGCTAGCCTCGGAATCACAAGCAACTGCTTATACAATTGTGTATACATCTACTTTTATATTTAATGGGGTTTGGCTTCTTTTCTACCTCAGCTCCAGGCATTTTGCTCAAAAAACACCTTATGAAAAGAAATGTGCAACATACCATGAGAGAAGGGCTTCCAGGAGATATAACTCTTCCTGAATTGGTCCATATTGGCTGTGTAATATGGGACCGATCATTTAAATTTTATTTACCTTTGCTGCTTTGTCTCAAAAATTAACACACCACAATACTGTATTTTATACTTCAAAGTTATCAAGAGACTCTATCTGAAACGTTCTAACCATGCAAAATAAAAGATAATTATGTGATGTCCTAAAGGTGTGAGCTATTGCTATGTTACTGATTATATTGCAGTATATATTATATGTGTACCAATCGACATGTTGTTCAAGATGTGTGACACCTTAAATTTAGGTGAGGTTATATGTCAGTTATATCTCAATTTAAAACATTTTAAAAGTGCATTGAAAGGAATACAAATTGAGGGGTGCCTGGGTGGCTCAGTAGGTTAACCGTCCAACTCTTGATTTCAGCTCAGGTCATGATCTCATGGTTTGTGAGTTCAAGCCCTGGGTTGAGCTCTCTGCCCCTTCCCTCTCACTGCCCCTCCTTGCTCTCTCTGTCAAAATAAATAAATAAATTTTGAGAGTGAGAGAGAAAGTGAGAGAGAGAGAGAGAGAAAGAGAGAGAATCCCAAGCAGCCTCCACACTGTCAGCATGGAGCCTGATGCTAGGCTCAAACTTACAAACCCTGAGATCATGACCTGAGCCAAAACCAAGAGTCAGACACTTAACTGAGTCACCCAGGAACCCCAAGAAACAAACTTAAAAAAAATTGAACACATCAGACTGTGCCATAGTATGGATTCCTCTCAGCAATAACATATCACAGCTGAGAGAAATACTCCTCCTTCCCTGACCTGGGCCTTCTAATAGTGACTTCTTCTGTTGGCTTGTGCTTTGACTGGACTGTGTTATGGCTTATTACCCATTGCTTTCTGCAGAGCCATGTGATAACTGGAAATAATTCAGAGTTTCTGTTAGAAGGCCTCAATGCTCAGGCTTAACACAGAGCTTTCTACAAGATTTTGTAAATCTTATAACAAGAATTTCTAGGAATTTCTCTTCATGTTTCTTTCTTTTTAAATTTGTTACAAATTCTTGGACTTTAAGAAATTCCGTCTCCTTTACACTGTATGAAATTTACTGAAAATACGTTTGCTGTATTTCTTATTATAAAGTCTTTCTTCTGGGGTAAAGTGGACACTATGTGTTTGTGTGTGTGTCTGTTTTAGAAAAAACACAATAAGAACATAGATTTCACATTTTACTTTTAACAAAATATATGGTTGGAGAGAGATGGATTTAATAAAATACATTAAATTAATTAGCATAATGTTCATATAATTCTATCATTAAATCAAATAGTCCAAAATTGCATCAGTTCAACATAATGGGAGTTAGAGAAATGTTGGCCTGAAAAGGAAATTTCTAAGTGAAAAGCATTGTGACTTAAAGTGGATAAAGTCTATTTTTTTGAGTGCCCATAACTGCCGTCCTAATTTTAAATGTCTTTAGACTTAAAAGACACGACTAACTCACGCTTTGATTTTTTAAATGCAAGCTTTTATATTGAGAATGCAAATTTATGTGTTTTAATTCTTATCTTATTTTAGCATAGAACAAATTTAGTAGAGAATTCTTTCATCTTGGCAAAAAAATAAAGGGCATTTATCTCCCTTAGTATCTAATTCTTTTGAGGCAGAAAGTTCAGTGTGCAAGAATAGTTACATGATAAAATTATGAACAAGCCCTAATGTTAGCCTGAAAAGAAATAATAAAATATAACATATCTGTTGTTATTTGTAAGATTTTTTTTTTTCTATTGGAAAACCATATGGGAAGTCAGAACTATGTCACTATAACTGTTAGTTATCCAAACATTTCTTTTTTACTTTTTTAATACATTCCACTTACCATACCAAAAAGTTATTATTTCAGGTTTATCACAGCCAGTTGGGGGATATAGAAATAGACTGGTAAAAGTAGAACATTATCCTTATAGAACTTTGTTCTTCAAGTCATTCTTTCATTGAATATGTAATTTTTAACACTCCTGTTTACTAGCCATTAGAAACATCAAGTTAGTACTGCTGATCTTAAGGAGTTTTATATTCTAGTGAAGAGAAAGAGACTGATAGAAGAAAAATAAATGCATTATGATAAAAAACCACAAAAGATGTGGTCTATTTGGAAAGAAGAGTGGTTAGGAGCATGTATAATGGTGGGAGTTCTTAGAATAGTTTGACTCACAGGTAGTTTGTATCTGCCAGACTGGGGTGGTGATGGGGTGGAAAGAAATCTATTATATGGGAAAGGTACAGTGTGACCATAGCCATGGAGACCTGAAACATAGTGTGGATTAGGAAAAGGACTGAGAGTGGGAGATATCTATATTTGTAGGGGACTAAGGTAGGGTGGAGGTCATGGTAAAGTAAAAAATGATGGGAGAAATCTTAAATAATGGTCACCCATAACTGGTACTAAACTGTTACAAGGATATGAAAAGGTTTTAAGCAGAAAAGTAACGGATTACACTTGTATGTTAGAAAATCACTTCAATAATACTGGGAAGAGGAGATTGAAAATAGTAGCCTGTAAACAAGTGGCATCAATTAGTGAATTTTGCAATGAATTAGTTGTGAGTGATGAGGAGGTGGTGGTTATTTGGATAGTATCCAAATTTCTGGGTGACTGGATAGACAATGATGTGTATTTATTGAAATGTTGAATACATTACCACTTGGGGCAAAAAAATCTCACTAATTTTCATCATACTGAGTTTGAGGTACCTTTGATGTACATAGGTAGAGATGCCAGCAGGGGATAATGATATAGACGTTATTGCTTTATAGTTATATAGTTATAGCGATGGATAGAGTCATAGATATGCAATAAGTCAGGAAGAGTGTATAGAATGAAAATAGGAAGGTGACCAACATTTAAACCCATGTTTAAAAACTTACATAATATAAATTATTTTATGTTTCTGGAGTATTTTAATATTTTTATCTCAATAAGCACAATTGCTAGTATGGGATTAAATTTTTCAGAATGACAAAGTACACTTGCTATAGTTTCTTGTAGAAATACACCAGGCATATATGTAAGGTGACCATATGTATGGTTATTGCCATACATGATATGGTGCTCATAGATAACAGATGACTGTCAATTATTTAGAAAGAAGACAATTGTGCTTAGAAATCAAGGCATTCATGTTAAGTTAAATTGCACGTTCATACTTATCTAAATAGTGTACAGACATAATTTCTTAATATGAGTTTCTTTTTAAAAAATCAAATACTGCTACAAACATCAGGGTGCATGTATCTCTTTGAATTAGTATTTTTGTATTCTTTGGGTAAATACCTAGTAGTGCAATTGCTGGATCATAGGGGAGTTCTATTTTTAACTGTTTGAGGAAGCTCCATACTGTTCTCCAGAGTGGCTGCACCAGTTTGCACTCCCACCAAGAGTGCAAGAGGGCTCCCTTTTCTCCACATCCTTGCCAACCAACATCTGTTGTTTCTTGTGTTAACTTTAGTCATTCTGACAGGTGTGAGGTTGTATCTCATCATGGTTTTGATTGTATTTTCCCGATGATGAATGCTCTTGAGTATCTTTTCATGTGTCTGTTGGCCATTTGTATGTATTCTTTGGAAAATGTCTATTCATGTCTCCTGTGTATTTTTTAATTGGATTATTTATTTTTTTGGTGTTGAGTTTTATAAGTTCTTTATATATTTTGGATACTAATCCTTTATCAGATATGTCATTTGCAAATATCTTTTCTCATTCCATAGATTACCTTTTAGTTTTGTTGATTGTTTCCTTCACTATGCAGAAGCTTTTTATTTTGATGAAGTCCCGATAGTTTATTTTTGTTTTTGTTTCCCTCGCCTCAGGAGACATATCTAGAAAGAAGTTGTTATGGCTGATGTCAAAGAGGTTACTGCCTGTGTTCTCCTGTAGGATTTTTATGGTTTCATATAGCAGCATTATCTACGATAGTCAAATTATGGAAATAGCCCAAGTGTCTGTTGCCTGATGAATGGATAAAGAAGATGTGGTATATATATATATATATATATGTATATATATATATATATGGATACACACACAAACACAATGGAATATTACTCAGCCATAAAAGAGAATGAAATCTTGCCATTTGCAACTACATGGATAGAGCTAAAGTGTATTATGCTAAGCCAGATAAGTCAGTCAGAGAAAGACAAATACCATATGATTACACTCATATGTAGAATTTCAGAAATAAAATAAATGAGAAAGGGTAAAAAAATAAAAAAGAGAGAGAGTCAAACCAAGAAACAGACTTTTAACTATAGAGAACAAACTGATGGCTGTTAGAGGGGAGGTGGGTAGAAGAATGGGTTAAATAAGTGATGGGGATTAAGGGGGACACTTGTGATGAACACTGGGTGTTGTATGGCAGTGTTGAATGACTATATTGTACACCTGAAACTGATATTACATGGTATGTTAACTAACTGGAATTTAAATAAAAACTTTAAAAAATAAACTTCTGTGTAGAAGCAAAAAAAAAAAAAAAGAGAAAAAACAAACCCCAAAACAACAACAAAAAAAACACAGCATGCTAAAAAAAAAAGTCACTGCATGATTGTTTAAAGTATTATGACTCTGATGTATATATATAAGGGCTTACATAATTTATTATTCTTATAAAACCTCAATTAAAATTCTTACTTGTTCATCCACAATACCTTTTTCTAATAAGCATAATAAATTTTCATCTCAGGGAAAAACAAAAATAAAATAAAAACAGATCCTAAAATTATGTTTGCCAGATGACCTACTTCAATGTAACACTTTCTTCTTGAAAACAAATAATATATTATGTTTTTAAAATACTATCTCATACACCATAACCAATAGACTATCACCACAACCCCATGAGACAGGTAAGGCATATAGTATTTCTATTTTGCAGAACAGAAACTGAAGTGTTGAGAGGTTAACTAATTTGCTCAAGATTGCGCCTTTAATGACTGATCTAAATGTAGGAATCCTAACTCAGAGGTTTCTGAGCTTTTTAAAAAATTACTCTAGACTCCTTTGTTTTTTTACTAGGAGATTACAAATGTTTATATATTTATGATTAGCCATTATTAAGCACAATTACAATACTCTAACTTTTTTTTAAGTTTATTTATTTTGAGAGAGAGACAGAGAGAGGCAGAGAGAGAGGGGGAGAGAGAATCCCAAGGAGATTCTGCACTGTCAGCACAGAGCCCGACACAGGGCTTGATCCCAAGAACCATGAGATCATGACCTGAGCTGAAATCAAGAGTTAGATGCATAACTGACTGAGCCACCCAGGTGCTCCTATTATTCCTAAAATTTTGATATATTATAGCAGCATATATAGATATCCTGGTTGATTTTATAAAAATACATATAAAAACATAAGTACATAATTAGTTAATATGAGTGTTAATTTTTGTATTGGATATTTTCATTGGCACTGCAGATCTGTTCTCTGACCTTCTCTATCCCATATTCTTCCCCAGAAGACTATATGACCTATAGGGCTAACTCACCAAGTTCACATACTCTCTGACTTTACAGTTGGCTTAGGCTATTCTGAGGCACTGAAACAAGATTAAAAGGCAAGAGGATAGATATATAGGGCTAGTAGTTCTTTTATTCTGATCCTCTGCAATTACCTTAGGCTGGTATGTGTTGTGAGAGTAGGTCAATGCTTATTCTGAATGGCCTTTTCTACACAACTGTCAGTCCTTCCTAATTCCAGCAACTTCTCTCTCCCTTCATCCACACAGACTGGGGTGGTAACAGCTTTGGTTTATACTCTAGTCCTTGTGACTCCCCCACACCCTTCCCATGTCTTTGCAATTAGCTGCTTTACAAATAAACTCACCTCAGATAAACCTAATTTGAATGTTCCATCTGTGTGCTATTAGTGCCAGGGATAATATAATCTCTAAATCAAGAATTGCTTCTAAAATTATTAACTTCAGGGGTGCCTGGGTGGCTCAGTTGGTTAAGCGTCTGACTTCAGCTCAGATCATGATCTCAAAGTTTGTGTGTTCCAGCCCTGTGTGGGGCTCTGTGCTGATAGCTTGAGAGTCTGGAGCCTGCTTCAGATTCTGTGTCTCCCTCTCTCTCTGCCCTTCCCCTGCTCATACTCTGTCTCTCTCTCTCAAAAATAAACATTAAAAAAATAAAATCATTAATTTCATTTTTCAAGAAGATATATTCAAGAAATCATCTATTAACAGTTGAAATACCAGACTTCTTGAGATAATTCTTTGGTAGAATGGGAAAATCTATAAATATATGAATAAAATATGCATTTTTTATTATTTAAGTGAATATCTAAACAGATTCACTTAAAAAAATCCCAAAGAGTGAATACTCATTTCCAAAACAGAACTTTTACACAGTGATATCATTTTCTTAGGCTATTGCCTTTCTTAGTCTTTTATGTTTTCCAAGAATCATCTGGATTAGGACGAGGAAAATAAAGACTGCTATAAAATGGTCAATTTTGTGTCTGAGATTCATCTATCTACAAGCAGAATTATATAGAAAAGTTTAAAATGAATAAGGTCTTAATCTGTGGAAAATATCAAAATAATGGGCAGCTTGATTACAAGAATAGTTCAGTGACAATGACTTATAGAAAATGAACTTCTAAGTCAAACAGATGTGGCCTAGAACCCTAGGTCCAATACTCAGTGACCAGATGAACTCAGACATTTAACATGTCATTTAACATGTTCCAGTGTTCATAAAATGTAGATAACAGGACTTACCTCACGGTGTTGTTGGGATGATTAAATAAGAATGAAATGAATGGCAGTGCATGTATTAGAAATAACAGAGACTTAGAGTCAAAACAATGCCATTTACTAGTGTTCCCTTGGGTAACTTATTTACTTCTCTAAGCCTCAGTTTATCTATCTGTTAAAAAAAATATGGGAAAATATCTGGTTTATAGACCCATTGTAGATATTGCATTAACACACTTATATATGGTTGAATGGGGTTTGAACTTAGGCTGTAAGACTCCAGAATACACGGGACTTTTGTATTCAAGGCCTTTCTTGTACATTCCAAGAAGGCAGAATCTCATATTGGTTAAGCATGTGGACTCTGAGGTCAACCTGCCTGATACGAGTCCTGACTCCAACATTTCCTGTGTATGCGACATGTTCTTAAGCAAATTACATAATCTCAGTTTCCCTACTTGAAAATTATTATAGTAACGGGACATTTATCTTAGGATTATTGTGAAAATTTTAAAAATATAATGTCTCTAAAGCATTTGCTGTAGCACTTGGCATATTTAGTTGGTGCTCCATATATGTACAATGAATAAAGATGAAATTCAGAAAATTAATAAGGAAGAACACATATCTGTCTTGATCCCAAGAGTATTATCTTTCTTCAATATCATCTTTCTTCCAACTAAGAAGGATATTTAGAGGAACATATCTAATTATGTATAATTAACTATGAACTTTGGGTTAGTAGAAATACTATATTTAAACAATATATTTGGGACAGTATAAAAAGACCAAAAGCAATAAATGTAATTTAATTAATAATCTGTTAAATAATTACAGATTTAACATTGTGTACCTACACACACACATACAAACACAATTAAATTTAGATTTGTTCAGATTTAGATTCCATAAAGAAGGATTTTTCAACCCCCAGTAGAAAATGTCTATGCATCCTTGAGTTTCCCTCTGAAAACATTATCATTCTCCATAGCTTTTGTGGGAGACACAAATTGGTAGTAAACCTGATATCTGTGGAGCCAGGCTCATGTGAGATGGCTTTCACTACAGAATAAAGGTAATTCAATTCCTGAAACTTCATTTCTGGATACATCTCTTATAATGTCTTTTTAAAGTGATACATCGAGAAATTTAGAAGTGGTTGATTATGAAATAAATCTATCTCCCAAGAGTTCTAAAATGCAGGGACTCTTCACTTAAGTGATGTTTATACTTACAGCAAAATGAAATGCACAATGAATCTTTCTTTCTAGAACTTTCTTTTAATCACTCTTTACCCCTCTTCTGATTTTAGCTCCATGAGTGCCTGCTCTTTAGCAATCTGAATAATTGATCTTTAGTGGGCATCTTTTAAAATGTTGGTCAATCTGCTTTCATTTTTTGTGGCCTCTTCAATATAGGGTTCCACATCTTTGTACTTGAGTCATTTCTGAGCTAGCCTATTATGATTCTTTTAGAATTTTTTTAAAAGTCACCCCTTTCTATTCATCAGAAGATATGGTTTTTGATCCTTGCTGACTGAATCTCTAGGTCATGATTCTTGTTTCAAATACAATTTCATGATTTATGTGAATGTAGATTTTGCCATGTACTACACACAGACCTCCTCCAGGAATTAATAAATGTCAAGTCTCTAGGGCAGTTGAGTGTTGTAAGAGCCTGATTACGAGAGCTGGAAATGGTTGTTACCAAGAGAAATCATGTTACAGTGTAATGGGAAGGATAAATGATGGAATATTGTAAAAAATTGTTTGATTATAAGGGGGTTGGAGAGTGAACACTCAACAAGAATGGCGCCTGTTCTGTATAATTTTTAATTTGAGATTTTTCAAATAACACCTTCTGGCTAGCCTAGTCTCCTAAGAATCTGGAATGACACTACGCATTGTTAGTTATAAAATAAACAACACCTTATGCATTTTAATTAACAACAATAATACATTTTCTTTTTTTTTTCTTTTTTCAACGTTTATTTTATTTTTGGGACAGAAAGAGACAGAGCATGAACGGGGGAGGGGCAGAGAGAGAGGGAGACACAGAATCGGAAGCAGGCTCCAGGCTCTGAGCCATCAGCCCAGAGCCTGACGCAGGGCTCGAACTCACGGACCACGAGATCGCGACCTGGCTGAAGTCGGACGCTTAACCCACTGCGCCATCCAGGCGCCCCAATACATTTTCGATTAAAACAAGGTAAGAACAATTGCAGAGATACTTATCCAGAGGCCAGCCCACTCCTAAGTATCTAATTAACTGCCCTAAAAAGTTAAACTGTCTGACAAGTCCTGGACCTACTTTAATTGTGCCAAGCAGAACTGTGGCCTTAATAGTAAAAACTTGGAAAATGTCATTTAAATTATTTGGCTTTTATGACTATTGTCTCCAACATTAAATATTATGGACATTGATCTTTTATAGATTAGAAAAATGCTGTGGATAGATGGCAGCAGTAATTAAATAATGCTTTAACATTTGAAAACCATAGACTGTATCAATGTCCAATACTCTCACCTTTTATTAAATTAGCTACATAGCAGTGGGTTACTGGTTACTACAGACATTCTACAAGTTCCTTTCTAGATGAGTCCTTACAAAGTCTTGCAAAAGGAAAATTCAGTCATAATCAAATAGAAGAAAATGCTAAAGGGCAAATAACTTTGGTAAACATATTATCACAGGTAAAGCTTCAAATTGAAATTCAATCAAGGATATTTACCCGGATGTTTATAACATTGCAAAGCTAATATTGACATACTATAACCTAGAAATACAAATATAAATATTAAATCATATCCCTGAATATGGCTTTCACTCTTCCTGTAAGACATGAGGCACTCTGAAGGTATCCTAATTTTAATACTTATTACATTGCAGGGGCACCTGGGTGGCTTGGTCAATTAAAGCCTCTGACTCTTCATCTTGGCTCAGGTCATGATCGCATGGTTCCTGGGATTGAGACCTGCATTGGACTTTGTGCTGACAGCATAGAGCCTGCTTGGGATTCTCTCTCCTTCTCTCTCTGTCCCTCCCACTTTCTCTCTCTCTCAAGTAAATAAACTTTAAAAAGTACATAAAATTTTAAAAATACTTATCATATTTCAATAATATCTTTTCCTGGTACTCTCTAGACTAGTCTAAATGGGCTAAACTAGGAATTTCTTGAGCAGAAAAAAAAAATCTTTCTCTATTTAGAAAAACTAACAACAGCTGATCTGTAAGTAGCACCTGCTATGTTCTAGACACTATTCTAGGTACCTTGCATATATTAACTCAAAATACAATGCTTTGAAGGAATTTTTATTACTATTAGCATCCCCTCATGCTGAAAGAAATGAGTTCACATGAAAGAAATGAGTTCCAAGGAACTTGCTGAAGACACACTGCTGATTAAGTGCCAGAACCCAGCTGCAATAGCCCTGGCATCCGCGTGCCTAACCACTGAAAAATGCAGTGCCTGCTTCTCAGTAGTTCACTTAATTTTCATTGAATTAAAATAAGTAACTTAGTATTTCCTGATTATAGTTTACAGAGATCTTTGCTTCTGGATCCAGAGGAGTAATTTTGGAGCTGCAATGTGGAGAAACTTCTCTTTCCTTCTGTTTACTTTATAAGACAAGAAGGTATTAATTTCTTCTCTTGAGATCATACAGTTCCCTCCATAAACTTATGAAAATCTTATTATTGAATGATAGTTTCTAAAATTGGTTTGGCATATATATAGTAAAGATCATCATATTTTACCCCCACTTGCTTTCAAATGTCCCACCATTCAACTGTGCTTACTTTTTATGCACCTGAAAAAACAGTTTAAAATATATTAAGGGTGTCTTGGTGGCTCAGCAGGTTTGAATAGTTGAGCATCATATTCTTGCTTTTGGCTTAGGTCATGATCCCAGGGTCATGGCATCAAGCTCCACGTCAGGCTCTGCACTGATTGTGGAGCCTGCTTAAGACTCTCTCTCTCTCTCTCTCTCTCTCTCTCTCTCTCTCTCTCCTTCTGCTTCTCTCTCCCACTCATGCTCTCTCTCCAAAACAAAAATTTAAAAAATAAATAAAATACATTAGAGAGCACATTTCTCTAAAGGAATTTTTTTTTCTTTAAAGGAATTTTAGGGGCGCCTGGGTGGCTGAGTCGGTTAAGAGTCTGACTTGGGCTCAGGTCATGATCTCAGGGCTCTTGAATTCAAGTCCTGCATCGGGCTCTATGCTGATAGCTCAGAGTCTGGAGCCTGCTTCAGATTCTGTGTCCCCCTCTCTCTTTGCCCCTCCCCCACTCGTGCTCTGTCTCTTTCAAAAATAAACGTTAAAAGAATGTAATAAACAAATAAAGGAATTTTGTTTGATATTATAAACATGATAAATTACAAAACAAGAATGTCTGGCATCATATTATGAACTGTTTTGTAGGATTGGATGGTCACATTATATTTCACTAAAATCACAGAATTACATCACTGTCTATATTAAGTCTTAAATCATGTTTCTATGTACATAGTGGGATAAAATACATTCCACCATTGTAATTGACCAGCTATGATGGATTACATTATCTCTTTTTTCCTTGTTAATGGAATTCAGCCATACTTGAAATTATTAATTGTTGTATGCTCCATTAAATAAAATGTGTATCTAACATACAGTGAAGCTCTTTAAGCACAATAATTTAGAACTTGTTTTAAATAAAAAAAATTAGAAAATTCTATAATTGCTCAGTATTTTACATATATTAAGAAAAATCAGTTTATTATTAGGTAACTTTAGTCTGGTTTTAATTTTCTCAGCAAGACAACATTTAAAGTTCCTTACTCCTTGTGGGTCTAGCAATAGTTTTGTGTTATATTATTTTCATGATTTTTACTTATTATTATTTAATGTGGGAATTTTAGAAATTGTGAAGTTTCCAGTGAGTTGATGAAATCTATTCAAAAAATAATATGTAATTGGGGTGCCTGGGTGGCTCAGTTCGTTGGGCGACTGACCTCGGCTCAGGTCATTATCTCACAGTTTGTGAGGGTGAGCCCCGCATCAGGGTCTGTGCTGACAGCTCAGAGCCTGGAGCCTACTTCAGATTCTGTGTCTCTCCTCTCTCTACCCCTCCCCTGTTCACACTCTGTGTCTCTCTGTCTTTCAGTAATAAATAAACGTTAAAAAATTTTTAAAAAATGTAAAGTTTGCACAACCTTTTAATATAATAATTTTAATGAATGTTTATTTAGTGCCTATAATATAACAGATATTGCTTGGGTACTCTTATATGAGCTTAGTTTTCCATTTATATAGCGTTTTTATAATACCACTTTTTCTCCAGATCGGAATAACACTTTCATAGCCTTACCTACACTCAGCAACTGTGACATTTACATTTTCACAGTCCCCTTGATCTCCATGTGCAGGGCCAGTTCTCTGGTTCTATAACAAGTCAGTCTTGCTACCAGGCTACGAAAAATCTCTCCACGTTATCATACCTGGTGTTTGCTTTTTTCCCAATGCTTATATCCTTGTCTTGGTAACTTTTTGAGATAGAACATTGGCCTTCTAGTAAATTCTACTTGTTTTTTGACAACTTTTCCTTTTGAGGACAGTGTAGTTTAATACCAAAGATGGCAGGTTCTGGGGTTGGCCAGCCTGGGTTTAAAATCTGTTCCATCACAAAGCCTTGAGGTAAATGGGGCAAATCCCTTAGCTTCAAGGGCTGCTATGCAGGTATTTGTGTTTTGGTCTGAATGACAGCCATATCTCTCAATATGAATGACTGCCCGTAAATATATTTGTTTTCTTATGAATTCAACTAAGTTCAGTTCTCTAAAAAGTGGGGATGATGTTTGTTAACTTAAAATTTTGTTTACAGGAAAAAATGTGATTATACATATGGCACATGATATACACCAAACATATGTTAGCTTCCTGTCTCTTTCCTGTGTCTCTTTTATTTTTTAACATTAGGTTTGTATGATTTAATTGTTTTACATTTCTGTGCATGACTATGTTCATAGGCACTGACTCATTCTTCTTTTCTCCTCTTTTAAATCTTTCATTATCCTACAGATATACTCACAAAAGTGTCCAAAGTTGTTATATACAAGAATGTTTATTATGTTTTTTGTTTTTTGTTTTTTTGAGGGGAGCAGAGGGGCAGAGAGAGAGGGAGAGAGAATGAATCCCAAGCAGGCTCTGCACTGTCAGCATGGAGCCTGAGGCAGGTCTCAAACTCTGGAACCAAACCATGAAATTATGACCTGAGCCAAAGTCGGACGCTTAACCAACTGAGCCAAGCAGGCATCCTATGGTTTTGTAAATAATAGCAAACAACTGAAAACAATTTAATATTTATCAATATGAAGCATGTTTAATAAAATATTGTAAATCTATTTGGTAGAATACTATTTAACTGTTTAAAAATATATACTAATAATATGAAGACATGTCCAGGATATAGTAACTAAAATAGGGGAACACATAAAATTTTTAGGGTAGTGGAACTACTCTGCATGATAGTATCATGGTGGATACATGTCATTGTAAATTTATCCAAACCCATAGAATGTGCAACACCAAAAGTAAACCCTAATGTAAACTATGGACTATGAGTGGTAATGATGTGTCAATGTAGATTCTTCAATTTTAACAAATGTACCACTTTGAAGGGGAATGCGGATGGCGGATAAGGCTATGCACATGTGGGGTAGAGGTTATATGGAAAATCTCTGTATCTTCCTTTCAGTTTTGCTATGAACCTAAAATTGCTCTAAAAATAAAGTCTATTTGGAAAAAAAAAAGAAAGAAAGCAAATGGGAGAACACATTTTGTCACAACTGGTGTGTTAAAACTATTAACAGAGGGGTGCCTGGGTGGCTCAGTCACTTAAGCATCTGACTTCGGCTCAGGCCATGATCTCAAGGTTCATGAGTTTGAGCCCCACATTGGGCTCTGTGCTGACAGCTCACAGCCTTGAGGCTGCTTCGGATTCTGTGTCTCCCTCCCTGTGTCTCTCTGCCTGTCCCTGCTCACACTGTCTCTCTCTCTCTCAAAAATAAAATAAACATTTAAAAAATTAAATACAAAATGTAAAAAACTATTAACAGAGATTTACTCTGAGATTCACTTACTTTTTACTTCGTGTCCTCTCCTACCTTTTTTTTTTATAAACAACATCAGTTAAATAGTTCTAACAAAAAGCATAATCTTTATTTCAGTCCTTATTCTTAGAAATGACACTTTTCTTATTACAGATTAGGAAGACTAAATGCTAAAGATTAAAAAAAAATAGTTTTGACAAGGAATATGGGCACTCAGCTCCTTGTCAGTGAACTATAAAGTTGATTCATTTTTAGAAAATAATTTGGCATTTTTTTCACAATTTGCAATATATATAACATCTGTCCCATCAAATCTATACCTAGAAATCTTGGAATAAACCCTTATAAAATTGTACAAACATATGCATGGGTTTATACACATGATCTTAAAAGCACTTATCAGTTTGCTTTCATCAATTGTGAAAACGAAAAATTGAGAGCAAGCTAAAGGCCCATTAATAGAGCTCGGGTTAAGTAAGTTATGGCAATGCAAGATAAGAGCTATAAAAGAAGTAGGTTTGTACACACTATCCTGGAATGATGTCATAATATATTGTTGTGGGAAAAAAGCAAATGGAACCAAATTTAGTAGAAACAATTGATAAATAGATACGTACCAAATACCTTATGGAATTATATTATATTTAAGGCCTTCCAAACAGCAACAACATCAACAAACACTTCTAGTTTATACAAACCAAGCTCCAATTTAAATTAGACAGTTAAAATTGTGACTTCCCATTTTTTCATGATTTCCCAAGTAGATGGTAAACTTCTTGGGAAAACTTTTGATTTACTATTTTTCTTCATCCTCCTCACATGGTGAAAGCACATAATGGATTTCAACAGAACCTAGTCTTCTATGTTCACTAGTCTTCTTCCTAAGTATATGGGTTCTAGAATCAGAATGTCTATACGTGAAAGCCCATTCTCCAAAACTTCCTAGATAAATGGCCTTAGATAAGCTTCTTAACTTCTTTGTGCTAGACTTTCCTTATCTATAAAATAGGAAAAAATAATAACCATCTCATTGGTTGTAATATGGATTAAAGATGTTCAGAACATTACCTGCCACACTGTAAGTACTCAATAGTTGTTAGTTATTATTATCAGTTATTTTTTTTAATGTTTATTCATTCTTGAGGGAGAGAGCAACAGACCATGAGCAGGGGAGGGGCAGAGTGAGAGGGAGACACAGAATCCAAAGCAGGCTCCAGGCTCTGAGTTGTCAGCACAGAGCCGGATGCGGGGGCTCCAACCCACGAACCGCGAGACTGTGACCTGAGACAAAGTCTGACTTTTAACCAACTGAGATACCCAGGCACCCCTATCAATTAGTTTTTAGAATGTTATAATGACTGCATTTGAAAACAGAATAATATTACTTTCCCTGACCACCAGATAATGCATAAAGTTGGTGTTCTTGTGTTCTATTTAAAACAAAACCACCACATTGTACAAGACAAGCAAATTGTTTCTACTAACACTGAAAAATCTGTTTTGTTTTTGAGGTTATGGATATACTTTTTGTCTCCTATCTCTAACTTATCACATAGTATCACATAATATAATAAACCCTAATATAATCATTACCATTATTATTGGGGTCAGACCACAGATCTATCCCTCTGGGTCTTCTAGATCCTTATTCTGTCTTCAGAAATCTACCTGGTCCTTTATCCACTTGAAAACTGACCCCTGACTTTGTTTCCTTTCTCTTGGCACTCTGTCGCTAAGCTACTTGAACTTCCTTGAGTTTACCCTTTCCCTCTGGTTTCCCGACCATGATTACCAAGTATATTTCTTTCTGATATACTTTGTATAGGAAAAAATACATAAATATTTACTCAGTTCATCTTCTAATGTCAATAAAATAATATAGTAGCAACACAAAGTAGAAAGAGTAAGGCAAAATTCTCTAAAGATAACAAGGTAGCGGATAGGTAAACAATGAAAGCTGGCAAAAATAATGCCAACTACCTAGCAAAAGCATGGAGGAATGAACAAAGCTATTCTTGTCCCCACTGAAAACAAATAAATAAATAAATAAATAGTAATGAAAATAAAGAAACACTTAAAAACACAAAAGCGAACAAAAAGAACATTTAACAGGGGCACCTGTGTGGCTCAGTTGGTTAATCGTCCAACTCTTGGTTTTAGCTCAGGTCATGAGCTCACAGTTTGTGGCGGGTTCCAGCCCCCATGTTGGGCTCTGTGCTGACAGTGAGGAGCCTGCTTGGGATTCTCTCCCTCCCTCTCTCTCTGCCCACCCCCTGCTCTTTCTCTCTCTCTTCAAACAAATAAATAAACTTTAAAAACATTTAAAAAAAAAGATATTTAACACAAGGAATTCTATTTTTTAAGCCAATTCTATTTTTAAGCTTTATAAACTTTTTTTCTGTTTACCTTTAACAGTCCTTTCATGGAAACTATTTCCCACTGGAAGCAAACCTGCATAACATTTTTCTTAAAGGTTTATTTTATAATTTTTTATTAACAGATATAGCAAGTGAATGAGGGTTTAGCAAAATTTTCCTTTAGGGAATCCTTGTCTGATAAAAAGAAAAAGATTTTTTCTATATAATTCCACCAAAATTTTACATAACCAATTTATTCTAAATAGAATGTCTAATCAAGGGGACCAAAATATTAATATTGATATTTCACATTTAAATTGTCCTTTGTCATCTAAAATTTTTGTATGTAGTAGCTTTACTTTAACATGTAGCCTTATTGATTTTCATCAGCAATCTATTGAGATCAGCAGTCTTGGTTTGTTATTCCCATTTGCAGATGAGATAATTGAGACTCCCAGAGGTATGCTGCTAGACTTACAATAACTAACATAGTGCAAGACTGAATAAATATTCAGAGAAGAATACACAAGAGGAATCAAGTTCCCAAGATGTTTTATTAAATAGGGGAGAGAACTTATATATTTAATTTTTCTCCTCTTCTCTATAGATCCACTGGACTGAATCTTTTATTTTAGAGATGAAATACAAAGGTAGAAACAGACACAGAAAACTTATCTTCTTTCTCTGTTTTGCACTACCAGTTAATGATAAGCCCAAACAATAACGTAACTCTCCTTACTTCCCAACAAAACGTGAAAGTCCATCTTTGAATGCAGGTTGTAGATACGCAAATTATTGAACTCATTTTTCTTAAAATAATTCTTTCCCCAAAATGGTCAAAACTGTGACTCTCAAAAATGTTTGGTACTAAGGGCATCTTGGTAGCTCAGTCAGTTAAGGGTCCAACTCTTGATTTCATCTCAGGTCATGATCTCACGAGTTCTGAGGTTGAGCCCCATGTAGGGCTCTGCGCTCTCTTTCTCTCTCTCTCTCTCAGAATAAATAAATAATCTTTAAAAAATGTTTAGTACTAAAAAGCATGAACTTGAACAATGTTAATCACTTGAAATTTCACACAGCTCATTGCTAAATGTTCTCTTTATTTTTATAATGATGATCATGATGAGAATAATAATGAAGCATATTCTTCACAAATGTCTGAATTGTCTCCAATATATTTGAAAAACCTCCTATTAAGAGTCCTTTCAAAAATATTTTTTTAAGAACAAGTTCTGTTTTTCTTTCTAAGATATTATTGTTCCAAATGAGAGGAGTTTCTGCCAGGTTCCTATCATGCTCATATTACTGTAAAGGAACCAGTCAAGAACTTCCTGAAATTGTTTTTTTACCAGTCAATGAGAATCACTTGTGAAAAAGGCCATTTTTATTGCTTTTTGTTTGTTTTGTTTTTCAGGATTAGTCTTATATTTTTAGTGAAGCTTTCAGTCCATTTTGCCAAAATAACTACTGGAAATAAGAAACACATTATTTTAAATGTTGTATGAATGACTATGCCACCAATGAAAAAGGAAGGTGTTGGGGGACTGGGTGGCTCAGTTGGTTGAGCTCCTGGCTCTTGATTTTGGCTCAGGTCATGATCCCAGGGTTGTGGGATTGAGTCGTTCCATTCAGTTCCATGCTGGGCATGGAGCCTGCTTAAGATTCTCTGCCTCTGTCTCTGTCTCTGTCTCTGTCTCTCACTCTGCCCTTGCCTCCTGCCCTGCGTGTGCGTGCTCTCTGTCTCT